>NC_024314.1:20233087-20277775 GCF_000523025.1 Cynoglossus semilaevis | reverse complement strand
GCTAATCAAACCCAGGTCTATCTGCTCTCTGCTTTCTGGGCAGGCGTGATAACCGTGTACACTGGAAGTACTTTGATCGCCGGAGGTTTAATAGCTGTTTGCCATTTAGATCAGATGAAAGCGTGTTCACAGAAACCAAAAGGAGAAGTTCAACAAATCCTTGAAAAGTAAAAGGTCCATGCCTGCCTGCTAATATTGGCAAATCTGTTAAGCAGCTTGATGTAGATGATACTGTGACCGAGTCTGATCCGGAGATCAGACGTCGTGCTAACACGAGTCCCTAGTCTTCCACAAGACTGAGCTCGCAATCAGCATGAATCCCATCGCGATAGACGTCAAACAGAAAGTACCAGAGTTCAGCGCTAATGCATGAGTTTGATCCAGTGGAAAAAACGCAGGCTGTGTGTGAGTGTTAGCATACGCCATGCTAACCGGTCAAACTGACAAAATATCCAGCAATTACTACTTTATACTTTGCATATGGATAACAGAGATAGAAAACTCTTTTGTTGTTGTTCTGTGCGAAGCGATACTTATTCCAATATTTGGCTTGTGACACGGTTTTGACAAATTTCTGGTGAACGCAGAGACATTTTTTTTCTAGAATTAGTTTTTGAATCATGTTTGTCACATGATCGCAGGCGTCAATCAAGATGTTCCGGCTCAGATGTTTTGATATGCTTGTTACATATATTTGAACATATACATATACATATATATGATTTACATTTATATCATAATGAATGAAACTGTTCAAGAATACAGTTTTTTTGGTGTTTTTAAGCACGATTTTTTTTTTTAAAAATGTTTAAAAAAAGTTTTTATCTGTAGATGTGTTTTATTAAATACTGGACATTTCAGGTGACCCCTTTTGAATTCCAAGTGGCCACATGGGGTCGCCCTAACTTGAAATGTTTATTAGTTCCTCTGGTGTGCTGTTTCCATCTTGTTCCAGTGTCTCAGTGAGGTCCACCTGCAGTCTAACTTAGGTTCTTTATTTTTCATTGTCTGGTGACAATGACACTTCATCTCTGAAGACAATTGTTCATGGCAACGATTTGTCTTTGGGAAAATGTTTTTTCATTAGCTGCTGTGGCCAGAGCTGGACTTATGTGAGATCCGCTCCTTCCCATGGCACTAATGGGATTGTTCAGAGTAAACCAAGAGAGGAGCAGCTTGTAGCAACACCGCGAGCCATGCATCAAGTCAGGGGAGAAGTGTTTGGTCAGCAGGATTAAAAAGTAACCAATTTTTCATCCCATTTTTTCCTCCTCCTCCTCCTCTGCTTCCTTCTCAAAAACCAGGTCTGGCAGTTTGATATGTCATTAAGGGAACGGAGACCTGGGAAGTTGTGAGTCCGCTCTGTGCTTACAGTGGAACGTTTCGTGGATTCACAGCAGATCCATGTTGATAGGATGAAAACGGGCTCAGCTGACAGTTTACCTGGGGTAGCAGCCGGTCCTCGGCTCACGCACGTAATTACAATTATGCAAATAAAGCACTCGGGCGGCCGCTTGAACAAAAGCGGTGCCACGTAGGCGAGCCTCGAGCTGCTTCACCTGTGCATTTAAAAACAAGCCAGAGCAGGTCCACGGGCATTATCATGCTAATGCAGCCAATAAGTTCAGTAAATCAGCATTTCATAGCTTTAAACAACACGGACAGTCGGTTCAAACACGTTTCTCTCCCGGGAATTCCCTCGTGAACGGGCCTCAATCTTCTCGCTGTTATTTCAGAACAGTTCAGCTGTAGATTGAAGTATGGGAGTGGAGATTAGGGACTAAAGGCAAAAAGACCAGGGGGAGGTGATGAGTTCTGGACTCGAACCATGTGATGAAACAGGAAAACGCTCACACTTCCCATTTGAACCAGTCTTACGACGTGCAATCACTGGAGGGCAGGGCGCTCCTGCCGACTGCTCTTCACATACATATGTCAGGTAACATGTTGGACACATATGGAGGAATAAAACATTTGTGTGGGATTTGCTCTCCAAAGGCCATGTGAGGGTTTGGTCCACGAAACAGAACAGAAGAATCATTGTTTTTGACATTTTACTGTTAATCCATTTGAAGGCTGTAAATATAAACTAAAGAGTTGTTGATGTGAGATTTAGTTCTTTAGAACCAGAACACAATAAATGAGCTGCACATTTGGTGGACAGCAAACAGGAAGTTTAGAAAAGTTAAAAAAGTCAAATGTATTTGACATATGAAATACTACTGAGAACCTGATAACATGTATATTTATATCTGTACAAACCACTGTATGAGCTGCTGCCACCTAGTGACTGGAGGCACACTTACTGTATGTCCAGCATGCTATAGTCCATTGGAAGCCTCTCATGCCCCCTCCCTGGCAGCTTACCCCCCCGCCCCCATAGGGGCCCGCCCCACTATTTGAGAAGCACTGTGCTAAAGTGAGAATTCCAAAAATGGTCAAAATTCCTTAATAAATTCTGAAGAATTCTATTATCGTCATACACTTTTACCAAGACAGAAATCATGATTAAATAAATGAAGATAAAACTCTCACCTCCAGAAACTGTCACTGACATCATGACAGTTAGTCACCCAACAAACAAAAAAACAAACAGACATCATGACAGTTAGTCACCCAACAAAAACAATAATGACAGATGAATCTAATTCACTTCTGCAGTTCACAAACTGACTCATCCAATAATGCTGCCTCGTGGTCCTGTGTGTTTAAATGTGTTTAAATCCGAATGAAAAATTAAACCAACAATAATAAAAAACAAATCCAAAGACTTCTTCTACCAAGAAGTGTAATCTTCGCCCTCAGTCTTGAAGAATTCAGGAACACGTTTAGAGCTATTGCTTTCATATCTGCTGTTTCCTCCCGGAGAAAATTCCCTGACCATTTTTCACTGTCACAACGAGAAAACAGATAATGTAGAACTAATGGAATTAATAAGGATTAAGCTTCTTTTACAGAGCATGAATATAAATCATGGGCTAATGCACGGCCGTACAAACTTATTTCATAGGTGGGAGGGGCAGATTTAACAATTACATTGAATAAAAGCCAACTGCTCCTACTGTGAGCTGGTGTGATGTCAGACCTTAACTGCAAAATATTCTTTTTATTCTAATTACCTCCAGATCTGCCATTTGACATTTTTTTCTATATTTCAAATCCAGTTACTCAGTGAAGTTAGACTTTCAAAACTCTGCGTTTTACAGAAAGGAAAATGTCGATTCCTCAATTCCAAAACTTTTGAGAACTAAAGACAGAGAGTGATGTGATCTTCTGATAGAAAATAAAATAGAATCCATAAACAATACATAAGCCAAAAAGACCTTCAAATCTGCAAAAAGATGCATACAATATATGAGTGACAAGAAAGTACCAAAGAGTAAACTTTGCAAAAAAGTTCCAGAACAAATATTAAAGAAATGGCACAAGAACATCTGTCTAATTGTCCACGGAGAAAACATCAACTAAATGCAGCGTTTTGGCAAGTGATCATCAACTGGAGGCCCGCGGGCCTAACCCATCCCGCCGAACTGCCCACTCCGGGCTGCAACTGAATTTCAAAATCGTGACTGTCACTGTTAAAGGCTACAAATGCTTTTACTTTTGTAATTTATATATATATATATATTAAAAACACAATGGAGTCACGTTTCATATGTAATATGCAAAAAAAACCAAACAACAACAACAGACTCATTAATAAGTTATTAAATTAAGTTGCGTCATCGCACGGCCTGACTCTGGGTTTCTCCTCAGTTCTGTCATGCCTGGCCTTGCAGTTCAGTAACGGCGTAATCTGGTTGTACTCACTTAACTCAGCAGAGATACAACTATGGAAACATGTCGAGTGAGGTGCTTTCTTTTCTTTTTCTTTTCTTTATTTTTTCTGTGAAATTGACTTCTTTTATTCCTGGACTTCAAATTAGTGTCGCTATCATCAGATCGCGTTCCTTATCACTGTCGTTGTTATCTTTTGTGAAACTTCCCCACGTCAGCAAATGAAAATTCCATGCAAGAGGGAGAAAAAACGAGTGAAGGTCAAATGTTAAGAAAAGGCAAAAATGGCCTCAATTTCTCACATTTATGGATTACAGTTACATTGATCAACAGCTTTACATTACTCTGAAAAAGTACAACATTTTTAAAACAGAGTAATAACTTTAAAATAAATAATGTTTTAAACTAATTAAAGTAAAAAATATATAAATATAAACAATAAATAATGTTTTATTACTTCTGTAACATCTCTTGTTTATTTTTAGTTCTTTTACTAATGAAACTTTAACTGATGTAATGTGACCGTGTGACTTGCTTAGTCGACTACATCAGCTGTTCATCACACTACGTCTCATGTTAGCAGAAAAGTCCGTTTTGTTTTTATGTAGCGTGTTTCCGTGTTAGCTGTACTGTAAGTAAATATGGCAAATTTTTTGTTGTTTAATTATCGTGTTTATTTGCTCTTCTACTTTGTTCTTTTTTAACAATTTACTTTTATCTAAGGGGTAAGAAAGCTAGCTAGCTACAGTACACATCGTGGCAGATACAAGCAATAAACAGCCGGAATAATATTTTAATATTTATCGTTAAAATAGGGATGGAATAACCCTGCCTTCGCCGTAGATGCTGGGAAATCTGATTAATATGCAGCTGAGGGAGTGTGTGATCATGTAGCATTAAGTGTTGAGTTGAATGATTACAACGAGCACCAACGGATTTTATTTAAATAACCGGGCCTCATCTGAGCTTCTCCATGTTCACCGCCCAACACCCGCCACTGATCACGACCGACTGAAAAAAGATGTCTCAATCCAGCTGTAAACGTAGCTCAACTGGGACAGGAAGTGGGATTTGAGGCTTTAATTAGGAAGGAGGAAGGAAATGTTCTCTGTCCTCCGAAACCAGCGTAAGAAACCCTGATGGGGTGTCATAACTCTCTTTTACAACCTCCACCGGAGGCTCGGTTTTTATTTACTTTACATCTCCAAACAGCAGTGCTGTGGTTATGTAACATCAATCTATCATCTTACTGAAATAGAGGATATAGAACTTATGCAAATTGCCCTGGCCTCCTCTACTGTATCTCTCTGCTCTGATCTCCCCTCTAGGGGGCCTACTATTAACAATGCCAGAGCGCAGAGGAAATGCTTCGGCTCGCCGTGCCTTCTGTTATCCAACCACATCCTCAATTTGCTCGAACTGGACCATTTCCATTTTTTCTTCTCTCATGTGAGGAGCTAGCGGAGCACGCCTGTATGCTAATCTCCTCAGGATTCCCTCCATTTGACCAAGTGCTGTGACGAACTGAGGGGGGGGAGAGTGGGGGTGGAGGGAGTGGGAGGGTTCTCCTCTCTAGTTCTGTGGCGCATTAAATAAATCATTTCACCTGACATAAATGGAATTTTCTGGATATGTGGAAAATGTGTTCGACTCCATCCTTGTTTTATTACCATTTGAACCTGTCTAGTTTTCAGTGCCGTCAGTTTCACACAATGGTGATTAATGGCGGCCGTAAAGGGAGAGGAGTTTTATGATGAACCCATGCAGATGGTATATGATCAACACTGTGTGCGGGGAATGACAACCCGCTGCAACATGTGACCGCATGAATCTTGGGCGCTAACGATGGTTGGACGTGACAGTTGTGTTCGTTTTGGATGAGGCAGTTCCCCAACAATTGGATTGGAATGATCCAGACCATGTGATTTAAGGCTCATGTTGTAATTGGTCAAGAGAATGGACTACCTTTAAAAAAAACAAACAAGAGAAATGAAAAAGAGAAAGAATCCCACCTCGTGCTGGAAACCACGGCTCACAGCAGAGAATGAAATCGCCACTGCCTGATTTGTGCCTAATAAAGTTGTCACATCCTATCAGGAATCACATCTACCACAGGAAGCACATGCCCCTAGTCAGCGTTCCTCAGGGGTGATGGGGGCAGCGGGGTACAGAGACAACGCCTCTTAGTGATGGATGATGGGAGAGAGTGTTGCCTGATGGGAGTGAAGGCTAGATGATGGAGGGCAACGCAAGGGAGCAACAGACAGACACTGGTGTCTCTGCTCGATTTATTAGAGGTTGTTAGGAATTACAGTGATAACCCCCCCCCCCCCCATAGGTCTCATGGTAACAACTTCATCAGGGGTTCTGTGAAAACACCAGTGAATTTTTCTTCGATCTGTCCGTTTCCTTCCAGTGGCAGAAAAATTGTCCTGTGCTGTGTCTTCCCACAAACGGTGTCTCCAATCCCACGCTCATAGAGACTTTTTGCAAGGATTGAATGTCAACGTTCCTCGGCTTGAAGACAGGTCTCACCCTAACCCTCGCTTATTTCCTCATGCCCACACATCCATTATGAGTACAGGATCTTTTAGCCTGACCTCTGGAGGGAGGCAGCATGTGGAGTCAGAGGACGTGGGCATGTCTGCCCACTCCAGTCTGCTGGCTTTGACAAAGACCATTCAGCATCTGACAGATTACTGCTAATGCTTCCCGAAATCGATGTCCTCAGAATTAGTTGCTGCCAGTGTCTATTTATTGAAAACAAGACCCGGTGGATGGAAGTCTTTGAACGCCTCAGGCTTTTTTTGTTTCTTTTTTTTTTTTTTGTGGAGCTTTTCAATCTCCTTGTGTGTATAAGAGTGTGTGTGTGTCTCTCTGTGTAAAGTATACTTGTGGGATATTTTAGGAGGATCAAAAAAGTGCATTATATGCCACAAAAGCGTGTTTTGTGCGTCAAAATTTAGTTTAGATTGAGGGTAAGGTGTAGTTCCACAACCACCACATGGGGCTCTGCAGCGTCTTTGCATTATGAATTGATTGTTGCCTTTCCTCTCTGTCATTTAAATGGTTGAAACATTTTTGCAGCTTTTGGTTTAATTTATTTGGTGATTAATTAATCAAATTGGTTCTTTGGGAACCCGTGTGTGTGTGTGTTTAATTTCAAACACTGCTCCTTTCCTGTCAACAGTCTGGGGTGATAGCCCTGCCTCCCAACATTAACTTAAATGTCCAGGTGTTTCCACAGGCAGTCTGTTCAACACCATAACCTTGGGTGGTTATTGTATGTCTGCAAATATGAACCATGAAGCGATATAGCTTTATCTCTGCACTGCAGGCATTGACAGAGATTTTCTCCCGAGATCATAGGTGTACTGGATGGGGAAGTATCTCTTCCCTTTTGCCCTTGAAATACATCTTCCTCCACTTTCCACTTTTTAATGACTTTTCCCAAAATCTTGTACTCAGAAAGTATCTCGAGTTAGAAAGCATTTATCAAAACTTTTGAAATCTCGTGGCTGAAAAACCAGATGATGCTCGGGCGCCTGTATTATGACACATCCCCAGTTTAGAAACCAAATGTGCTCCATGTGTAATACATGGGTGCAGCAGCAGCAGCAGCTGAGAGGAGAGGTTTGGTGCTGACATCACCCACGGCAAAGTACTGTACGAGATCCAGGAATTGTTTTTAATGCAAAGTTCAGCTAATAGTTACATTTTTGGCATTTGACCCATGATGCAATACAACTGTTTATTAGCTGAAACGTTGGCCCTGTTTAGTTGGGCACAGTGCTGATATACACAAAGGAATTGAAGAAAGACATGAACAAAGATCTTCTTTAACAGCTCCAGGTATCTTTTATCTTTTTTTATATATATTTTTATATCTGATCCTCCAGCTCTGGGTTCATAATGCCTGACCTTTATTCCAATTTCTCATTGAGGATATGAGGTATTTCTGTTTTCTCAGTATAAAAACTGTTCTTTCACATATTCCAAATATAGCTTTTGGACTGAAGACCTTAACTGAATTTTATGAAAAAAAATCTGCAAGGATAATTATATATCTTGTGGAATATTTTGCATTGGTTTTTATACTAGGCCCCATCTTGACTCTTCAATGGACACAGTACTATGGCATAATAGCAGTACGGTAGTTCTGTGGTCTGAGTGCTGCTAATAGACTGAAAAATTGAGGTTCTGTGCCGTCGATCCTATTGAAGTGTAATAGGAATTATATGCATAAAATTCTGCTATACTTTCAATAAATCAGAAATAAAATGCTGTGAATTAGTGTGCATATGTCATTATAAGAGCCACAGATTTGAACTGAATCCATTTAAAGCACATGCGAACTTGCAATTACCCATCCCAGGAGTAATTTTAGTCACAACGTGTGTCGCATTAGCATAACAAGGAGGAAACCTGTGATGTAGTCATGCGTGTCCTCAGCGTTTGGATGAAGAAGAATCCCTGAATTTTCCCTATCAGGGCGCTTCATTGCTTTCACCTAAAATAATTGAATACCTGTTCTTGAGCTGCTTAGTCCTATATTATATTTATGTGTGTGAGAGAGGAGCTGGTGAAAAAGGTGTGCGCCGGAGAAACCTCGTAAAAGGGAGTGATAAGGAGAAGAGGATGGGAAGGTAGTGGGACCTCATTAGTGGCATTTTTATTTTCATCATATGGCTGTATTGAGTTACGGCCTTTTCATTCTCTGGACAAAATTGTTTTTTTTTTCAAGAGGCCTATTTGGTGCAATGACAGTACAACAATGATTTCATCTTCATCATCCCGTATATTTCACCGGGAAAAAGAGCCGCAAGTTTACTGGGAAAATGAGGTTATTGAGGAAGAAAATAAAAGGAGGGAGAGTATTTCAGAGACTCTAGTGGCAGCGCTTCATAAAACAGCTGTGAATTTGTTTGCTCTGCCCTTGATCTTGTACAGATCAAGGTACAACAATGATTGCCTCTCCCTTCCTCTCCTCCTCCTGCCACATTGTCTTTCTAAAGCCGAGCCGCCATTTGTCAGGGAAGAGGGGCTGATCAAGGAGTTCTTCTTAGATGACACGTTGCACTGGCACTGATTGCGTCCAGCAGGTATTGCGATGAATGCATTGATTTCCAAGGTTCCAATTCTTCTTAGATGACACGTTGCACTGGCGCTGATTGCGTCCAGCAGGTATTGCAATGAATGCATTGATTTCCAAGGTGGCTTTAAAATAACCCTCGACCAGTCACACTGAGCTAAAACATCATCAGTCATGAGGTCTACTGATTGTCGGGAGAGGGGCGGGCTGAAAGGGGGATCCCCTCTTGCTTCCTGATACGAATGCATGAACATGAAGTTGTATTGATTGTTGGTGAAAGGGTCAAAGTTTATTCAGCTCAGATCCCTAAGCTGAGGACAAGATGTCTTGTTCAGATATGTTACAGTGTTGATGGGGTCTCCCAGGGTTAATGACCCAGTCATGTGATGCAAATCATTCCCTCATAGCTAAGGAGTCAACAATTGCGTGCATTAGCATTTATATTGACTTGTTTAAACAACTGTTCGTTGGGTTAATCTCTACTGTGGAAAACATAATATGTGCGATTTATCTATGTTTTATTGTTTTTGTCAATTGTTAAATTTGAATTTAATTTTAAAATTTTAACTTATGTAAATATATATTCAAAACTAACGTGTCATAATTTTGTCTTTTGTATTGTATTGTGTTTTCCGTCAGATTTATTATTTTTCTTCTATTTTTTCATTTCATTTATGTCTTTTTGAAGTTAGGGCACGGTAAGCTATGGTGTGTTCAATATCTTCATGACTGTAGGAATATTTACCGCATAACTTTAAAAAATACAGTAAGCCATTAAATATTATGAAATGGCCGTAAAATATCTACATGTTAGTTTATTAGATCATTTGGGTTTAAATATTTTCACTGGAGCGAGAAGAAATAATTGATTTCGAAGTTTGATTTTTTGTAGTTTCTAATTTACAACAGCACACAAATGCACCATTTAGCTTTTCCCCCTTCAAAAGTTAATTTCCGGGTTGCTGCATCGGAAATGCTTCTGGCTCGCAAAAAGGCGGATCCCCGTCTTTCGCCACATTGCCTACGAGACTAACTGTCGTACCGACTCGAACTATTTTGTCTCGGATCTAATCTCCGTCCTACGGTCTTGTGCTGACGTTAGCTGGCATTAGCTTAAGCTAGCTAACTTTAAACTTGACCACTGCAGTTTGAGGGACGAGTGACACCGGAGCATACAGCAGGAAGATGGGGGATAAAGAGTTGATTTGGGCATTGAAGACCGGTGACATAGATGAGGTCAAAACCAAACTAACGGTGAGTTAAGAGATGGTCCATCGGTTAAGGGCTGTAGCAGTTTCATCCAAGTAACGTCAGGGCGTTAGCCCAGCTACTTGGCCACGGAGCTAACGGTGGCTAGTATCAGTACAATGTGAGGCAACAGTAACGAACGCTAATGCGCTTTAAAGGCTTTTATCCTCGGTGGTGCTTTGGCGGAACATGAATTAATAATATAAGGCTAATCATTTTTGTTGCAAATGACCGCTATGGTAAAGTTGCCATAGTTCCCAGCAAGCGGTGCTAACATTTACCTGTGGAGCAGCCAGTGGGCGAGTCCCAGGCTAGCGCGTCGCCTACACTGACACGGCGGTCTGGGTTGTAAATGTATATTCGGTGGCTTCAGCTTTGTAACCAGATAACTGTCTCCACTTTGCTGTGTACAAAACAGACTAACTTAGTATCTTTCAATAGCTGGGGTTTCCTGTAATGGGTCATCTGGATACACAAGCACGCCAGTGTTATTAGCCACAGTAGCGTTTGTGCACTTTATGAGTGGACTTTGAGCCGTACCAGTCACTGCCTCCGCCGCTGACTGATGCTACTCTAAATGTAGCTTTTAGGAATTCGAGCTAACCAAGGATTTAGGCCCTCGTTGTGTTTCGCCGGTGGGCGTGGGTCTTAGCAGTATCAGCAGAACAAACCACGGCTTTCAGACGCAATGTGTAGAATTCTAACCATACTATCTATATTCTAGAGATATTAAAGTTAAGTTTCTGAACATTTGGACATGTGGTTGTTTTCAAAAGGCGTTGAAATAATTCTCTTTACTGAGGCCAGTATGTGTCTTACAGTATAACCAGACTGCATACCTGCACGTACGGTTACCTTTTGAATATGTAAATACGGTTCACGTGTATTTTAATTTAATCTTGAATTCAAACCCATCTATTTTTGTTTCTGGTTATTTATTTATATTTGAAAAGGGGGCGAAAAAAGTATTTAACTTTTATATCCCAGGTGCACTAACTGTCAAAGTGCAGTGTTTCTGGATGATGATCAATTGTGATGTGCCAGAATAAAGCTGCTGTCTTTGACATGACACATCAGGGTTATTCATTTTGTCCAGTTCATGAATGAGTTTGAGTAGGTATGAAACAGGTCATTTTAAGCTAATATAATGAGTACCCAGAAGAAAAAAACATACAAATCAAGGTTCCTGCACAACATATGTTGTTTTTTTAAATTCCTATTAAAAAGTCTAATGTACCAAATCTGTCTCTTGCATGTCCAACATTTAAGACACTGTTAACTTGACAAAAAGAAACACGATTCTAATAGTATCACTGCAGGGCAGTTGGCTACTCTGTTTCTATGTTGACACCAGGTTTGATGTTAATTTCTTCTCAGTTCTGATCATCATCTTGGATCATTGTACTTCCTAAACATAAATGTCAGGTTCTAGACATGTATTGCCATCTTCTTATTTTAGATAGTGGGAATTACACCAGAATATTCTTTTTATATTTTCTCAATGGTTGGAAGTGCCATCATATCAGGTGATATTTCAACTCCATTAAAGAGGTTTGAGCTACAGTATGTGCTATATCCGTCATTGCTAATGTATTCAGTGGGAATGAGAGGATAATGAATTGTCTTCGGTGGGGTGTACTTGACCTTCACTGGAGTTAGCGATAGAGGTGATTGGTGATCAGAGCCAGGCGGTGGTTCAGACATGACCAGCAAATGTGTGCACTGAAATACAACGTTGAAGTTATATTTAATATAATAATGGTAGTTTAGGGCGAGTGCCTTGTTATATATTATTTGTAATAAATCTGTTCTCATTAAATACTTCAGGGTTAACTTTTAAAGCTATTGTGTAACATTCACATGAACCACAAATACCAGAGACTACACTTGTAAATTCAATCATGTGTTAACTGTAACAGCTTTGAATTTATCAGCTGTTCTGGCCAGTGTTAGTCTGTGGAAACCAATGTTAATTTCTTCCATCAAATAAAACATTAACTTTAAACTAGGAAGTGGCCGCAAGGAAGTCAGTTGGTTCTGGCTCTTGTTTTCGTCAATGTAAATATTCAGTTCCGTTGTAATTTCTGTCAATTTTTTTTAAAAAATACAATAAAAAAATATACATTATCTCTCCAAACGGTCCACTACCCGTACTTGTTTTTTATTCATTCTTTTTGTTTTCACCCCTGGGGGAACCACATAGCCCAAGGATTTCTGATATCCCAGACTCAGGTGTAGGGGTGGAGTCCTGTCACATGATATCCACCTACGACCAACCATAGAGTTTTCCCACACGTTTGTACACTTACTCTTCAAGTGCAATAGCAATTTAATTGTTTTTACTTAACAGACAAACAGACTAGGGACAAAATGTTCACTTTTTTCAATGGCTTTTTTTTTAATCTGATTTTGAAATGTAAAAATATTCAATACAAATACTCTTACATCCCACCATGTGGATGTCTTGGAAACGTCTAAAACACCTGTGGACTAGTAACGGCCATTCAAACTGCTTTTGGCTGACTGGTTTAAATCATTTTCGACTAAATTCAGATATGACATATCTGGATTTTACAACAATGCTGCATCCTCTAATACAGTAAAAAAAAAAAAAAGAATCCAGCTAACAGTTGCAAGAGAAATGAGAGCGTAGACATGTGGCTTACTCTTCTGTGTTGTTGTACAGTTGACTATATATACAACAGAAACAAAAACTAAAGCTTCTCGCAGTCACAGTTGTGTGACCTGTCCCTCATACTTCCTGTTTCAAAACATCGCTTTATTTGAAAGACTCTCATTCCTTAAACACTGCTATTTCTACAGAACAAAGTCAATGATAGTCAATAAATGCAGTTTCTCCATAAATAAAAGAAAATATTGAAAGTAAAATGTCACTGCCTTGCAGTCTTTTTGCACAGATATTTTTTTTTCAATGACAGCAGTTCATTCCCACGCCTGTGTTTTCACAATTAGTACTAGTATTGGAAGTAATTGTTTGGTCCAGTTCTTACAAAGCAGACGTTCCACGGCTTTCTGACGTGCTTTCTCCTTGATACACACTCACATGCATATGTGCTTTGTAAGTACCATGAGGTGACGGCCTGTCTTTTCTCACCAATCTATTTTGTCAGTCTGAGCTCTAACCACTATAACATTGAAGTGATGTGGAGGAGGTGGTGTCCTGTTTCCCTTCAGAGTATATTCTAATTTTTGTTTCATTCTCTCTTGTAGGCTGAGGATATCAACCGGACCTTAGAAGAAGGTAGGAAGCCTTTGCACTACACTGCGGACTATGGACACAGAGACGTGATGGAGTACCTTATTTCAAAGGGAGCCGACGTTAACGTAAGCAAGTGCCAGCTCCTCGTATCACACCGTTTTTGCATGAATTTGTAAAACAGAAAGCCGTCTCTTTTCACGGTCTGTTCTTAGTGGTCAAATAAGGATTATCAGTTTGTTTATACACAAACAGCGCATCTAGCTCGGCTTGTCGTATCTCATTACAGCCATTGTTCATTCACTCACTCAACCACCGTCCATATTAACCAGACCTAAAATTAAGCCCAATTTGCATCTGGAACTCTACTGGCACTGTTCTTGAATGGTGTCGACAGACAGATCTCTGTGCTCTCTTTGTGAGACCCCCTCCAGTGTTAGTAATAATAGTAATTTGCAAGAGCTTTTAGATTCACCAAAGAGTTTATTGACGTTTGTTACTGAAGATTTTGTGTGTGTGTGTGTGTGGGGGGGGTTAATAAGGCAAATTCAGGGATATCTAATTGAGTTGTTTGTTTTGCAAAGTGTAAAAATAGATATTGAGATAATGCGTCCATATCAAAGAAGGAAACAAACATTTTTTAATGTGCTTTAGATCAGAGTTCCCCTATCACTGTGTCATTTGATACCAGGCATTTATTTTGTTAGTTATAAATTTAAAGGTTGATGTATTTGGACAAAATTATCTCCTAATTCCACCTTTTTGATACAAGTGCCTTTGGCAAAATGAGTCTCTGAGTTTGAGACACCTGATTTAAACCAATTGTATTCTTTATATATGATGCCCTTTTGCATATGTTCGTATGCTGTACTTATGCTAGCTACATTCTCTCCCTCCACAGGCTCTGGACAAACATGAGTTATCTCCACTGCTGTATGCCTGTGGCGAGGGCCACGTCTCATGTGTCACACTCCTGCTAGAAAAGGTTGGTATTCTGATGTGAGCCTGATTTCATGTGCATGTGTGTGTCTGTACGTGGGGGGGGGGCTGGCTGTGGGCTGCCAGTGCTGATGAGGTAACTTGTCGGACAAAAGACCCTTTTTGTTAAATCCAGACCCGGGGAGGCCGTGCTGGAATTTTCATAGAACGTCCACACACTTTTGAAATTGTTCACTAGTGTTCGTGTTTGTTTTTGTGAGCTTTCATTATGCTCCGTGAAAAAAAGGTCTGTTCTGTCCTTCACCCCGGACTGAATCACACAGTTACCTCTGTGAGCAGAGAGACAATACTGTGTCAGACGCAGCTGGCAGTGGTCGTCGGGGAGTGCGACGGGTAAATAAGCCAACTGCAATAATTATGCCAAGTTTAAACTGCTGAGGAATAACATTCGTGTGTGCTATCTAACAGGCGTCTTTTATATGTTTGTTTTTTTTAAGTCACAGGAGATATCTTTTAGAAAGTCATTGCTTTTTCTTTCACTTTGCACCTGAACATGGTGACACCAGTCGCATGCACATAAATGATGTCACTTCTGTTCACCCTGCTGCTGGAGCTCCGTTCCTCCGCAGCCTAATTTTAACCCAGACTGCGGCGGAATTGATGGCCCCACAGACGACGAATGACACACCAAAAGGAGGCCATAATAGCAACTCGTCTTTCAGCGCCTCCTTCATCAGTGTCATTAGACATCTGTCACTTAATAGTCAACGAGTGTCAGAAGAAGAAAGCTGGTGCCGACTGTACAGCTCACAAAGTCCTGATTTATTTCGGTTATCCTTTTTATGGCTGCAGCTCGGCACACGTCGGCCGTAAATTCAGAGTGAAGGACAATCTTGTTTGTCACATGTCCTGTACATGAGCCCGGGACTGGAGAAAGGATAAAGGAATTGACATACACATATTCAGATGTCACCCTGTGGTTTTATCTCACACTTCTTGATCCGCAAAAGGTCGATTGTGTCTGATGTGGCTGAGGTGCCATGTCTGCTTTTATACATTCTACTTCTCGTGTGTGTGTGTGTATTTGTATCATGTACAACTATAGAAGTGGTCCATTTTTTGGGGAACATTGAAGATTCTTGAATTAAAAGGTATTTTAATGTTTAAGATGAGTTTGGAGAGGAGTAAGGGCAAGAATTAATATTAAACAAGTATTTCACATGGACAAGTTAAACATTAGATTAAGATAATCATAAAGTGAGAGCCTTTTTTTTTTTATTTTGCAGCCAACTAAACTTCACCCTGGGCTGCTTACACATTTCATAATCATAAAGTGAGAGCCTTTTTTTTATTTTGCAGCCAACTAAATTTCACCCTGGGCTGCTTACACATTTTGACCATTTTCAAGATACTAGTAGTTGAGCAAAAAAAGTTTATGGTTCTAGTTTTACTGTAGAAGTATGTGGAAGTACGAAAAGAAAGCTGTTGACAAGGGATTGTTTCTTAACTCGTTATATCACAGTGAATCCTAATCCCATTTCCTATATCGACACATTTGCATTTAGAGAATGTTGATGTGGCTTGCACACAAAACTGCACAAAAAGTAAACAGTGTTTGTGCATGCATACCCACTCATGGACGTGCTGTATATGTGAGATGACGAGATGTATATTTAGGGGTTGAGGATAAGTGTGCAGCTGTCTGTTCCTAGTCAGGCAGGATGAATTAAAGCCCCTCCACAGAGATGTTTAGCATCATATTAAACCAACAAAAGTAACAAGGGGGTGAGGGTGGGTGAGGGAGGCTGGATGTTCAACAGCCAAACACAGAATCACATTTCCAATGTACTCTGATGCAGATGTTTAAAAAGACAAGTGATGTAGGGACATTTAGAAAAACCAAAACCATTTTATTTGGCCAAAGAGACCCTTAATTCAAATCGTTTTTTTCCGTTGGCATTGGTTGGTATTAAGACTAATTTTTCACAAACACAGCCACATGCCCTGTCCCCAGCATTAGTTGGCCAGCAGCTTGCAATTGGCCGGCAGCTGGCCGGCAGCTGGCTCTTTCACTCAGCTGGCCATCAGAGCTGTTGGCCAGAAGATAAAGTGAGGGAAGCGGAGAACGCCAAACACAAGTCCACCACTCAGAAGGAGGGGGTGAAATCGATTCAGTAAAGCATTCCAATTCTCTTTTTATTTACAGGCATGTTGATTAATGAATGCACATTTATTATTAACAATCCGCTACTCTTGTAATTGTTAGCTGCTAACAGTCGTGGAAGTAGCAGGTTCAGTTGTTGAAAGCTGGGCTTTCGAAAGTGAGACCTGGAAAGGTTTAGCCGCAAGATGTGGATTTTCTCATGGGAAATAAAAGTCGTGTCTTATGGGAGATGGGAAGAGACGCCAAAGATCATCGCATCGGGGATTAGGGCAAGGGACAAACATTTGAACAAAAGCACAGGTTTACTTCCTGCTTATCTGCACTAAGCCCTGGTACAGATTAACACTCAAAAGGTCATTAGTCAACCACAGGAAGCAGACATATAGTATGTCTGCCACAGCACTTGACATTAGACCAACATATGAACCGAGAGCCACGCTACTGACCTGGCCACAGCAAATCCAATCTCTGTGGTAGTCTGCAGGGAGTAAGAAATTGTCCAGCATTCTTAAGAGGGTTTTGGCAGTGATAAAGGTTTCTGTTCCCTGTTGCATCTTGGGAGGCCACCCTTGTCTGACTGCTATGCTGTTGTTTTCTATGAATTATTAAATGCCCTTTAACCCCAATAGGTGACCGAGCCATGAGAATTTGGACCAAGAGTGCTGACTGCAGTCTGTAGAGGCCAGCCAGTTCATTTTAAGTCAGCAACGCCGTGAATGCTCACACAACAGTTGTTCCTGTATAGAATTGTGTATGACTGTCAAGTTGTGGCATCGTTGTGTTGAGGTGGCATTTATTTATAGTCTTTTCTTTGCTGGTCTTGAAAAAGATACAATGTATTTTTTTAGCACTGATTCACTGTATAAAAGGCTTTTTTTATATTTCACAGTAGATATCAGCAGCCTGTGTTGTGAACACTTGTGCGTGGGAGATTTTTCAATTCCACCCATTGGTCCCGTAATGAAAACTTAATGGACACTTGGCAGGTCAGTGGCATTACATTACTGAAACGCTGCTGCGTTGACTGGATGGCTCCATAATCCAGGATGATGGTGCAGCTCAGTTTGGCCAGTGACGGCCCTGAGAGTCTGTTCTTACTCATTAGGCCGTCTCTACCTCTGCCTTTCTCTGTGACTGTAATGTTTGGACAGTGAGGTGTTTCTAAAGGGTCATTATTCAAGTTGGAGAAAGCTCATTACTTTAAGTGGTGTTGTGAGGATGTGACTGAGGCGGATGACCACCGGGGACATTATTGTGAAGTCTGAGAGGCTGTGGTGAGGAGGAGGAGCAGACCCAGAGCTATTAGTGCAGCTCTACCTTGAATACCCACAGGGAGCATCGGTCTGTTGCAGATATGCCATAATGTCTTTAGAGCCACATGAATGTGCAGGGATCAAAAGGGTCTGATAATTATGGAACAGTTTACATCCCAGGTTGTTGTGGACTTGGGGTACATCTTTGAGTTAGTCAGACCATAGGTATGGTATTGATAAAATAAAGGGCAGGGGTCAAGGCTTAATGCTGTCTAAATGAGGCCTGTGGTGGGTGGATAAGTCAGGCTACCGTCTTCAACCAGCTACATATGTCTTCCCTAAAGCTGGAAACGAGAGAGTGTTTTTGCTCTTCCTTCTTGCCCACAAACATATTTGTGGACATTTTCCTGGAACTGCTACCAAAGGCACATTGTAACTTAAGTGTGGATGGATGGATGGATGGATGGATGGATGGATCATCGAATTATTATTAATCCCTTGGGGAAATGAAGGAATCTGTTGCTTCAGTAGCCAACTGAATACTGCATCTTTATTTATTTTCTACAAATTCAATACATTTACTTAGTTTCTGCCCTGGCAGTATTGACACACAAACATGTCATCTACAAACCTGCTAATTTTTTAGTTTTTAGTGCTACTTTACTTTTGTTCCAACTTTTAAGTTATTTGTGGCAAGCATCAGTTTGAAATTTTTGTTAAACTAATCGAAAGTTCATCAAGAATGATGGCTCTTGCCTTAATTTTAAGACCATATCTTAATTAGGATATTTAGCGAACATCAAAGGGATATTAGCCTTTTCATCCCTCACAGAACCAAAGCCCGAGCTCCATGCCACATGCTGTTAAAAATGCCTTTGAAATTTGATTTTCTTCGCATGCGATTTTTACAAATTACGTCTCTTTCTGCTCATTGACTCTCTCGGTCTAAAAAAAAAAAAATACATCAGAAGAACGGAAGGGTCACAAGCGTCTTTTTCAAGTTCAGACGTTGCACGTCAGCACAGAGCAATGACTTGGGCAGACGCAAAAGCAAGTTATAAATCTCTCTTTTTAGATTCTCTTTTTATCTCCTCCCGGGTTGCAGAGAAATGTCAGGTTACCCACCGAGCCCTGCTTAATCTCTCCCCCCCTTCCTCTCTCTCTCTCTCTCTCTCTCTTTCTCTCTCGCTTGCTTGTGACTTGCTCTGTTGCACTTTTAGCAGAAAAATTTGCATCCTCACACTTGGAGGCAGTCGAATGGGGTCACATTGTTTTTGATGCCCTGCTTCTCCACGCAACAATAGACTCTGTCTGCCTGGGCTGTATAAGCCCTGAGCTAAGAGGCTGAAGTTGGCAGGCCAAACAAAGAAGCGTTTTCTCCACCGCATGCCGCTCTACTCCTCCGTCACCCATTCAATTAGTTTTCACTACATGTGCGTTCAATACAACGTCGGTCTGATCCTAACATCTTATTTATGTTTGCCTTTTGTCCTTAGTAATCCAAACACTTGCACCCGCTCCAATCTCCTTAAAGTTCTTTTTCTCTTATCCATCAGAGCTCAGTGGATTTGGGCTCAGGCACCTCTTACTTTTTTTTTCTTTTTCTTTTTTTGGGAGAGAAAAAAAGACAGTGGGACTCAAGTGTTTAGGGTCTGAACTTCAGTCAAGTAAAGGTGACGGAAAGATTCAAAGAGCCTCTTTTAGTAACACTAAGCTACTGTTTAGTGTAAAACAGCACCGGCATTATACTCCGACAAGAGTCTCTCTGAAGAGTGAGGTCACCAAAGGTTTTGCAGAACTTCCAAAAATACGTAATATAATTTCTAATTTGGTAACAAACAAACACACAAGAAGTACTCTCTGTGTACCTTAATTCCAAAAAAGAATCTGACCTGAGGAGACTGAACTCATGCGTCACCCAGAGTTAACCAAAGGCAAGTTTGTTCTGTGGGTCACGTCATCTTGTTTAATTTAAGATCTCATTAGAACTTTTCTGTGGTCCCTCGAATATTTGACTGATACATTGACAGTTCAGTCTGGCGTACCGCAGGGCATTGTTTCAGGGCCCTTGCTGTTCATAATGTACAATAATACCTCAATGGTTATGTTCCAAATAAAAACAAGCTGTTGATGAAGCCATCATTTGTTGTTTTGCTGGGTCAACTGATCCGTTGCCTAGGACCTGTTTGCCTTGGGAGACCCTACTGGGGCATTAAGCCCCTGACAACATAGCTCCTAGGTTCATTCGGATAGTTGAACCCCTCCACCACGTTAAGGTTGTGGTTCAAATATTCAGGTGGAGGAGTTTAAGTATTTTGGGTTCACGAGTGAGGGTAGGATGGAACATGAGATTGACAGGCGGATCGGTGCAGCGGCTGCAGTAATGTGGTCGCTGTATTGGTCCGTTCTGGTGAAGAAGAAGCTGAGCCGAAAGGCAAAGCTCTCGATTTACCGGTCGATCTACGTTCATATCCTCACCTATGGTCATGAGCTCTGGGTCGTGACCGAAAAAAACGAGATCCAGGATACAAGCGGCTGAAATGAGCTTTCTCCACAGGGTGGCAGAGCGCTCCCTTAGAGACAGGGTGAGGAGCTCTGTCAAGTAGAGCCGCTGCTCCTCCTCATCGAGAGGAGTCAGCTGAGGTGGCTTGGGCATTTACATCGCATGCCCCCCGGGCGCCTCCCTCGGGAGGTGCTCGGGTGCCGTCCCCGTATGCGCCCGGACGCCGCGGAATCCCCCCGGAAGAGCTGGAAAAAGTGTCTGGGGAGAGGGAAGCCTGGGCGTCCCTGCTCCGACTGTTAGCCCCGCGACCCCAGATAAGCAGTTGATGATGGATGAATGGAACTGCAGAAACCATGTAGCTAGAGAAAACATTTGAAATTATTGGTCACACGGTTTGTAGAAGACACCTGGAGATAACGTTTCCCAACCTGGAAAATTACAGAAACTGTTAACCCCCATTCTTAGACACTAGGACTTTCTTAGTCATCTCACTACAAAGTACATTTATAGAAAAAGTTCTCCTTTAATGAAGGCATGCATCCTGTGTTGCTATAAAGTACTTAAAAAAAATGCATCCTGTGTTGCAATAAAGTACTTAAAAAAATGTACACATTAAATACGTGCGACAAATTGAAGTTTCCGTGACATTTTTATTACAGTGTCTGGGTTTTAGTCCTACCTGATTTTTGTAATAAATGCAAAATATTTGACTTGAACAGCGGTTAATGTTTTTTTTATTTTAATGCAATAGTTGTCAAACTTCCTGCATATACAAGTACACTATGGACACCCTGTTTGTCTGTGTCTGCTGCTTTTCTTGGCCAAGGTTCACTTAGGGCGGGGGGAAAGATTGTAATCACAATTTGACTGCTGTGCTGTCAAAAACAAGGTTACTTACAAAGGAGACCACGCATGGTCATAGAAAAGTTAAGTTATCATTTTGATGGCACTTTTCACATGACAAGTTTGGCAAGAACTTTGCATGAAAGTAACTCAGAAAAGCCCGACCTGACAGAAGGCATTGTCCCTGAGCAGCCGTGACAAAAGCAGGAGCTTCTACCTGTTTTGGTTGACAATTCTTTTTTTTTTTTTCTATCTGGCAGTTTGTGGTTGCAAATGGGACACAGTTGCCTCCTCCACAAATGTTCCTGCCTCTCACTTTAACCCCCCTGCCAGATGTGAGGCAGGTCTCGATGCACCTTCCAAGCTCATTTAATATTCATGTCCTCTCTCTCTCTCTCTCTCTCTCTCTCTCTCTCCACTACAGGGAGCCGACAAAACCTATAAAGGACCGCACGGCTTATGTGCCTTTGAAGTCAGCGAGAACGAGGCTATTAAGGCTCTGCTCAAGTGAGACGCCGTTGAGCGCAGGGTGGCTGGACAGGTGGGTGGGCTGACACACAGATGGACGCAGTGGTTCCCCCTGACAGAAGACGGACTTATCCCCTCCCACCATCATCGACCTCTGTCCCAACACTGCTTTTGTCCGTCTGTAGGAGAGCCGCGTTGTCTGGTGGTTTTTTTTTTCTTCTTACCTGGTTTCTTTTCACTAAACTTTTTTTTATTATTATTAACTTTGTTTCTTTGGCCTCCATTTGTAGTCAATAAACACAAGAACACTCATGACTCCCTTAGGCACCATTCACTAAGGGAACACTCTTGTACGTGAATACTATTAAAAAAAAAAAAAAAAAAAAAGGAAATACTGCAGACTTGATCTCAAACTCTCTAATGTTATTGCAGAGCTTAGCACTTCAATGCACATCTCTCTTTAAATCTGTAATCAAACGGTAATAAAAACCAATAGCGTGTTAATATTTTTACGACTTCAGGATAAGTATCGTCTGGTCTGGATTTGAACAGTAATTTCACTGTACTCGTCTGCGTATAAATATTTAAAAGAAAGGTTTTATAGTGTAATTAAGTCAGCCTTTCTTATCGTTTGGCCGCCGTCTCCACCTTGTTTTCTTCGTACTAGAACCAAACGCTTCGTTCAGTCTCATATTAACACGCTGCTGCGGAGGTCGGACTTTCAGCTTCTACCTTGCTCTTATGTAACTTGCATATCTGATGGTTTTTTTTCTTTCTTTGGAAACATTTAATGTTGGTAATACATTAAGAAAAAGTCTGTATACTTTGACCAATCACCATGCTGGCTAACTTTAAAGACTTGAATGTTGCTATTTTCAAATCTGTTAATGATTCTCCCATTTTTTGACAAAAAAATTGGATAAGGAATTTTTAAGACATGTACTTATGTCACCTCTATGAGTGAGATTTCAGATTCCTCTTGAGTGTTAAGTTGGGCTTTTGTGTGTTTTGTAATCGACGGGCTCCAGTGGCTCTTAACGAGGGGTATAAGTCGGGGTCAGAGTTGAAACTAGACGGTTGGGGCAATACAGTTTCCCTTTGCCTTGAGTTTGATTAACGAAGCCCTCCCTGTGTGTATCTCTGCATGTCAGATACTCCCTTTGCTTTGATGCTATAAGACGCTCATGGTCCATCCTCGGTTTGGTTTCAGAATGACCTGATTGTGATGGGGGGGGGGCGGGTGGGAGCTTTTGCTGAATTTGTTGTGAGAAAAACTCTGTTAAAAACAGAAATAAAAAATGTCTCTGAAACTTTTCCACTACTCTGATAAATTCTAATTGTGTGTTACTATAGCTACGTCAAAAAGGACGACCCCTGTAGCTGCCGAGGCTAAATGGAACTCTTACATTATTTTTATTCCTGCTTTTCCTAACCTGACCTGTCAAAACGGTTGCCAGTTAAAGGGCGGATTCAGCATCAGTCGTGACGTTCCTTCTTCCTATTCTGGCAGTTTGAGTCTCTTGACTATCATTAGATTCTCTCAGTGTTCCTAACTTCCTATCTACTCCCCAACCTTCCTTGGAGCGAGGACAGAGGTTCAGGCACAGAGGGAGAGCGATGGAGGCCTCGCTCTCCCGTTTATCAGTTTATTATAGCATCAGTGTGCTGACACTTTTATTTTAAGCCTGAGAATGTTCTGATGTCTTGTTTCAGTTTGACAGTTGAACTTTTCTCTCTCTTTTTTTTTTTTTTTTTTTTACTGCAGCAGAGAGTAGCAGGGGTGATTAAATGACACATGGATAACTGCACTTCCCTATTTCACGACAAGTCCCTACATTATTTCACATTTTATTCCATTATAAAATATTGACCTAGCGATAGCGTCCCTTCTTGGTCTGACTTTTAGCTTTGGAAACTAGAAAATAGCTTGTTCTGAGATGTGTTTAAAAATTGACCGTTTTGGTGCTGGCAGGACTTTCCTTGGTAAAATCTTAATAAATATCTTAGGACTGTGGATTACAAAAAGTATCCTGACTTTTAAAGAAGCGTATTTGATGGGCAGCCAAAAACGACGGCAGTAAAAAGTAACTTTTGGTGGATTTGAATTCATCGGGTTGGACGGGTCTGTCCTTTAGCCCCCGTCCCTTGGTGGATTTGAATTCATCGGGTTGGACAGGTCTGTCCTTTAGCCCCCACACTGCGGTCAGAGCAATGACTCAGCATTTATTTTGAGGCTCAAAACCACCTTGACCTGGTTCAAACACGGAGGATACTGTCCTGAAAATAGGTACAATTTCTGTTTTATTTGATGCGAACAAAGAACGTCTCTCTACCGATGGACGCCTTTTTGAGGACGAAATCTTCCCACATTATAAAGGATGGTCTACGTCATATGGGTCTGCTGAAATTCTGCAGCGTTCGAAAGGAGTGCAAGAAATCGTAGTCATAGAAGACTAACAGTCGAAGTGTTGCGTTGGCGGTGAACAGTTGCATCACCTTCCCAATGCATCCAGAGGGAAGACTTGGACTGAAGAAGTCCAGAGTCTTCAGAGACGTTGGCTCTCTGCTGCTTCTTCTCCTTGGTTTAGTTAATCAGTCTGACACGTGCCTCTCCAGACCACTCCTCATGTTTGTACACAGAACAAAGACAAATCAATTATTGCAGCGTGGGCAACCATCAAGAAGAAAATGACTAAGCTCCGATGTCACGGCTTCATCTTCCTGCCTCCGTCCTCCGACTGTCGGCAGGGGATTCTGTTTAAATTGCTTTTAACACAAACATGTTGAGGAAACTGACGACTGTGACGATCGTAGTGGAGCCAGTGAATCGTCCTGAAGGTTTTAGTTTATGCAGATGACGAAGGCAAACTGATCCCGTACAACTCCTCATTCAGGGCAGTGTGTGAACGTTCTCCTCAGTTTCTCGTTGACGTTCAAGGCTTCAGTCCTACATGGACTTCAGTGTAGTATCGTGTTCACCTTTGAGATATAAAATTCCACATTTTATATGGAACTGGGTGAAGTGCACACTGGTTTCATCAGATCACATTCAGAGAAGAGACAGTAGGGCTGAAAACGCAAGTCATAACTTGAGTTGAACACTGCTCCCACCTGCTGTCCGGCGAAGAAAACTGCAGAGAAATGATCCCCTCGTTCTGCCAGAAGTTCTCTCCCAGATACAGACGCAACAATTGGCTTTTATTGAAATGGTTAAAAAAAATTATGAAATAAAAAAGACAGCACAAGAAAGTCATTTACAACACAAACGTTGATTTGTGGATCAGAGACACACAGGGGGCGCCACCCCCTTAGAGCTATTTAAAGATTAGAATCTAATTGATTGCTTACTGTCTCTGCCACTAATTATCTGATACAGTAATTAGCACTTGCATGCCAGCATACATGCACACACAGACAACACACACATACATGAATACTCGCACAAACCTCATCTGGTTTTTTTTTTTCATTACGGTTTCCACGGAGACTTTATTCAGAGCTTCTCTTGTGATCAGGGAGCTCAAAATGGTGGTTAATGAAGGAGCAAATCCAAATCATTAGCATAATTAATACAGACTCTGGATTGCCTTTTAGCTCGCTCTCTCTCACTCGCTCTCCCCCACTTCCACTCCTTTCTGCTCTCTTTCAGACTATTGCCTCAAAGTCGCATGCGTAGTTTAGCTTATGACTCATTTTCAATAAATCTGTAGCTCATTTTCTAGCTGTTAATCAAATACTACAGGATATTTGTGGACGATTATGACTCCATGGCTAGATGTTAGCCAGAGAATAGCTAAGTGGCAGAAGATTGAAGTTAATGAACATGCAAATAGCTCATTGTTTGTAAAACAATCAAAAATAAAAAACAATGCTAAAATGTAGTCAAACTGAAAATAGGCTGGGATTAACAAAATCTGGGCTAGCTTTAAATTAGCCAGACTATAACAAAAAGTCAACTTGAATAGTTCCGGGATAGCTAGATAGATGGCTAACAAAATAGTTGATAATTAGACAAACCTTTATTTTGTTTAACGTTGACATAGTTAAAAATGGTCTGTGAGACTTGAAGGTTCTGCAGGAGTCTACAGCACAGATTCTTAAACATAGGACCGCGACCCACTCTTGGGCCGCCAGCACCACCTAGAGGACCACGAGACTACTGAGGTTATTAACTGAAGACACTGCCCTCTAGTGTCTTTAATTGATATAATGACGAAGCTCAGTTAAAGTTTAACATTCGACCACATGGTGGCGGTAATGCTTCCGTTAGTGCTTTGACGAGTTCGACCACATGGTGGCGGTAATGCATCCGTTAGTGCTTTGACGAACTCCGATATATAAAGAAGAGTGTCTTCTTTACCACCTGGACATAGGCGACTGTGCTCTGACAAGCTCGTGTACATGTGCATAAGCGTAGGAATTCTTTCCAGGCTATTTACGTATTTATCCGCTGCCTTTTCCTTGGCCCCGGGTGCGAGTCTGTGATGAGCCCAATCCAAATCCCTCTCCTCGCCTCAGTGCAAAGTGTTCCCAGCAGAATTTGTGGAACACAGACCACAATTCTATTAGGGAATGTTTTTTTAATTAGAAATGTAAGCAGATTCATTATTACTGTTGTGACTGCTGCGAGCGTGACTGCCAGTCGTGGTGGCGCGTGCAGCTGAGCAAAGCAGGAAGTCTCCTGAAGTGTCTGAAGATGCTGTGTCTGTGACTTTTCTGAATACTAGTCACAGCATTTGTTTAAGTTTTAGTTAGTCTGTCTAAAATGTAAAAACTTCAACTTTACTAAACTTTTACCGAACCAAACAATTAGTTCCAGGCTAATTATTAAATAAAAGACAATCTATTTGTCAGGAATCTTACACGCCACCACATGTGCTACCAACAGCTACCAACAACCAGCCTAGCAACCGTTGACTTGTGTCTCCCCCAAATTAACAGTAAACATAAATTTGGAAAAGGTTAACTTACTTGGATTTATTGTTTGTTTCTGCCTAATTTGCTTGCTAACGGCTAACAAGTCAAACAGTAATTAGCCTAATGCAAGCTAGCGAAATGGTACGGAATGTGTCATGTGTCAAGTTGCTTTAACAAATGGGCTACTTATTGTTAAAATACAGCTAACTTTAATGTTCAGAGAAACAAGTATGTAGCTTTAAATGAGTGCCTCTAGTGGTAAATCTTTGTGTTGCTTCAATTTTGAACTCTGACCTCAGGTTACTCACGTCATAGTGATATCACCAAAAAAACAAAACAAAAAAAATCCCGTTGACCTAATCCTCACTGCGCTGCTATGATTAAAGCTCACTTCATATGCGCCCGACACTCATTATATAATAGTTATTCTACTGATCTACTTACACCTTTACGCTTCCTGCTCTGATGCTGTAATCACTTCCTGCGTACAGAACAATGAGGCTAACATATTCCAGTCAACAGCCGGATGCAACTGGCAATTACAAATGTTTGGTCTGCCTAATTGATTTGGTCAAGGTTAAAGTTTTAGACCGTAGTTTTAACACAATTATGCTAAACAGGTACATCAAACGGTAAGTGTTTGTCTTTCATCATAATTGCGTTTGCCCCCAACAATGCAGACATGTATAAACTGGGTCTCATTTCCATAACTGGGTCACACGGCGCTGAGTTCAGCCGTTCATCGTCGTGTTAGAACGACAGGGTTTGTGTGTAAACGAGCGTTCTGTGATCAGTGTCCTCACTGCTGCTGGGAAAAAAAAAAAAAAAAAAAAAACACCCAGTCAGGCCCAGAAACGACGTCTGAGAAAATCAAACAGACCAGACTCCGTGGGCCACGGGACACTATTTAAAGGACTTGAGGAGGGGGAGTGACGCCGCGGTGGTCTGAATGTTATAGTTTCAGCTGTCGTGTGTCAACAGCCCAGTGACACGGAGGTGTAAACTGGAGTCATTTTAAATCAAATGTCCTTGTCCCCATGACACAAGGGGGGGGGGGTTAATGTTGGTCGTGCAGGTGTGTTATTTCTCAATGACTCAAACGTCTGTTTTTTTACAGTTGGTAAAAACAAAAGCCATAAAACTGTCATATTCAAAATAAACCATCAATTTTATTCAGAACAACAACAAAAAATAAATACATTTTTGCATAAATTCAAATAAATACTTAAATAAAAACAACAAACAAACAATCAAAAACAAGCACATTGGGAGTTGGGGAGTTTAAAAAATACAATTCTTGGTCATTTTAACACGGTACCACTAGTTGTCAGTGAACCATAGATTTATTACGGTGCGAGGGCTAGATACTGTTATTTATAAAAGCTCCTAAAATGTATTTTTTTTCGTTTGAAAAAGCACACACCAGACTGTCCTCTAGGGGGTGCTAAATCACACTAAACTGATTTTAAAATTAGAATTTGTTTATATATATATACGTACATAGTTACTAAATGTTATAATTGTGTTTACGACACCAAAGCTAATCATGCTAACCACTTCTCTGAACTGAAATGTGAAAATCACAAACCTAACATCATTGGATTCCATGTCCTTCCAACCTTTAAGCTAACAGGTTCATATTTCTAAACCCTGCTCCACATCACCTCTCAGAGACCTGAGGACCACTGGCAGCTATTAGTCATGTTGGACGAGGACTCTGTCTCATCACAGCTCCTTAGCTCGCGGCGCAGAGACATCTTTGAAAGATCTTTGTTTTTTTTCCCCTTTTTTCCGTCTTCTATTGATTAATTTATTTTCCCAAGGCGCTCTTCATCTCTGACAGAGTGATGGACGGAACTGGGTGACTAATAGCACAAGTAGCTCTCCAGGCTAACGGCGAGTCTATTAGGACGGGGATGATGTGTCCACTTATGTCGTCCCTTTTTGACTAATGCCATTGTCTGCGACGTGTTATGATCATCACTCTTGTTCCGCGCTACGTCTTCATCCGCGGTATCTGTCTTTGAGGAGACTGAATAAGGACACCCACACGGAGGACAGCCGGCGTCTCCTTCATTAGCTCGCAGCGTCCACCCTACGGTGTTAATGAGGAACTTCTGTGGCTGCGATCTGGCTATAGAAGAAAAGACGTGTAACGCGTAAAGAGAGACCTCTTGAAGACACATAGAAACATGACAGAAGGAATTTGGTGGCACTTCATCATCAAGGACCGCCGTGGCCTCCGCGGAGGCTCAGCGCTGCCTCGTTAGGAGCAGAGCGTTATATTTATACCACGGACCACTGTTGTGGAACACTAACTAACACCATAAAGGAACAATTGATTTTTCCCTTTAAATGAAAAAATCAGCACGTACTGGATGAAGCCATGAGTCACTGTAATTGAATTTATAAACTCTTACATCCGTGGGCCGTAGGGGAATAAGGGGGCGGGGGGTGAAACACAGTGGGTACAAGGAGTTCATTTTAAGTTTCCCCAAAGATAGAACTGGATCCTCCTCACCGTCTCAGACAGGCTGTACATCAAGGCATCGATCAAGTCATTACGCAGTCACTGGAGAGCTGTTTATCACCGTTATCCTGTTCATAAAGTCCTCCAATTTTATTAGGGCGGAGAGTCGGGATGGGGATTGAAGCTAGCGAGCAGGAGGGAGAAGAAAGATGGCAGGAAAGGAGAGGAGAGGTCCACGCACTGGTTCTTAAACTTGTTCTGCAGTTCAAAAATAAATACATCAAGGGACAACTTCAGAGGCCGAAGAAGCTTATTGGACGAGAGGTGAAACGTCTTCAAGAAACCCATTCTGTCCAGTTGGATGATTGAGAACCAACACAGACGTGTTCTGCGTTTGTTTGGCATTTGTTCTGTCAAACCCATCCTCAGCTAAACATTCACGATTTTGTTGAACTTTACCGAACTTTTTTGACATCGCTGGTATCCTCTTGAAAAAGGAAGATCAGGGATGTGACCTTAACGTCCGTGTGAAGCCGAGAGTTGGGAAACATTTGTCGTCTGATGTTTTTTTGCCCCGTTAAAGGAGTAACAACTTTTCTGTGAAGGTTGAGGATCAGTAAACCTTTCGATCCCCGTAAACAGTCCTGTGCACTGGCGGAACAGAAGGTAGCTGGAGGGATTTGGGCTTAAATCAGGGAGATTTATCGATGCACGGACCTACGGGACTTTGCCACAAAGCTGTCAGAAGGATCGCAGCCAATTACAGACCTGTTTTTTTGTTTTTTTTTTTCAAATTATCTCTGAGTCTAATCACCCCCATGTTCTGTCAAGAGCCGCTGGCTGGAGCTGCAGTGGCTAATAGCTCTTGGCAGCCAGGGGCACTTCTCAGGGGGACTGATTATCCTTGTTTACAACCCGCTTCTTTCTTCTTTTGAACTTTTTAGACAAACCCGACCACAACGCGTATTTATGTATCACATGCACAAACTCGAAGACAGTGGGGCCACAATCAAAGTTCTCCCAGAGTACTTCAAATATCTGTACACTTTCATTTCCCGCACTATAATTAGGAGTTGAGCTCCGTCTCCAGCCTTGTTGGGTCGTTCAATCCCAACTCCCTTGTCAAGAACCGATAATGTGCACACTATTAACCTTTTCAGCGCGATGGTCTCTCAATGCACACTTTATGAATATCAATGCCACATCGTGGCCCGGCGATCGGCTTTTTCGGCGCCTGGTACTTTAATGGATGTGGAGGAACGACAGAGGAGCGACCACAGGAGTGACTAATGGGGAGAGGTCGTCTGCGGGGTAAGAATTAAATGTTTTTCTTACCAATTAAAGTTCGTTCCACTGTTTCACCGCACATCTGCTCCGCACAGAGCCTCAGGTTTTGGTTTAACGCCATCAAAATAAAGGCGAGGGTGTTTTGTTTTTTTCTGTTTGATTTCCCTTTTGTTTTCAGTTTTCAAACTCCGCGGTGCATGCAGTTATTTAATTTTCGGGAGGACTGACGGGTTTTTTAATCACATTGTTTTGTAGTGTTGGCTCTTGTTATCGGCGCCGAGGCTTAGGAGTGTTATTAGTGAAAGGCTGGTGGTTTACAAAAAGTGCTAATCACTTTTTAATGAATTCTGTGCAGATTGGAAAGTGTACGACAGAGACTTTAAGCTTGTTTGGTTACAAGAGAGACAAAGTTGCTGCTGTAACTTTTCGATGGCACCAACTGTAAAAAGTTGGAGTTTGTCACCTTTAATAATGTTACAGAAAAAAACGTCTTCTTTCTCCATACCTGGAGGTGTCCAGAAATGGTTGTCTTCCATCTTTCTTTAGAACAGTGTTTTTCAACCATGGGGTCGCATCCCGGTATGGGAGTACCTAACAAACATGATCAAAAACTAAATCTAGAAGAAAAAATGTCTCTGGGGTTGCCAAAGATTTGCGATGTCGAAATCAGGTCACAAGCCATAAAGTGTTGGGGGCCACTGCTTTAGAAACATCAGACTATTATCAGGTTAAGAAACTCTGCTGCGTGGACTTTATTAAAATCCTTTTTAAGCTTCCTCGGGCCACACAAAATGACTTGGCGGGCCGAACTAGGCCCCCTGGCCTTGAATTTTACACGTGATTAACGTGATTTTGAACTTTTGGGGAAATATTTTTTTTCAGAGAGGAATTTGATCCTGACTGATGCTGACGCAAAGATAATCTACAAACACCAAAACTGTAAAACGTCAACATTTTATGCATTTCGTGTTAAAACAATGATCTTTTGTAATAAAAAAAAAAACCAAAGTGCGCTCTGACTGACTAACCCTAACCTCCAACCTGCCTCTGTTAAATACCGCTCTTGAACCACCTGTTGAATGGACCAGTCATGGTTTTTCTTTTTTTCCTCTGAAGCTGTAAAAGTTGTTCTGGAGAAAATGCTGAATAAATCAGTACGGCAGAAGCAATTTCCACAGAAACTCCCAGCAGCTCCACAAATTTCCCATCATGTTGCAACAACTGAACACTTTTTCCATTCAACACTTTTTATCACTTTGTTCTGAGTTCATGTGATCAGTCTTCAGTTTGTTCTCTTTCTCTCTTATCTCCTACTTGTCTTTATATTCCTCACATGAACAGAAGGGACGACACGGCGCCATCTCTGTCTTCTTTAAGATTATCTATTGCTAAAAATAAATTCTCACTAATTGCTTGCAGATCTACCATCTGGCTGGTGGGTAAAACTGAGAGCACACACAGGTTCCTGTTTCTTAAAGCTTCATCAGTGCCAGCAACGGAACAAGTCGGTCGTCCATTCCAGTCGTTCTTATTTTTGTTGGATGAAGTTTTTTTTTTTTCCGATTTTGACCTGAACCTATAGGAACTCAACTTGATGGTCGAATGTTGTGAAAACTTTGAGAGTTCATAACGATTACATTATCCGATGAACCGATATCTCGGCAGGTCTCGGACTTATGTGTGTTGACCCCCCAACCGTATGTTTGACACCCCTGCTTTAGACGGACGCAGACTCCACGTATGTTTGACACCCCTGCTTTAGACCGACTCCCAGTTTATTAAATATGTACCATATTGAAACCCAACCTAAAGAAGTATTAAAGGTTATAGAGACAGTACTCAGTATCAGCAAGTACATCAATCAGAATACTTGTGTCTGTAAAAACATGGTGTCAAGACAAGACTCTCTTTTTTTACTTTCAAGTTTTCACACTGGGCCTCAGAAACTGGCAGACTACGTGATCGTAACTTCTGATCCTTTTATGTCTTTTGAATTTGTTTATCTAAGACAGTTTGACATCGGGTCTGACATATATGCTAACGTTAGCTAATGGATTTATTCTGTCACTGAGCTGCTCTGCTGTTATAAGAGTTCCAGTACATGTCAGTACTTCATGTATCGAGGATATCAAGGGAATGAAAAAACCCTGCAGTGAATTATGGGCCGAGGTTAACGCAGTGACAAATGCCTTCTTACCTCCATTACCTGTCGTGATGGTGAGATTTCTGACCCCACTGTGTGAGTTTGTTCCATGTACATGAGGCTGGTACGGAGACTGATGGCTACTGCGATGACAGGTTTCCATGCACCAACCAACCTGCTCTGACTCATGTCATTTTTATCATGAAACCCAGACCATTTAAAGGGAGCACCATGTCCTAGAATCCTGTACCGACCTCCATGTGTAGCAGGACAGACGGCGCGCAGCAGACGCCGTTGGAAGCAAATAAAGTCTGGCTTTTAATTTAAGGTGTGGGAGGCAGAGAGATAAATTTCACCCTCTTTACCTCCCTTAAAAAAGTCGGCACGTCCTCTGAGAGAGAAACGGAAACTGGCTTTAATTCTGTTCTTTCAGACGAGCTAAATCACAGAGGTTCAAAAATAGACGCCACAAATGGAACGCTGTTGATTTCCCAGGGAGATAAGTGTCACCACTTGATTGGTTTGTGCTTTTTATTCATCTTTATTTCACTCCCTGTAATGTTTCCAGTAAATAACACAATAAAAACACAGTAGATTTGGGTATCCTGAAATCTTAATCAATACACACCGCTAGGACTCGGCCAGAATTAGCCCTTTGGTCTTTAATCGTGCTAATTTCTCAGAACCAACGATTTTGAGTGGGAGTCAAGGAGAAAAGTACCGTGGGAACCTAACTGTACCAAAAAATTCATTATAGGCTAAGTATAGGTAATTTATGTATTTTGGTTTCCATAATACATTTACGATTTCTATTACATTTACGAATATATCAAAATGTTTTGAGGCCATCATTGTGCTCCAGTCCTATATATATATATAAATATATACATACATATATATGAATATATATATGAATATATATGTGTATACATACATATATGTATATATGTATGTATGTATATGTATATGTATTTATATATGTATATACATATCAATACATATATGTATGTACTGTATGTATATATATATATATTTACATATATACTGTATGCATAGCTAGAATATATAGGAAGTGTTACAGAGAATATGAAATTACACATATATTTATATATGTACATTTATATTGTAAATATCTTATAAAATATATATAGCTAAAAGTCAATCAAAAGAATGTCTACTGTTCATAAATATTGCAATACTTTCATTACTCTTTTTTTAATACTAATTATTTATTCTGTTCAGTCTTTTCTGCTGCTGTACCTACAGTAACTGTCTGCCATTTGGAGTTTCACCTCTAATGCAGCAAATTAGTACCCAGTGCCTACATTAGGTCCCAGAAAAGAACCGATTCCTCCACTTAACCTAAACACTCAGTTCGTAAGTGTCTGGGTTTAAACAGCCAACAACTTTTAAACGGCCTCATTTTGGGAAACTGATCCACAACAACCTCCTTAATCCCAGGCCAGCGTGTGTTTCATGACTCTGGTGGTTGTCAGATCCACACAGGTGACACAGATTGACCTGACGAGGCAGCAGAGGCCACTTCCCTGTCACACTGGAGTGCAGCCTGTCAGAATGGACTTCCACCTGAAGGACTGAGCGGTGCAGGGAAAACAGCAGTTTGCAGGCAACAAAAACGTGAGTATCCAGCCCACAAACTTCCCAGATCTGGGCCGCACTAAATGTGGTTTAACAGGAGAAACATGACTGAGAGATTTCAGGAGAGACGTGTCATGACAAAATATCTGGACAAACGTGTTTTACTTGAAAGTTACTCTGGGTTTAAGAAAACAACATTTGCAGTTTAACAACGTATGAGGTTAAATCACTTTTACGCTCACGGGCTGAAAATGAGGTTCAAAATTTGAGCGGCGGATCGGCTTAGCATTGGTTGCATGATGAATGTTTGGATGAAATAATATGCATAAAATGAAAAAAAGATTTAACCTAAACCTTTAAAGAAAATTTGCCACATTTGATGTCTGCTGCCATCTAGTGGCACTAGCTGAAATTGCATTGCATGAAACAGAAGGAATTAAATCCAGTCTTTACCATACTGTAAGTTTTACTGGTGTTTTGGCGGGCCGGATGAGAAAGGTGGATGGATGGATGGATGGATGGATGGATGGATGGATGGATGGATGGATGGATGGATGGATAGACAGCAGCTCCTAAGCTCAAACATTACCATGACCCTTCAGTCTCGTGGGGGAGACTCATCTCCAGAGTAAAGTGTGCCCTTTGAACACAAAGTGGCCAAGATGGGTTTTTTTTTCTCAGCTTTTGAAGCTTAGGCCTTCAACATCTCAAAGGGATGAAGCTCGTTTTTTGGTGTTTTCTATGTGAAATGTTCTAATAAATATTGCATCACCACTTATATCTAATGCTTTTTTTAAAAAAATATGGAGACAATATAGGACCATGCAACTGCATGTTGTGCGTTGTAAGGTTGTCAGCTGTCGTCTTGTTGCTCTTTTTTTTAAAAAAAACAAACATCAGCTGTCGTCTTGTTGCTCTTTTTTAAACAAAAAAACATCGTCTGACAACTTCCCGTTTCAGAACAGATGTTTAAAGTTTCACGATAAGAACTTTGTCTTCGGCTTTTCAAACAGAAACGCACGCACAACTTTTCCGAAGTCATTCTGAAGTAATCTCAAATGTCATGGTCGCCGCGGCGCCCCTTCCAAAACGATGACAAAGCCAAATTAAACGGTTAACATGCCCAGGAGGAAGCTGCTCTATTGACACCGGCGTGATTAAGTACGGCAGCCGACCTGATACGAACAACATTTTTTTATTTAACGCCTGGCTGCTCTCCTTTTCATCTCCGGAGCTGTTTTACAACCCAAACTGCCGTTCGTTTATTTGTTTTGGTTTTTTTATAATTAAACAAATATCGCATCACTTCAGAAACCGCCAATAAACAAATAAACTGTAATGAAAATGCTATTAAAGTCTGTCTCACTGCAAAATGAGCCAGCGCTCAAGGGAGTGAAGGATTTAATTTATATTATTTCTGGCCTGAATGTGTTTTGGTTTGGGTTCTTTTCTTTTTGGTCATGGCATTGTGAATCTGACTGAAGTAAATAATTATTGCTTCAGGTTGTAAATGATAGGAAAACAGCCAGACTAATATTCTGATGCCCAAACATAATGTCTTGTAATTAGAGTTTGGCACCAAAGACTATTTTACAGGAACCAAACCATATGGTCCATTTGAAAATCTGAATAATATTATAATAATGAAATGTAACTGTGTAAACAAACAATGTGGGGGAACTGAAGTGTAGAAAAAAGACTAGAAGTTGACTATTCATTTTTCAAATAAGCTTTCAGTGTTGAAGTTGTTTTTTTAATTCTATGCATATATGTAATATATATATATGTAAATGTCATATATTTTTGTGTTAAAAAAGCCTAAAAATGCTTTTGCTTTAAAGGAAAAAAGGTAGTCATATATATATAGCTGGAATTGTTAGCCAAATAAATAAACAGTGTTTCTCAACCTTTTTTACCTTGTGACCCCCATTTTGACATGTGTTAATTATAATTTTAAAAAGAATGCACAGTGATCAATATGATCAGTAAAGTCATCTTTATATTTTAATATGTTTAAAACTTTATATTTTGATGATAAAGTCATCAGCTCAAAGTCATCTGGACGATAATTAGTTGAAAAAATATTTTTATCAATATTTTATTTTATTCAGTTGTTAGACATTTCAAATGACCCCATTTGAATTCCAGGTGACCTCATGTGTGTCACCACCCCAAGGTTGGAAAAACCCAGAGTTAGCCTGAAAAGAAAACTGACAGGAACCAAAAGGATAGCTAAAAACAAATGCCAGCTAACAATTGTTACATGCGTTAACCATGCGTTAAACATAAATAACTTGAAACTAGCAAAAGATTAACCAATAAAAAGCCTGAACCTGGTCAAATGTGAGTTGCTAAAGTTAGCGATGGACAAAAGATGTCCAGGAAGCTAGTCAAAATCAGTTACATCTGCCGTTGATACTGAACTAGCTAGAGCCCAACTAGTATTTCTGTTTGAGCTAACTTGTGTTAGCCCCCCAAAATATAACAGTAGTTTGCCAAAATATAAAGATATGATGATGATATCTGTAGCTCACATTTTTACCAAAATATAATAACATGGTCAAATTTATCCGTAAGCAGCTCAGAAATCAGTTCACATTAATCAAGAAGTATCAAGTTCAGCTCAAAGTCATCTGGACATGAGTAAAAGATTCACTTGAATTCAACGAGAACGATCCAGATTAAAGATGTGGTGGGCCATGAAATTACATTTGTGGAAGTTGCGTTCCAGTTGAGAGTCCTTGAAACATGGCAGCCATCTTGGAAAAACATTTCAAGTTTAACTCTTGCTGGATAAATGTATTCATATGACTGTTGTTGGTGAATGTCCTCTTCTTTAGCCTGAAGTCTGGACCAGTCTGAAGCCACTGCTCTGTTATGGTGGAAACAGGAGCTGACAAATATTCATCCCATGTGATGGAGAACTCATTTGGGAACACTGGACTCCCGTCATTTGTTTGTCTAAACAAGCCGTGCGGCCACAAGTTGATAATTTTTCTCCATTAAAGAGTGGAAATAATATTTTCTTCTGATTTATTATGTGAAAGCGCAGAAGGGCTGCACGTATTACCGAGAAGACAGATGCAGGGAGAGGATCATTTAGAGCCAACACACATCGCAGCTGACAGTTATTTCCCCCCGGTCATGCATTTGTGCTCACAGGCTCCGCAGGTAGAACGGTGTAAGTGTGTGTGTGTGTTGGTGTGTGTGTGTTGGTGTGTCTCAGTGCCTTTATTTAAATAGCAACTCGACCCACAGGGGACATTAATGTCAGCTGGTGACTCCGTCATCTGACCAGTCAAATGACTCGGCTGTTTTTTTAAGACCGACTCCAAATTCTACAGTACGTTTACCTACGACACAACATGACTCGATTTGTGACGTTACGCTAACACAATGCTAACATCATAATGTAGGACATAAAAACATCAGACTTGTGCCTGGTAGGTATAATGAAGGGCAAAAACAAAGAGAATGTCGCGCAAACCAATATATGGCGTACGACTGGTGAATGTAAGCCAAGCTGTCTTTCGCGTATAGCGCCGTCCGCTCTGCTTGCCAGTTAGTTCCTGTGCAGAATTTGATTGACGTCGGAATGATGGCACAAGATTTTTAAGATACATTTATTTGGATATGGCGAGATGTGGCGATATAAACAAGAAACGGCGTAGGTCAAGGACATCATAAACCGAGGACACCCTCAGACCATAGAGTGTTTAAAATGAATGATGTCACCTGTGATGAAGTTTGGTTTTAGAAGCTGTCAGGATGCAGTTCCATCGCTGCCCTGTAGGTGCAGCCTCTCAAACCTACTGTGACACACCAAGAAACAAATTGCGTAGTTTAAATCTGACAGTCAATTTGATTTCTTTCTGGACAATTTTCAGTGCTTGCTGCCAACACAGATCAAAATTGATCGCTAGGTTCAAATAGAGCCATTTGCTAAGCTACGGCCCGCAGCTAATTTTAGCTAACGTCAAGGCACAGGGCAACTGTAAGGCTTGAGGCCCGTTTTTGTTGTAACCCATAGTAACTGAAGGCTAAAAGGACCCACATTTCAAAATCTATCCCAAATGTTGGGTTTCAGATTTGCTGCTAAGAACTCTGGGAGTGTTGTACTTCAACGTTGTACTTCTGTATCAACTGCTGTTTTTCTTTGTTGCTGTTCTGTGAACGTCTCCCACAGCAGTTGTGCTTCAGCAGCGTTGCCAAAGTAAGGTACAGTCTGGGGGGGGGGCTGAGTGTTACACAAGAACAACAAGTACTTTTTAGGAAAACCTTGTTGAATTTTTCTACTATTTGTTCCGAAGAGACCAGAGTTTGAAACCGCTGACTGTGCTCAAAGGCTCTTCCTCTCTTCTTCTTGGACTGATGTTCAACCTCCCCTGTCCTCCCCACTCACCCAGGGTCCTCGCTTGCCTGGAGCCCTGCAAAAATCTTTCAAAATATTTTTTATTTTTATTTTGCAGAATTCCACTTTAAGACAATTTTTCAAGGTGGTTCTGTTGGCAACAAAACCAAATCTACGCTGAAAGTTTGACAGACACTGACTCGTCAACGCTTGCAAATCGACAGCTTCAAAGAACCAAAAGTTTGTTGGATCCTGGGCTTCAGATGAAGTGAACCTCTGTTTCCACAGCAGGAAAAAAAAAACATTTTCTCACATGAAGCCCTAAAGTTTTCGCACGACTCGCCTGAGTCTTTCAGTTTTCCTCCTCGGTGTTGTCTTTTTCCCTTTTTTTTCTTTTTACCTACGAACATATTAATTCGAGATTCCATCATTCCTGAAAGTCGCCCTCTGATAGCTGAACAACGACGTTCACGAGCCGCCCTGCAAACACAGGAAAGACTCGTCTCCGAAAACACCCCCCCCCCAGTATCATGTGTCAAACCTCTGACACCTTCCCACTACGTGAGACGCTGGCTGCCAACACACACACCCGCTTTTTTAATTGCCCCACGCAGACCTGGGTTTTTGTAATTATGTTGTCAAACACAAAAGGAGTTTAAGAGAGCGAATAACGTCTCCGCAGCACGGCGGCCCGGCCTGTGTCTGCTGCGGAGACTCATCTTGATCTCGGAGGAGACGAGACGTCCCTGTGAGAGGAGGAAAATAAGCAAAGCCAGGAAGCAATCGTGCGAACAAAGAACGATGTCACGTCGTTTTGCAATCAGGAAAGTGTGGGGAATAACGCAACTGTACGTCTCCTTTACCACCACTGGGCAAAAATAGCCCAACAAAGAAAGGCTAGTTGCTTTTTTTTTTCTTGTTTTTTTTTCATCAAATACAAGGTTTGTGGCACGCCGGAAGAATGGGTCGTAATTACACCGAAGCTAAATTATATACCGTTAGAGGAAGACTTTCTAGTGACTTTACTTTCTACTAATGAGTGGAAGTATTTCTGAAGAACTCAGAGTGGGTGGTACTTCACTTAGCACAGCTATATATTTATGTGTTGGACAGCAGTGAATACAGGGGTTCTTCGGTTTACTTTGTACTCCACCTGTGGTGTGTCGCTGTTACGTCGTCACAGCCCAACGTATATATTTATTAAGCAAGTCTTGTTGCCTCACTGCGACGAGGTAGCCAGCTCTGTGGCCCGTGGTTAGCCTTCTCGCTTCGAGTCTTGACTTGTAATGCTTGAGTGATTACAAACTTCTAGTCACTAGGTGGCAGCAACTCCGCCAATACTGTTTACAGAACAGTTTGTACAGATAAAAATATACATGTTATCAGGTTCTCAATAGTATTTCAATTGGCAGGGGTGTGGGTCAGGGGGGTGGCGTGAAAACATTTCTGTCCACAAGAGGGGGCATGACAGAAACTAACTGAGAACCACTGCATGAACTTGACTGTTAGTTAGAGCTGCCTAGCTGTTTGTGAATAAAGCTAACCACTATTGGTTGTCTGGCTAACCTTTAGCCACTGTTTAGTTTCCTATTCTGACCCTCAGTCACAGTTCAATCCTTCATTTTTCACCTCAGTTTGACGCGAAAGGCAATTTTCGAAAAAGAAGTTTAGAAGCAATATTAAAAATGTTTCTCCTGCTCATTTGTCACAACAAAAACATCTTTTTAAAAATTCCCCAGCTGAATATTCTACAGCTCTTAAGATTTCAGATTTAATATGTTTGGATGATACATTTTTTTTAATATATTGTACCGAAGTGTTATCACTTCGAAGCAAAGCTCGGAGTCTGTTTCTGCCTGATCATTTTTCTTGATTTGTTTTTTTTTTTTACGGCACCAACGGTGATCAATGACAGTTGCAGTCTGCCAGCAACTATCAGAGTAAAACTGTCTGTGTTCCTCCGAGAGCTGGGGGAGGGAGAGGGGGGGTCGAAGAGAAAGAGTAGGAGAAATAATCCATATGCCCCAGAGGTGGCGCTGCTGACTGTAATCCAATAATGCCCAACTACAGTGAAGGTGGAACAAAGTGGTAAATGTAAAAACGGTTACGGTTGTAATTAGGCTGAAAACAAAAGAAACCAAACAAAGTTCATTTGGTCGTTAAGTTGGAAGTTTTCTTGTTGAATTGATAATGTGGTTAAATCCAAGTCGCCCACTTTTCTGTAGATGTCAGGTTTTGCTTTGACTTCAATGAAAAAGTTTTGGAATCTCAAAGTTTGACTCAAATCGTACCTAAAAACACTGGGCGGTGTATTTTCTGTTATCCTACGATTGTTCTCGACAATGCTAATGTAACAAAGTCAAACATAGCTCATCAATATTAAATAAAAAATAATTAATTAAAAAGTAAGATTCCATAAATATTAATATTACAAGTAACAGAGGTAAAAATATGTAAAAATAATAATTAATAATAATTAAATTTGGGCCAAAAAGAGAAGTAAAACACATGTGAACGCAACTAAATGTCAAGCAGAAAACATAGGAATGCAAATTTAGTCACAAATTTAGCCAACTGACGAAAGAAGAAATAATTGATAAATGATTATATATTTATATTTATTTGTCTTATTGGCTAAAAAAAAAAAAGCCAGAAATAGGTAAAATAATATTAGGATTTTTTATAGCCAAGGAAGAAAATATAATTTTTTTTTTATTTAGCCAAGGAAGAAAATATAATAAATAAATTTTTTTTTATTAAGCCAAGGAAGAAAATATAATAAATAAAGTGTTTTTTTTATTTGCATTTTATTGGACACAGACCAAGTCATTTTATTGGACACAGACTAAACTACAGGGAGGAGAGAAAACAAAGACACCAAGAAAACCTAATTAGAAAGTGTGTAGTTTTGTTTTGGTAGGAATGGCAGCGACATAATGGACTAAGTTATAAGTCAGTGTAAGTAAAATAAAGGGCTGATGAAGATGAGTCGAGGTGGAAACATCTGGGGCTGCGCTCTGCCATCGTCTGGCTCGGTTAAAGACAGATTAAAACAAATCTAGTTATGGTCCAACGGAGGAACATGTGGCTGTGAAATTCTGGTCAATTTGACACAGTAAATGTTTCCTTTTGGTTATTTTCATCCCATTAAAATAGAATTAAAAAAAAGTTCCTGAAGCTAACGACTTACCAATCACGAGAAAGAAAACAGCCGGAAGTTTCTCTTTTTGTGAATTTGTCCTTTAATGGGAGGAGAAACGCAGACGCTGAGGCAGCAGATGGTGCAGCAGAGGATAAAAAAACAGATCCACAATTTATCACGTCTGTCTTATCAGTCCTGATGTTGCTGAGCAGTTTGAAGAAATGCATTAAAATATGTATAAATTTGGGAGCGGCTGCAAACACACAACGCTGCCCCCAGAGCATAAAGCAGTTAACACAGACGCGCCTTATCTCTCACAGGTCATCAGAGGGGTTTTATTCAGAAAATACACAGTTTGTACTCTGAGAGTTCGATAGAAAGAGAGATCTGGTATCTGCGCACTCACTGTGACTTGGAGGCTGTTAGCGTAGCTTAGCTAATAGCAAAAATGGAAGTATCTGTTTCACTTAAAGGTAGGGTATGTAGAAATTACCTAAAATATACAGTAAAAAAGATACTTTCCTTCAGTTTTTTTAAAGATTCCTAGAAGTGAAAGGTGATTTAGGTTCAGGTTACACGGCGACGATACAGCTACACATGGCGGAGCTTTAGCGCCGATTCGTCCGTGTGTTTAGATAAAGCGTTGGGGCCGGAGAACTGCGTTCTCACTGTATACAGGGTGTTTTTCTATTTCTTTTTTTTTTTCTTGTGATAAAATATATAGCACTGGAAAATAAAAACAATGTCAACAATACAAAAAAAGTAAGCTACAAATAGTACAGCTATAAATATAAGTATACATGCAAAGTACACAAAACATAACCTAAAAAGTACAACACTATAGTTGATAAGCAGAAATACTATAAAAACCTCAAATATATATATAGCAATAATTACAAATCAAACAAACAACATTTTAGTATCATGAGTGAGAAGATGGCTAACTGTTAGCTCCCGAAAAGTTATCCAAAAATACTACAAAATTAAAAAATTAATATATACTGTATGTTTGACTCCACAGCGGCAGAATAAATATAAGAAAATATAGGATAAATAAAAAAGAAAGATCATTTTATCCATAGTTGTTATTTTACAGCAACAATACAAACAAATAACATCAAATATGAAATGTAAGAAATGAGCTGCGGACGGTGAGACATTAAAGTCCTCTTCTGTACAGTTGTAGTTTTCTTCTATCGCGGTGTTAGAGCAGAAGGAATCAGACATCAGACCGGAGCTGTTTCTCCCTCTACGAGCAGCTTCACAGTTATTGACCAGACTTAAGTATGTGAGAAAATGAGCAAAGGAAGCGGAGCGAGTCTGCTGTGGATGAGGAAAAACAACTCTTGAAGAAGGAAACTTGTGCGAGGTGGTGACATTTGAACAACTAATGAGACTAATGAGAAGAAAAACATGAAGATTTCTTTTTCTGTAAACAACAAGAAAAAAAAAGCTGAGAGAAATAAGAAATATCAGAAAGTATTGTTTCAAACTTGCAATTAGGATTTATGTGCTTGGTGTGGCAGGAGAAGGAAAATGTTTAAAGATTTTCTTTTTTTTTTTTCATCTCCCGTTTCATAAGAACCCGAGTGCGTGTAGTGTTTGTGCTTTGATGAGAAGCTTGTGCTTTGAAATGCAAACACCTAAGAATTTAATTGTCTAAAACCCAGACTCTGGAGGAGGATAATGGAGGAGAAGCTGCCGAAAGATCTGATCTAACAAGAAACGCTTTGTGAGGACGGAGGGAAAACGATGTAAAGGGATTTAAATAAGGCAGATATTTGGATTTAGTTTGTTGACGTTCCCTGGGATCTGCACTTCCACCTCAGAGTGGCAAGAAGTTCCAGAGTCAGGAGAAACTCTGGCTAAGAGCTAGTGTAACGAACCAGCTAGCCGCGCTAGAAATGGTCAAAATCTTCCTTGTTATCCCAAATTCCTCAAGTACTTGTACGATGAATAATGAAAGCGAGCCAAAGGGTGAAAAAACAAAAACTCTAAATGTTTGTGCACCACCGTCATATTACCTTTTTGTACATTCCTGCCACCTATAGGCTGGAGTGTGCATCACTGTAACCTATATGCCACAAATTAGGGAAGAGAGAAATGAAACATTTAGTTTTACTCAACATTTTTGGTCTGTAATTAATGGATCAAAATTAGCTACCGCATTAGCACATGTTGCTGCTAAATATATCTCCACCTGTTTAAAACAATACCTGTACTCAACAGATCACCAAAATAGACTCTGCCGGGGTTTGTGGTTCTTGGCGTCGTGACAACTTCCCCTCCGCCTCTCTCTGGAGTGTGTGTGCTAAAATGGAGTCTCCCGATGACGCAGCCCAGAGAACAGGGCCCTAATTAATCACGACCAGCAGACGGCCGCGAGTGCAAAAATTGTGAGAGCAAAGCGAGCATCAGCCATCATCACGCTGACAGATGCTACGGCTGTGTCCGTCGATTCTCTCCTGCTCCGCACGACGCCAAGAAGTATCATACCCACGCAGGCTAAAGTACAGGCAGTGCACTGATTACACAGGAAATGAAGTTTGCATACATGCAGTACGAGCTCTGGGAAAGGTGAGTGAATAAGGGAACCAAGGATAGATGTCACAGCAGTAGTAGTAACTTTGAGTTTTCATCAATAAAACATCAGGTAAATATCGTGTCCTTTCAAAAAGGACCCAAAATTCTCAAAGCTGACGAACACCTTTGGGAATTTTTTTTACTTTTTAATATTTGTAAATTACAATCCTATTTAGCGGAAAATGGGTGGGAAAAGTACAGTAGACTTTTGTTTAAATCATTACCTATGTTTTTCATAATTTTACCTCCTGGGGGGGGGGCACAGTAGCCTTTTGTTTAAATCATTACTTATGTTTTTCATAATTTTACCTCCCTTTACTCACTATAACAACTTTGCTATATTTTGTCTAGTGTTTATAAAATTATTGGCCATAGTTTTGGTATTCACCTTAAAACGTAAGATTTAGCCGATTATTTTCCAAACTAATCTCAGCCATGCTTTAATGCTGTTACTAATATTTAATCCATGATCACGATAGATAGATAGATGGAAGGATCGATGCATGGATGGGTGGATGGATGGATGGATGGATGGATGGATGGATGGATCACATCATCGTAGAGAGCGGTGGTCGTTTGGACCTGACTCCCTCTGGAACTGTCTTCTCTACAGAATGGAGCCTGTGTGTGTATGGGGGGGGGGGGGGGGGGTTTTTTAAAAAAAAAATTTTTTTGGGGGGGGGGGGTGGACG
>NC_024314.1:20224942-20233039 GCF_000523025.1 Cynoglossus semilaevis | reverse complement strand
AGTTATTCTGTAAATAAAAAGTTTTTTTGGAGGAGGAGCTAGTCAGCCTCTATAGGTCCAATCAAGATAATGCAGCCTGTCTGAGAGCCGTCAACTTCTTATTAGTCAGTCTGACACCGCTTTTATTCAGATGAGCCTTGATGAAATTGTTTGCAGGAGGTTTTGATGGACAGTCGGGGTAATTACTCTGCTGCGGTTGGAGGCACGTACACAAATATATACAGAAAAAAAAAACACATGTGGAATTCATTTGTTTGCTTGATGACGATGATGCACTTTCTGTCAGTTTAAGTGAAATGTGTCAAGGCAGACTATTACTGCGGAGAGCAAGCTATTGTAGCGGCCAATTAGCAATTGTCGTGACTTTTAAAATTAGCCGTAGTTTAATGGCTAAATAGGTTAGCTTAAAACAATGTAAACGTACACTTGATTAGAATTGGAATTCAATAGTATAAACTTAGGATAACAATATATTTTAAGGCAATTATTTGTATGGTTAGCTCTGGTGGACCCTGTAAAATGATGTGGCGTGCTACATTTGGCCTACAGGCCTTAGGTTTGACATATGTCGTTTAAAGCATTTGGAAAGAAATAGGAGGTAATCTAACATAGGAGAAAATCTGAAATGAAATGTAATATGATATATAAATATATATGTGCTAATATAATATATATTTATATATAATGTAGTATAAATATATAAATATAATCGTTATGCAATCTATAAAACACATGTATCTGGTGTAATGATGCTTTGGGAAAATATTTATTTCAAGAAGATCAACTTTGAAAATTGAGTTCTAACAAAATATAACCAACAAATATACACAGTACAAAAGTTTATTAACATGTAGTTTGGAGTAAAAATCAATTGTTTTTCGTCTGAAACGTACATGTGTTGTAACGTCCTTTACAGGCATCTGCGCTGTTTACGTTTTATTTATTTTTTTCAATTATTCTACAACAAGTCCTAAAAAACATACTTTCCCCCTTTAATTTCTACCAAACGCCCGCCGTCCTTTCAGGATGAAAAGCCTGACTGAAGGTAAAGAGCCTTTCAGCAGAGCTTTGTTTGTGGATTCAAAGTAATTACAGACACCTCGACCAACGGAAGTGTTTTCTGTGAGCGGCTACAATAACAACGTCGTACATAAAACTCACAGCCTCGGGCTTTCACTCATGGAAGAAGAAAGAGCCTCGCGTCGGCTACGTGCTGCCCGGTATCTGCTGCTGCTGCTGGTTCGGACCAAACGGGGGGAAATAAAAGCGCCATTTGCATATTCGAACGCACCGAGCTATTCTTCTTCATGAGTCACCGACTCCAAATGTGCGTTTTCTGCTTGTGCACAGTCAGGTCGGGTGTTGTTTGTTATTCCGGCTCCCCCGGCATCGAAGGGGGAAAAACTGCAGCTACAGATTTTCTGTCGATTCTTCTTTTCATGCAATTTGACGACAAAGCAGTCTCTAAACACATCGTATCTGTTTAGCATATTTCAGGCATTTCCACTGATTTACGGCGCAGGAGCAATTAACCAGAGGCCGTCTCGAGGGTCCACACCTGGTTTTAACTGGGTTTGCGTTCACACAGTCAGGAAGAGGCGGGAAAAAAAGCCTTATCTAAATGAAATTCTATTATTTCTGAATTCATGCCACATCAACAGATAAAGAAGAGTTGGAGAGCAGGATAAGTTGGTCTGATGTGAATCACTTCACTCAATGGCTGTCTCAACACTGCCCTCCCATGGCCAGAAAAAGAAGTTCATAAGACACACTAAAGAAAGTTTCCCCAGATTGACTGAGACTGATGTAGATGTCTCTCAAAAATGCAGTGTCATGCTTTGTCCACTTGGGGCATATGTGCAGCGTATTCATCCATGTATTATGGTTTATTTGGGATTTTTTTCTTTCATTTGCTGCCAAAATGACAAAGGCACCGCACCATGCAGTTGCCACCTGCTGCACATGCAGATATTAGATCAACGGTGGCAGTGGAAGGAAACATTAAAATTAAAGTCACTCACTGAAGTGGATTATGTTAGATTTAAGGATTAAACCAGATTAACAGGGGTGTCCTTGATGTTTTCTAGTGGAACGAGTGATGTTTGTTTTCACTGATGTGAAATTAAGACGTCAATGTGACAGGTATTCAATCTACAGGACAAGGGCTTTCACTTAGGGACCGTCAGTAAATTCATGTTTGAATTAGAGATTATGGGCCCTCACCAAGTCTGTCCTTGTTGTCTTCATCCAAGTGTTAGTGAACTTAAAATTTCGTGACATTTTAAGAACTTCATGGAACTAATTTTAAACTACACAATTTTGACAAAAAATAAAAATGTTTTTAATTTAAGCAACAAATACGGGGAAAATAGTCTGGATGCATTAATGCACAGTGAATCTCTGAATATTTTATATATTTTCTATTTTTTAATAATCTAAGGATCTCTTTTGTTTTCTGCTGAAATTATGTTTCAGGTTTTTGGACCGGTGCTGGAGGAATTTACTACCCAAGATGCCCCTGACTATGACGACTAATGGAACACACCTTTCCACCGAAGAAAAAAATATTCACATGTTCGAGAGGCTTAGCTACACTTTCCATTGAAACTGTGCCAAAGTTAAGTGTTCACACTTAAATGAGTAATTAAAATGTCACATCGTGCTAATTCAACTCCAATTCCAGATCATTTCAAGGTTCCCTGCTAATTCTTGACCCCATTAAAGAGTAGCTGGTTGGTTAATGTTTTTTAGAAGACAAGGCTGACTTTGTGCATTGTTTACTCCCATAATTCCTGGAAGCGACACTGCTTTTCCATGGCTGTGCCAACGCCTCTATAGGTTTACACACAGGTCTGTTACATAGAGAAATAACATTCTTTTAGACTTTGTGATTTGTTATACGTTTTTACACAAATTGCCAGGCTGAGATCTTTCGGTTACATGAATGACTGTGTCAGTTCTGTTGAATACAATGAACAAAGGAACAATGAACACATGTAGCCGTGTTTAAGAGCTTAATGTCATGGGACTCACTGCTGGCTGTCTCTGGATGTGGTGGACGTTTGCCTCAACTACCACGAGGTCCTTCTTGGACGTGATTACAGTCACTTGTCACTCAGACAATCAATCAGTCAGCACGCTCAACACAAATCCCATTTATCCCATCACTTGTGTAAGAGTCAGTGTCAGAGTCTGAACCACTGCCCGGTAGCTGTGAAAAGTCCAGCCAAGATGGCAGACACTCCCCAAAATTTGATCATTTCCAGTTGTGAAACCAGACTCTGGTGAGCCTGAGAGAACCCACACACACACACACACACACACACACACACACGCGCGCGCAGACACAGTGAGTGAGAAAGTTAATAAAACAAAGACAGAGGGAGTGTGTGGAGGAGATGGAGGGAGGAGAATTCGGACGCAGTGAATGAAGGAGTGACACTCACCAAACTGCAGCATGTGAGAGATGTGGAGACTCATTTATGACAGCTACTGCTTCCCCAGAGAGACCGCAGCCAGTGGTGGAGCCGTGACCTGCGTGCAAAGATAATCAACATGACGCAGTGGTGGTGGGCTCTGCTCACGGTTGGTTACCTGTCCATATACCTGGGAGCTGCGCAGCACCACAGGAAAGGTAATTCAGTTTTTACTCCCTGTTTACACTTGCAGTACAGACCACAAGAGCACGGTGGCTGCACACCAGTAACAGTTCCTCTGTACTGCTCAGGTGTTTGCTAATGAATGTGACATATTTGTTTGAGAAAAGGTAGCAAAGAATGACTTTAAAAAAATGGCATCACCTACTGACAGCAATTTAGAAGTCAAAGATTCTATCATGTTTTAAGTGTGAGATAAATTAGCATAAGTAGCTAAAATGACAAACAAAGCATCAAATGCTAACGAAGCCGGTTGAGCATTAAATAACAATTTACTGTTAGCATTGAGCAAGTACTAGAAGTAGCTAATGTAGCCGTATCGTATACATAGCAAGGCTAAATTAACTAGTACAATTAGCTTTGGTAAGGTACCGTAAGTCACCAAAACTAGTTGAATGAGTTAAAAGGAGCACAGGCGTCAGGCAAAGGTTATTACTGAGTAATAATGAGACTGAGAGAAAATAGAGGTTAAAAAACGTTCTTATTTCCTTTGTTTCTGCCTCAACAGTAACACTGATGTGTACACTCCAGCCTGTAGGGTGCAGCAAAGTTATATGAATAGGTTGAAAGTAACACAGTTGTCCTTAAATTGCTGCTTGATCCAAATTAGCATAGGTAGCTAAAATAACTGAATATTGACTAAAATATCAGTAGCTAAAGGATTTAGGCAACATAAACTACAAATGAAAACTGAATTGGCTGCAATAACATTTGTTAAATTAGCATAAATACCAAATACCACAGGTAACATGGGAACTTAAAGTAGCACTGGGCTCCTAAGCACTAGAATTAGCCTTGGCTGCTAGATTAGCCCAAGTAGCCAATGTTACATCTCAGCAGCAGAGTGAGATGCTGAAGAAGAAGAAGTTTAAATTCCTTAGAAGTTGAAAGCTCCTGGTCTGAACGTTTTTAATCTATAATGACACAAAAACAGCAATATTTTTTATTTAAAGAAGATACTGCATCAATAAATGTGAGCTGTGCAGCATAAAAGACACAAACAGATCATCCTCCAGGAAAAAGTGATTGGCCTGTTGACACTAGATCCACTAACTGAGGAAATTCCTTTCCCAACACTCACTTAGCTTCCGTTTTTTTTTAGTTTCACATTTACAGAGCGCCTGAAAGCTGCCAGGAGAACGGGGCTGGGTCAAAACAGAGAGAACAGAACGGCACATTTCTGTGTTTTTTCAGCTAAATGTTCCCTTAAAATAGACAGCAAAACAACATTAGCATCCTGACAAATTGTAGTCATCAGTGTTTACTGGTGTGCTGTGAACTCCATCAGCTCCTGAGGGAAGTATCTCTCATTACATGTATAAATGTTGCAGCCATAGTCGATGATAGCTCACCTGTCTGCTGATTGGTGCTTTGTAAATTGGTCTACTTTGTCATGGGAACAGAAGAGATTGTTGTGGCGAGTGGTAGATACAAACAAATAACTCACTGAACATTTCACAAGCAATAATAATTTATTGTCATTATTCCATTCTATAGCTGTTGTATTTATAGTTTTCGGGGCTGTGTCAATATTAAATAATTAGTTCAAGACACACAAAAAAATAACTTTTTTTCATTAATTGCTGGCACACCAGTATCACTGATGCATATAATCTAGCCTGTAGGTGGCAGTCTTGCAGATAATGTTTATTAGTTAGTCTAAAGAGTATTTCACGCCAAAAATACTTTTTTAGCTTCAACGATATGTCTATTGAATCAGTCGTTTGTGAGCGCAATTCACACAGGCTGCCACAGGGGGTGCCATTAAGTATGAGGTTCCTCTTGGGCTCGAACCCAGGACCTTCTGCGTGTAAGGCTACTTAAATAGAAAAAGTATAATAATTTATAATAATTTTAATTTAATTTTCAAAAGAATGGCAGGGGTTTAATATAATTTTTATGCCCTTGTGTCCATGGCATTGAACTGCAGCTAATGTCGTCATACCAACCAGCCAAGGCCACAGTCTTTGTCCTGCTGCCAGATCCAGGTTCTGATACCACCTTGGACCACTGGGAGTCACCTTGAACCCAATAGACATTAAATCTGATTCTGTTTTCGCAGCTACCGTCAGTGTAATCATCAGTGTTAAAAGTACTCCGGTATCTGCAAATCCTTTGTTTGTGTGGATTCTTTTATTCAGGTTTTCTATTCTCATCCCATATTCTTTCTCCCATGCCCCATCCACTCCCCCTTGACAAGAAGGAGTTCAGACATCCATTTTGCTTTTGTTTCATCTTCCTTCTCCTTCACGCTCCTGCTATCTCTCATCAAGACATCCCCCCAGCGAGGAGTTACCCTTCTATAATTAATGAATCTTTGTTGTTCCCTCATCTCCTTGCAAGCAGTTAGCAGGAGATTACATGTTCCCCATCTAAGCATAATGACATTGGGGGGAGAGGGGTGCCTGAGTTGATTGTGTGTAAAGTATTAGAAGAAGGAGGTGGGAAGCAAAGGGATGAACAGGCGTGGAGAGAGCAGCAGGGACAAGTGGCATGTTGTGCGCAATAAATACACCAGCTAAAATCGAGAAGAAGGGGAAAGGATTTGCTCAGAATAGCAAGATGTAAGACTTTATTAAAGCTAAGCTTTGTTTTATATTGTTGTTAGGCAGACTGGACAGGATTAGAAACCTGTTTCTGTTAGGCAGACTGGACAGGATTAGAAAACTGTTCAGTGGCAATGCTAACGTTGGTCAGTTTAGAGATTGAAAGACTGGGTAGCTACCGAAAGGCTCTCTGAAAATAAACCTCAGCAAAAAATTATAGCCTGGATGGCCTAAGAGAGCTAAAAGTTAGCAAGATTGCTGGATTGCTCAAATTAACAACAGGTGTTTTGACAAATTCAACAATATGTGAATAAATAACTGTTCACAGGGGGCGACACAAGTTGAGACATGGAAGTCAAGAAACATTTGAAAAAGGGAACTCTTCACAGCAAGTCTAGAAAGTGCTCCAAGATCTCTGGCGCACGTTTCCTACAAAGCAAACAGAAAGAAGACTCATGGCAGGACAACCCCTTCTGCTCGGCCTCCAAATCTCAGACAGGCCCAACGGCTTCACAATAACACACAAAAAGGAAGTTTTATGGTCTGTTCAAAAACAACAAAAAACATATGTCAGAGTGATGGAAGCAGGGGAGAGTCAGTCCCCATCTGTCGACCGTGGCAGCGGTTCTGTTATGGCCTGGACATGTGTGGTTGACGATGGAATTGGCAGTGTGGCATTTATGGATGATTTCAGTGCTGACAAAAGCAATAGCATCAACGCGAAGAAGCGTCCTGTCAGCTCAGGACCAGTCAGATAAACTGTGACAAATGTGTGATATTTCATCATCGAAGTGGACAAACAATCCCCGATCTATGGCCACGGAGAGAGAGCAGATGAGGCATCGACGTTCCTGTGGATCAGACAGTCATAGACTTTTCCTTCATTAAAAATGCATGAGGACAGATCAAAGCCAACCGAGTCATCACTGGAGAAGAGACTGTTTTTGATCCCGCCATTTGCAGGAGTCCCAGGGTAGGACAAGTTGATTGGATATTGAGGGATGTGGATAAGAGAACAAGTGTAGAATTAAATGTATAACCATTAAGTTGTCCTCACTTGATAAGGTCTCTTGAAGCGCTCAAGTTGTTTTACAAAAAAGCTTCTCATGCACAACCCCCCCTGCTGGTCAAATCCTTCATTATCATTTCAACTCTATATAATGTCTTGCAACAGTGTCAACAGGGAAATAATCAGTGACAAGAACAGAAATTCAAACACCTCGCACAATTATAGACTTCCCGGATTTCTCATTACACACTCTGAATCATTTGCGTAGTTCATCCCACAACTGCCTTTAAAGTCAAATAGTGAATCTTAAGGAGGAGATCTTCACACAATATTAAAAAAAAGCGGTGGAATTAATGGCAATCATTTCAAAAGGGAAGAAAATCCTTTAATGTAGGGTGAGAGTGGAAGATACTGGAGATGAAAAAGAACTGACTTCAAGATAAAAGTAAAACTACAAAGGATCCCAACTGCTGCCACAATCCAAGGAATACCAAAAAGACACTGACCAGTTTGGAGATAGGAGAGAGATGATGTAGAGATGGTTTACTCATAATATCTATCCATTATCTACAGCTTATTCCTTGGCAGAAGGGTTCTGGAGCCAATCCCAGCTATCAAAGGGCAAAGGCATGACAACAAAGGCAAGGTCTAACCGTAGAGAAGAGAAGGAAAAGCACAACAAGGTCAAATCCAGGGTTAAATACTTGTGGGGTATGAATTGACGATCCCTTTAAAGGGAGTTTTCCACCTTGGCCAGAATGTCCCACAGAGAAATAAGAGGCTTCGTCGAAAAGATGAAAAGTTTGGGTTATCCAAGGTTAATCTCTATGGAAAACTTCAGAACACCTAACTTCTCTTTAGTGGCTGAAATCTTGATCTGGCTCAC
>NC_024314.1:20194347-20224906 GCF_000523025.1 Cynoglossus semilaevis | reverse complement strand
GACAGAGTCAAATAGAGTTGCGTTCATCCAAGCTGTGGCCCAGTTCATGGCAACAAAGGCCGACATCAAGTTAAACACGAAATATCTCTACAAAGCGGACGGTTATGCAGTGAAGGAGTTGCAGAAGATCACCTCTGTGATGCAAAATGCTGTGAAGACAAAGCAGATGACCACAGGAGAGAAACTCCAGGAGAACAATAAGTTCAGGTTTGACCTTGGTTCACGGATTTTGGAGATGGCAACAGCTCGAGAGCTGGCATCTGAGATCTCCTCTAAAGGTGCATCTCTGTGTAATTTATTGGGGAAAGAGGTGGGTTTTTGGGAAAAGAGAACCTCGGCTATAGAAAGACCGCTGGAGATCGGCAACACGGAAAAGGTCCTGAGAGCCACCATCAAGGAGGTACATGACAGCATCGGGAATACCAAAGAAATGTTGAGTGACCTCATGTCCAACGAGTCGACTCTTGACGTCAAGATCAAAAAGAAGACGCAGGAGCTGGAGAGAAAACAGAAGCGGCTGCAGTCTCTGCAGAGTGTCAAGCCAGCTTTCATGGAGGAGTACGAGCTGATTGAGCAGGAGTTGCAGAGGCAGTACGAGATGTACGTTCAAAAGTTCAGCAACCTCTGCTACCTGGAGTCTCAGCTGGATGAATACCACAAGCAAGAGCAGGAGAGGATCGAAAACATCAAGAAAATGCAGCAAAGGCTGAGGGAGAAGGACAGAGAGATGAGGAGGAGGAGGCCCGGGACGGATGGGGAGGATTTGGAGGATGATTCAGAAGAGTCGGGATCTGACGGAGAAGTAGAGGAGTCGGACTTCTAAGTCAAATAGAGTGTGTTCTAGCAGGAGAATGAATCAGTTGCATCCATCCATCCGTTTTGTACGACCCAATCCTTGTTAGGATCATGGACAGCTGGAACCAACCATACGAGTCATTGATGGATGGCGGGATTAGGGTGTCTGAGTGTTTGATCCACATAATCCCTAATCTGCATGTTTGTGGAATCTCGGTGATGTCATTGCCGTAGCAACAAGCATGCTCATCATATTTGTCTGTTGAAAACTGACAATTCCTTGACAATCGACAAACCTTGAGAACCGGGGATAAAGCTTTGACAACACCACAGACCAGATTAAGATTTAGTCACTTCAACATTTTATGGAAATGTGGGTCATAACAATGTTTTCCTGGTTGGAGTGTGGTACAGATTAAATCCACCTGGTATTAGGAGGATGTTTTATTTCTCCAGGCTGGACAGCAGATGATCACAGCTGGAGGAAATCCACAGATTGGGTCTCATTGAACCTTGTGGCCAATTGGCAACGAGCCTTATATGTTTTTAAAAAAGACCAGTCTTGGTCAAGAAATAAACGTATTACTCTAGAAAAATACTACATTTATAAGACAAGTGTAGTTTAAGTGAACTTCCTAGACTTAATTAAGCTCCGCCCACATCAGCACCTGATCCTCATCACTATTAGCTCCACACTACTATTTATAGCCCTTTGGTTTCCTCTCAGATCATCTGCTTGTCAAGTCTTTTTTGTTCCTTTTGTTGAAAAGGTTTCGACCACAACAAAGCTGGGCTGCAGCAGGGCTTCTTCTCTGTCTTTAAGTCGTGCGTTTATGTCTTTATCTAATCCAGCTGCTGCAAATGCTCCAAAACTGCTGCTGGAGAACATGAAAAGAAGTAAGTTGTCTGCTTCACAAAAAGCCTTTTGTGTAGCAGCAACTGCTGACAGAAGTGCAGAAAATGTGTGCAAATTGTTCATTTTGGGATGGAAATCTACGCTGACTTCAGCCAGGCAGATGTCATATCCCTGCTGCCGCTCCATCCCTTCAACAGCTGAAGCCCGGCTCTGTAATGAGCTCCACTTTCTCCCACGGGTTGTGGTTGTGTTAACAACAAGAGGAGAACCCAGTGGAGCTGTAATGCACAGCCTCTGCAGTATCTCATCTGCATGATCAGACAACACAACAGAGAGTTGTTAGCTCAGTGAAGGTATTCACCGACAACAAATACAAAACCTTTTCCCTGTCGTAGATTAAGGCGTAGAGTTGTTGGCGCTAACGCGATCGTTAAGGATGTCTTTATGACTATTAACTTGTGTAATATTCGCTTTCTTTCGTTTGTGTTGGGGATTTTTTTGGGGGGGGGAGTTTTTTAATTTCATTACGGCTCCCAAGTGCAAATCAGACTCTGCTGATGTTTTCATGGATTACGATGTTACCACTGTGTTAGCGTAGGTGAGTGACATAGCTACTTATGTACAGTATGTAATTTAAAACTTTCAGTGTAAATCCAGTTAAGCTGCTGTCCTATTTACAGATAATATGAACAAGAAAAGAAAAAAATCAACTTAGTTGTTGGATTTCTTGCCTTTCTTCAGATCTTTCTCGCTTCTGACTCAGAGTTTTTTTTTCTTTATTTTTTTCTTTATGTTACTAGGTTTACTTTAATACATATTCTGTTGATACATTGTTGTTGTTTTCATCTAATGTTCACTCTGTCAAATGGTTCAGGTAAATTTTAGGAACATAATGTGAAAAACATTCATAACAGACTAAGGTGGGACTGGAACACTGGTTCCCTTTTTTCCCCCTTAAATTTCCTGGCAGCAGTCCTGCTGGTGGTCATGTGTAGAAGTGCAGGTTTATGATGAGGACGTAGCGCCAACATAGCTAGCTGTTAATCTCCATTACACCACTGACGCCAACACAACGCAGGTTTCCTTTACGTTGTGAACGGTGTTGATCGGATCATTAAAACCAGAGGCAGAGCAGAGACTGGCAGTCACCCAGGCAGGGGGGCAGGTAGGTGGGGTAGAACAGCCAGTGCACAAGGCTTTGGCTCATTCAGCTGTGGAACTGAAAGTATCTGAGCCGTTGGACTGGGAGCCCAGAGGCATTACAGCGGAGCTGGCAGAGCAGCTCACCTTAGATGCCTTTGCAGGGTGGGTGGGATTTGAACCATTTAAGCGCTGGCCGTGGCTGCCTGCTGGCAACCACGGGATGAATGACACACTGGAAAAACATAAATGTCAAGTTTTCACTTTGCATCCTTGTACACAGTACACAGAGTTGTTTTTCTCGGGGCATCAACCACAAATACTCATGTAGCCTTAAAATGTTAAAAGTATTAATTGAGTAAGTAATTTTTAGACAAAAAATAATAATCTGTGCACAATTTTAAAATTATTTGTAAAACGATACCAAATAAGATTTTAAGCAGTTTTCATGAATTTGAGTCTGCCATTGAGAATTAAAAAATAAACAATCAAACTACGAGATTAAAGTCGAAATGTTATGAGTCATAACATTAGTATACACGTCATGTGTCTGTGTGACTGGTGAAATTTAGCTTTTAGGAAGAAGAAGTAAGAATCAAGTTAAACAGTTCGTGAAATTTAAAATATAGAGTAGTATTTCAGACCTTTACAACTTTTCACTATTTCAACCAGTCAATGAATTTTGTCAATTACATCTGAATGAATCATGAATTCATGATCAATTCATGATTATGGTCTCCAGTTATTGAATCCTATAAAACACAGATTTCCAGGTATTGCAGCATCAGTGAGTTTGGACTCTTCTCAGATTTATTCTGGACATATTCGAGGTCCATTTCATGTCCGGTTGTGTTTGAGCAGGTGACCTCTGTGTGAACTGGCTCCTGCTACCATCGGAATCAAACATCGTCTGTGGCTGTGGTTGCAGACCATTTCATTTCAGCACAGATGGGTTCAATCCCACCTGTGTTATATTGGAGCAGTAATACCCCGTGTTTATTCAACCTCTGGCCCACCCTGAGTTCGAAGAAACTCATTTGCGAGGCTAATTTCTGGAATGGAAGCCGATCCTCCCTAATTGTATTCCCTTTCCTTCTACGTTTCAGCTCTGTTTCCGTCTGCATACAGAATAAAACGAGGGACGTATTCGCTCGTCAACCCCACCTTCCAGCAGTCGGCGGAAGACGTCAACCTGCTCTTTGAGGTCGGTCGAGATACCGTTAGTTCACTGGAGTTGAAGTGATTCACCACTCTGTGGGCTCTGTTCACTGAGAACCAAGATAAATATGGAAAGAATGTACACGTCCTGTGTCCAAATCACACATTTGTGTTTCATATCGAGTTGCCTGGTGAAAAATAAGGAAGAAAAAAAACAACAAAAAAACCCCACAGCTAATCTGTAGCAGAAGCTGTGGAGTCTGTGTTGATTTAGAGCCTCTGTGCACACATTCTGTGTTTTCAGTGTCAATGTTGTAACTCTGTGTGTGTGTGTGTGTGTGTGTGACCATCTCCCAGATCCTGCTGGCTGGAATGCAGATAGAGGACGAACGCCACACCATGCTGATCCCAGATGAGGAGCTGGCGTCTCTCAGGAGCGTGCAGAAACTGGACGTCATCTGCGAGGATGTCCTGCCCAAGTCACTCTCCGACATCCGCCGTCTGATAGCCGGGCTGGCCCGGCAGGGGGGGCGGCCTCTGAGCCAGCAGGACTTTGAGAGGACAGTGCTGACCCTGGTGCACGGCGCCCAGATCCTGGGTCACATGAGTGACCGGCAGCAGAGAGAGGTGTGGACGGAGGCTGTGATGCAGCTGTTCAGAGCCATTCAGAAAGACCTGAGACCTTCATGAGGGTGGAGTCAAGTCATCCTGAGGTGTACAAATATGACTGAATACATGAATATGACTGTTACTGTTTTGTTCTTTAATACATTTGCACAAAATGTCATGTATTTGAACAGATTACATTAGATTATGTTATGTATTGCTGTAACATGTGCAAAAATAAAGATTTAAACTTTAATATCTCTGACCAAGATTTGGTTAAACTGCACCATGTACTTTACATTACCAACACAACAGTGTGATGAAGTATTGAAATCACCTGGTCTACGTTTTGATCACATTTGCTCAGGAGTTAAAAAAAGGGAAAAAAAGCTTGATTAGGTTAAAAGTTCGCTCTAAATTGAGGTGTGGGTGTAAGTGTGAATGGTTGTTGTGTTTGTAATCTGTAATGTGATTGCCCTTCAATGTTGACTGTTGACATAAAGCTCTTTACCGACGCTGCGTGTTCAAACGGAAGCAAAGCTAAACTCTTGTGTGACTACACTGTAAGGAAGTCACGTCATCTTTTATTTTGAAAAACAAGACAAAGGAAGTTGCTCCGCTGATGCGCTAATTAACTTGTGTAACTTCACCCGTCACGGACTTTTATGCAAAGTGATGCTTCAAAGTTCACCCAGTTAAAGTAAGAACAATACACTACAGGCTCTTTAAGAATGTCACAACAATGTTTGCCAATCGCTGCTCCATTTATCGGGACAACTGTTCTTACACAACACCGCAGGTGTGTTTTATTTTAGCCTAATTAGCTATCCGTCTGGATTAACGTCAACGTCTCTCCACTGGTTCACTAACGTTAGCGTATTTCCTGTTTCGCGTTTTGCGACATTAATTAACAGTCAACGGCAGAGTATCATGCCATTATTGTCACTGTGATACTGTTGGTGCAGTACAAATAACATGTTGTCTTTCATTGTGTTTGTGGACACGTTTTCAATGGCTACAGTTTGTAACGGAGGCAGCAGGGCGGCTAACACAGACCAACGTTTCCAGCTCTCGACCAGCCTTCATGGAGCTCCAGGTGAAAATGCAGGTATGGAGGAAAAGTATAAAACGCGTGTTGTGGTGTTTCGCGCTGTTTTACACTTATTCAGTCAATGAAAGAATTCAAATAATTCGTTTTACTTATAGTACTAAACCGACAGTACGCACTAAAATTGTGTATTTGTCAAATGTCTGCAATTCATGTTATATATAATGATGTATATGTGTGTATAGAATGTATTTAAAATATAATTAAATCATGTATGTTGAATTAGAAAATAGATTTAAAGCAAGTTTTGACCCCCCTTCAAAAATTTAATTTCCCTGTATGTGCATCCTGGATGAAATGAATATCCATGACAGAGCAAGACTGAGTATATGTGCATACGGAGTACTCATACGGAGTACATTTGTACTCATAAGTCTGAAATTCCTCAGAAATTCAACAGAATATTTCAGGAAAAAAAAAAACAACGTCCTCAGATCTAATGTTTTCCAGCCTTGTGTCATTGTTTTCTCATTAGACACAGCTCCAGACATTTGTTCAAAACACCAAATAGACATTCCCGACTCTGTTTACTGTCTGAACAGTCACATGATCACCAAGAATTCCAGTCTCTTTTCCTCCAAGTTCTGCAGCATCTGGCAGTTAATCTAAAAAGACGGCAGTGGCGAGGAAGCATAGTCGGCAGTTCAGGAATTTCCTTTTCCGAGACACTGTGTGCTCCTCTGTAACAATTGATGGTTATGAGGTTTGGAATGTTGCTGGAATGATCAAATGAGTCAAACTAACAGAGAAAACAGCAGGGAAAGTGATTTTGTGATCAATTTATTTCACATTTGCTGCTGTATTGGTTTAATACAAATACCTGATAGCTCAGGAGGGCTGTGAGGGTATATTTGTTCTCTACTGAAAATATCTACACAAAAAATGTACCGGCAGTACCGTTATTGACCGCCATCCTTTTAGAATTAACCACTCATCCCCCTCCTCCCCTGCGTTTGAGCTGTAGATTATTTAAGAATAATGAGTCTTTACTCATTTCTTATTGACTGGACTGTGTCATTTATGAAAAATGATTTTCCAATCATTTTTTCCTGCTCGCATGAAAGACACGCCTGAGTCTAAGTGGCTGTGAGCGTGTGGAAAGAGCGGCGCCAAGTGGCTGCTTTGAGAACAACAGGCTCACAAAACAAACTAAAGTAAAACGAAATAAACTAAATTTGAAGTTAAATCCGGGGATTTAAATTTTTTTGTTTTTTCACAGCAATTTCTGGCGGGGTTTTTTGTGACCAATTTACCGTATTTAGATGCTAAATATTTAGTTATTACTAAAAGTCCATGGTTAATTTAACTGTATATTAGTTTGTTGTTAAAACCATTTTTGTTGAGTTTTGCCTGACATTTATTAATTTAAAGATTATTATTGTTTTGAATTGGGAAATTAATTTGCTTTTTTGTCACTGTGTTATCTAACTCGTTTGCGAGAAGATAATATTAAAACTTTAATTTTAAGTAGGCTGTAATGTAGTAAAAACAGGTTTGGACAAACCTGTGATAATGAAGTTGTCTTTCACGCTAACGCTCACTAGATGGCAGCAAATCCAAATCTCGTACTCGGATAGAGCTTCATTTGAACTCTGTTCCTGATGGTTTTACCTTTTCTTATTTATGTGGTCAGTTATCAGTTCAGATATATATTTCCACTAAGTGTCAAAATGCAGAGGTTGTTCGTGATAATCTCATATTTTAATTTTATTGCCATGTACAAACATACTAAAAGGATTTTGACCTATTTTCACTGCCTTGTTGCTGGTGTTGTGAACATGTTTTTTCTTCAAATTGTTTAACTTGGAGTTAATTTCTGCAAACTCAGGAATGTGTCTCGTCCTGTAGAAATATTTTCACCATCACCTCCAGCTGAATATGCGGTTATTTTAACTCAACCTTATCGGCCGCATGTGTTTTCCCTCCCTCCTCACAGCTGTCGGGCATATTTTCATGCTTCGATTCTCTCCCTGCAGGCGATAGACGGGAGAGAAAAATCACAAATAAATATATGTGTGCTTCGTGTGATTGTGCACCAAATAAAACAACACGCTACCTTTAATTACAGGCTTCGTAAATGACCCGGCGTCAACCTGCTATTAAAAAAAACTATGGAAGACTCAGTGGGATTTTTTTTTCACTTTTATATCCCGTGTCTGACCTGTCAGATGACTCTCAGTATAAATTGGCATCAGCTCCCTGCATATTATGAAAAAATATATAATTCAGGATCCCAATCTGCAGACATCAAACGCTGCAACCACACCATTAAAAACATTCCTCTGGTGGACAACCAGCTCAAGAGTGAACACGGCTTTGAAGATTCTCTATGCAATATGTCCATGTGGAAATGAAGCTGTTTTTGTTCTTGTTTTTCTTTCTTCCAATTTTTCTATTCTATAACAATTGTGAAAATCGTGTAAAAGAAAGAGTGAAAACACGTGAATGAAAGCTGCGACCCTGGAAATGCACATGGTTCCTTGTCTCTGCATGTTGATTTATGAGCTGCTGCTGCAGTAAATCTGCTGAGGTCCACTGTCAGCCGCCGTCATGACAGTGTCTCAAGAGAGTTATTGATTTTTTTTTTATCACTTCTATTACAGTATGTATCGCTTCATTTGCACCGTGTTCCGTGGTTTTTGCAGGAAATGGCGTCAACTGAAAATGTCGTTGCGATATAAAAGTCAACGTTAGCTTTTGTGTAGCTAATGTAGCATGTGAGGCAAAAAGGTGACGCCTCAGGAGGGTGCTGCAGATGACTGATGAAATCATAGGGGCATATAGAATTCGAAATCAAGAGCAACATATGAGACAGGAAACAGATGACAGTCTTCACTGGTGCTGTTTTAAATGTTAATTTTTGGCATCTAAGAAAACTCAAATAGAAACACAGCATTTATCAAATACTTGTTGGAATAGCTGTCAAAAGAAAATTGTAAATGTAAATTAGATGCATTCGACATAGCAAAAATGTATGTGTATAATCAAGCAAACTTTGTAAATCCTTCTCTTTATTTTCAGTTTTATGCTAATTATGTTGGACCAGAACCCTAAAGTATAGCTAACAAAAAGTTAATATGTTTCTAAAAGAAACAGCTTATTCAAAGCACGTGTCACATAATATTTTTGACGAGCAAATTTATTTTTCCCATCAACCCATTGTACTGCCTGGATAAACGGGAAGGGTTGCACGAGGAAAAAGCATCTCACGCCACATCTCTGCCAAAATCACTATACGGGTCACCGCTAAGGCTAATCACAAACAAAAATAGGGCTGGGAGACATACCTTCCTCTGAAGCATTTGTACAACGTCCACTCTGTAAACGCAGCCTAAAACAGCTGCGACCTATAAGATGATGTCGGACCAGACGTCATCAGGTTGTACCTTGTTGTTGACGGAGTCCCACAGGATGCTGATCTTGGCCCACTATCAGTTCAAAAATTACTATGCTTGAAATATGTCTGAATATTTGCAGAAGGAGTTCTGAGAACTGAGATTTTTTTTACAGCCATCAGGTCTGGACATCAGACGAGCTGGGAAACTTAACAGGCAGGTTTCAATAGAAAGCAGGCCCAGAGGAGGATAACAGATAAAATATCTGAGCGTTTATGCAACGTACAAACCTAATGGGACAGCTTCTAAAACTGCAATAAAACATCAAATCAGCGATGTGGCAATGCACGTTAACCATTTTTATCCTTCATCCTTTTCTAAATGCTTTATATATTTTGAATATTAGACACATCTGGACTGCAGGCAGGACAGTTAGGGTTTTTTTGTATTTTAGTCTATCTTCCCCCGACCTTTGTTTCCCCTTCTTTTTGCCTCCTAAAATAAACTCTAAGTGGTATTCTAAACAACATATAGTCGTTTTCATTGCTTGTTAGGAAGTATAAATAATAAGTTTTCTGAAAGTTGCAGAAACTTCAGGAGATTACAGTGTTGTTTCCTCATAATGGCATCTTTCTCATGACTCCTCCCACCCTGAGATTCTCTTTCCCACCAAATGTATCCAGAGTTTGTGATAAAGCCGTGGCGCGGGGGATAGCGTTTATCAGACCTTGTTGTGAGGAGGTGTGTGATTCACTTGGGAGTTGTGGTATCTACGCTGTGTTTTATCAAAGCTCCCCTATTGGGTCAATAACTGGATTTGTCCTGGTGGAGTTCAGATGCAGGTGGATTGCTGCTCCCTGGTGGACGGTGCATAAAAGCCTGGGAGTGAAGAATAAGAATGAATGATTGGTATCTGTGCCTCATGAGAGTCGTGTCCTTGGTCAGACTGGATGAGTGCATTATCTCACGACTCTTTATTTACACAGTGGGAGTTGGTGTAATGACACAATCTGTCTATAAGAGGGATTGTTTGGAAGCCAAAAAGTTTAATTTTAGTTTCCACGTGAACTTGTGTAAATGTAGTCATGCACCATTCTAAACCTGCAGAATTCATTTTGATGCGGACAGCTTTGGATGTTTATAAGGCCTGTCAAATGTAGCACGTTAACATTTGTGATATAAATTATTTTTCACCAATCTACAGACAGATTATAAACATTCACCTTGAGAAGATCTTGTCAAATGTTTCCTCAACATCTTGTTCCAAAAAGAAACAGTTGACAGACAATAATACATTCTTGCGGTTTTCCAGCCGCCCAATTGAACCTCGATAAACACCCAACCCAATGAGTAAAAGCAATGATATGCAGTGAATGAATGCGATCAGTGGAAGAAGTTGATTCTAGAAAAGAAAAGTGAATTGAGAATTGAGACCACCTTTGGAGGCAGACCGGAGATCTTTTGTTTGGTCTGGACTGGAGTCTTAGTCCAAGGTTCAGTCTGTCCAAACTGAACCACACCAAAGACTCCGGAGTTCATTTCAATCAGACTAAACAAGGTCAGAGAGAACACACCCTACGAGAACAGACCAAAAAAACTACATCTGTATCTGATTAACAGCCTAATGTTCAAAAAAATCCCAGCACACAAAAGTGTATTTTCTAACTGCTAAGGGACCATGATGCAAAAGTGTATTTTCTAACTGCTAAGGGATAGTCCCCTTAGATGTTCGATGTCATCAGCGTTAGCTCAAACGTCGTCCATGACCAATAGCATTTTCCACATCATGTTCTTTTCTTTGCTGGAGACTTTTAAAAAAGAGAAAAAACAACAAGACGAGATTGTCTTCTTGTCGTAAAGTCTTTCAGATGTTCTCTGCGGGTGTCGTCTTGAACTGAAATGACGGTGCTTAATAATAAAGGTTTGAGGATTTAACCCTAATGTCTCCTGTCACGCTGTTGACGTTGCAGCAACTGAAGAAGAAAATTGGACCTTGAATTACTGCAAAGTTCAGAGTTTCTCTGACCCCGAACTTCCCTGCAAATGAAAGACTGACAGTCGTCAACACCATATCCCCTAAACCACTCGACCGTTTTATTCCTTATCCCCTTTAACACGATCCTTGTGTGTTTAAGCTCCGCTTGGCCACATTAACCGGCCTGCTTTTGATTTAAACCTTCATATAAAGTTTCACTGCGCTTTTGATATTCACGAGTGACGTCTGCAGGAAGGTCAGTGACAGGGTTTCACCTGATAGATCGGGAGAATTATGCAAACTTATTCCACGTATAATGATTTTTGAATCAAGTGTGAGCCAAACACAGAACCCTGTGGGACTCAGTGGAACCTGATCTGTATAAGTGATGAAAGAAAACATCGTATTAAAAAGTGGAACTCTAAAATTAACGTTTCTGCCTGCTCTCGTTGAACTGTACACAGTAGAGCAGTGGTTTAAGGTTCTTTTATGGGGCCAGATGCAATAATGCAATAGTACATGAGCCATATGCTCATAATGAGCAGACAACCACCCACGACGTCGGCCCTGATGTAGTCAACGCCAGCCAGATATTGTATCGTAGAAGAAGCTGAAAACTTTTTTTTGCCAAAGATGTAAAAATTAGGTTATGCACAGCAATGCAATAATAAAATAGCAATAAAATAATGTTTAAAAAAGCACAAAAAACTTGACGTGAACGTGAAAAAAACATGAAAAATTCTAAAATAATATAATAATAGGCCACAAACAGGAACTTGCTTATCAAGATAACGCCACATTATCTGCATTAAATTAAAAAGGGCGTCAGCTAATATTAGCTAAATGGTTAGCTTACACAGAGAAATACCTCAAATGACAACATACAGTAGCTTTTGACAACATATTTTGAGAAATAGCCAAAAATTATTAAAATATCTGTTTTGGGGTTTTTTTTTTTGGTTTTTTTATTTTTATTTTGAGCAGCACCCAGGGCCCGTGGACCAGGTTGTGTACGCATCTGCAGATCTCTGCTGCATGTATTTCCCATTTTGAGGAGAAATGAATCTCTAAGTCTGACAGCTGTGTTTTGTCAGCAGCCCTCAGTGTGGTTTTCTTTTCACTGGGACTGGAGTTCACCACAAACACAGTCAGGAAACAAACTGTCAGAACAGAGGGATCGTCACCAACAGCGTTTGTCTCCCACAGAGAAAATGGTGAATACAGTTTATTTGTCCTCGCGTGTGTTTAAGAGGCCTGGGTCAGTCCAGATCAACAAAGGCCGCCTGCCTGCCTCATTATGCCTTTGGTGTTAAACTGAGTGTGAAGAAGTGGACGGGCCTCCGGGGAGCCGTACACCTCCAGCTCACTCACACTCTCATTTCTCCGCACGTCTGATTTACACGTCGTCTGTGTCTCCTCAGATGTCATAAACAGCCTCGTCCCTGTCACCACTCCGGACACGTTGTAAAGACTTGACGCTAAATCCCGGTCCAGACTGAAACCCCCCAAACCCCGCCGTGGCTTTGTTTTCTAAAGAAAAGAAAACATGTTTACGAGAACCAAACGAGGAAAACAAAGAGGAAGGAGATTTATTTCCCCCCTGTTTCACTTTACAACAGTCTGATCTGAAGAACCAGATGTGTTCAGTCAGGAAGCGGCTCCGCAGATGCTTTCAGTTTGGAGGTTAGTCCGGCAGAGGAGACACTCAGCTCCGAGATGTGGACTCAAAATTCCGACCTTATGCAAAAACCAATTAACTTTCAGCCATGAGGCAGAAGTGGGATTAAAGGGATCTGTTATTATACTTTATTGCAGTTTCATTAAATACCTGTGGACCACGGCAGCTCTTTACAGAATCGTAACTAGACACAAGTTGTCATTAGGAAGTTTTATTTTTAATTACGTCAAGCCAAGAAACATGTTTTCTTGGCTTGCCTCATCTGTCGCTTTCTTGTGCCCAGATGTTAGCGGATGCTGTGTCTCTTATTCTGACTTGCAAATAATCTTGAGGTGCATTACTGCCACCTACTGGGCTTGAGTGCGTGCATCAAGGTTGTGTTTTTTTTTTTTAATTTGTTGATTTCTGAACTTTCTTCTGTGCTGACGTCAACCAGTGAATTCTGTACATCTTCCACTGTCTAGCAAACTTTAGTTTGGGTGCATTACTGCCACCTACTGGACTGTTTTTGAATCAGTTGGCTATCATGACCTTGGATGGTCAGAATCTAGAAGCTTTTGAATCAGTTGGCTATCATGACCTTGGAAGCCTGCGCCATGGTCAGAATCTAGAAGCTTCCATGGCTGCCCATCAGACATTGACATGTGCGTCTAACCAGTAAAATATTAAGATTAAAATATTTCTCTTCCCAGCGCCCGTGACTTCAGTAAAACCTAATTTTCTAAGAGGTCATGTGGTCAAGAACATAATCTGCAAATGTGACCAATCAATACTGCAATACTGACTGTACTGTATAGATTTGTATGCAGTTAATGGTGTAGTGCATGTAAATTAAATGTATAGATCTTGACCTAAAAACAGTAGCGAAAAAAACACAATCTATCTTAAAATAGTCAATAAATATCGGACAGTGTTTAATATTCTAAAGGTTGGTTTAACTTGTGGTTGTATTGTTAACATAATTTACTGTACGCAACTTAAAATGTAAAATAAAAAAAAATTATATCTTTCATATAATTTGTTTTCAACAAAAAAGGCTGTTTATACAATTTACCTGATTAATTTAGCTTTTTTCATTGTTGCCAACAAATCTCAAAGAATGTAGGAGCGCCCTAAAAGTGACTTATTATTGCATAGAGTAAATGTGTTAAAATTCACTTTTTCCCCGTGATATTAAATATCTTCTCCTGACAGTAAAATTGTACACACCTGGTTTTAATTCGCTGAGTAAATGTTACTGCTTCATGTTTGTTTTTTTTCTCCTTTTTCTCGTCATGACTTACAGTACTCTCCTGCTTATGTTGTTTCTCTGGAAAAATATTTATTCAACACTATATCTCCAAATGTGGCCCACACTTACAGCCCACATTTCAAAGTGTCCTTGTGGCAGATACAGATTTGTTGCTCGGTCGTGAGGGTGTGTGTGTGTGTGAGGTGGTTCATAGTAAAACAGTTCCACATAAGTTCACTGTACTTCTCATTCCGTGGTAGCGTTGAGTTTCAGTTTCTAATAAACAACAGGTTTCTGTGAAGTTTGCTTCAGGCTGCTGTCAGTGGAGTGAAGTTTAAATTGGGTTCTTTTAAAAAGTTTTTTTTTTTTTTTACTCTGAGTAGTATTTCATTTCTGACAGCTTCTCTCCTTTAACAAGGGTTTCTGTCTTCTTCTTTGGTTCTTCTGTGTCATATTTTTCTGCGTTTCTCTACAGCACAGTGATCCATTACTGATGAGTGAGAGGCTGGTGCATAGATTATTGTAGCACTTAAGCTAAGTGGACTTTTTTTTGGCCAACTTTAAGACAACTCATCGACTTTCCTGGCCAATTTTTAATTAACTCCTGGCTAAGTTTTAGTATTGTTGGCTAACTTTAAGCTAAGTTAAAGTTTTTAACTCTCTGGTAGTTCATGGTAACTGGTTCACAGAGACTGGTGCATCGAAAATTGTGCCACCTTTTAGCTAAATGTTAGCTTTATTTGGCTAACCTTTAGCTAACTCCTTAATCCACATATATAAATATATATTGGTCTTTTACCTTTTACTTAAGCTAACTCCTTAATCCACATATATAAATGTATATTGGTCTTTTACCTTTTACCCCCTCTATATTAAGTAGTAATAGATGGTTCTGGCTTTTATCTTTAGCTTTTTTGTGGTACTTTTGTGGTACTTGTGGACCATTAATTGGAAATGCAAATGAAAAGCAGAAATGTTTTTGCAGAAAACTGTCCAAAACTTTGTGGCCTGGATTTTATTACGTTACCACTTAAACCAAAGCTCTTGTGATGCACTAAACAAATTTGTCAATGCACTGCATTTTTATGTAATTTAATAATAGTTTAGAATATCACAGAAAGGGCAGTTGGATCTCAGGCTTTATTTTTTTGTACAATTGTAAATCCATACCACATGCTTGAATGCTAGAGTGTGTAGAAACAGTTAAGTGTTGTCCTGCTCTAAGGCCCTGCCCTCTGGTGGCAGGCAGGTGTCCAGCCCAATCAGTTCCTGAGATAAATGCCTGACCGAATTCTTCCTTTCTGGAAAATGAGTCCACAGGTTAATGTTGGCCCAATCAATCCGATCCCGGAACGGAATTACCTTTGAGCATTCCTGATCCATCGCTAATTAACATTATTCATCTCCCTGTGGTGGAGGCCGCTGGGAGATGAATAACTACAGGGGGAGGAACTAATTAAAAGTCCTGGCTTTTTGTCGCTCCTGGACACTCCCCTGGGGGGTGGGGAGCAGACTGAAACGCTACACCGGCTCTATTGATTATCGATCCGGACCTGAAGTCATCTCAGCCTGAATGGGTGGACGTCTGGAGGAGGTTGGGTGGTAACCCAGGATGAAGTAATCAAGAAAATGGGCAGCGACAGTTCAGAGAGCTGCTTGGAATTGAATTGATGTGAAGCTCAGCTAACGACAAACAATTCAGGGTAAAATACAGGAGGGAGGGTCCCAGGCCAGCTGGGTTACAAGTCCATCTGCTTCCCATTGACAAAGGAAGGTCTGATGTTGACATATCAGAATCCTTAACTTAATAAAACGCACATATTGGAGTTTAAATTTTTCTGATAATGCTCCAAGTTCTAAAACTATACCTAATTTTTCTCAGCGTTCACCTGTTTATAATTTTCTTCCACTGTTTGCAGTAATGAGCTGCAACTCCCTAAATGAGGATGAAGTCATTGTTGTATCCTCCTGTGTCATTATCCTCTCTCTGCGTGGATGTAGTTTCTAAAACACAGGTATTAGAAATGGAACGTTTGAGTTCAAATGCCAAAAAGATCGTAAAACTAGCAACAGTTTTTGTTGTTCATAGAGAAAAATCTCCTGACAACAGAAGAAAGATATTTTTTATTACAGCTTTAGTACAACATTCTGGAGAATTCCTTCTCTTTTAATTGCTGTAAGGTGATGACTGTGATGAAGCTCCTTATACCCTTGTGTAATTTTATCCTTATGAGTATTAATCAGAATTGATAAGGTTATCAATACTGATTCCGTTATCGATATCACTTATCGATTTGACACCTTGTCGATTTTCTTATCTGGGATCGGTAAATGTTTTGGCTCACGGGTCAAAATGCGATTTAAAATTTGACCGGTGGACTTGCACATTTAATGTCTGTCGCCATCTAGTGGCACCGACTGAAATTACAGTTGATTTGTTGTAATACATAAAAAAGACTGATTGACAGTCAGTCTTTACCATACCTTGAACAAGTGTTAGGCGGTCCGGTATAGAAAGATCAGTGGGCCGTATCTGGCCCACAGGCCGTAGTTTTCCCATGTCTGCTTTTATTTGTTCTCATTAAGTAAAGTGCTTCCCAGCCTGTCAGCTAGAGTACTGTATTTGACGAATCTGATGGTACACACTTCCTCAAACACACTCGACTGGAGACCCCACAAACCTGACAACCTGATCATCCAGATGTAATAACAGTGAACATTTCCTAATTTTTATAATGCTATATTTGTTTATTACGTATAGAAAATACTCTTTCAGGTCGGACATTAAAACAGAGGCGACACAAGATTAATTACGATGTAGTATTTTAGGTCTGTATGTAATTAGAGCGAATATCGAGCGGGAATAGATTTTACAGTTTTCTGAAAAGCTCCGCCTTCCAGCAACCGTAAACAGCAGCAGTAACTAAAGGCAGCAGTTAATCATGACTGATCCTCGGACTAATGATGGAACTGCCCCAGCTCCAGTCACTGTTTCAATACAAATAAACAACCGGCCCTGAAGAACTGCATAGGTTTCCTTTTGAAAGCTGAGAGATCTTAGCGTCCGACTACGACAGCGGAGGGCGTGTAGGAAAAACAACTGAGCTCAAATGAACTGAGACCCACCAGCAGAGAAACTCACAGGAGGAGAAGTCAAGTGTCTTCAGCCTGAGAAAAACAGGTGGCCAAACACAGGAAGTCAGAGCGGAGCAGGCGAGAGTCCAGAAACGCAGAACACAACCAGGGTCACGGAAATGTTCACTCGAGCGAAACACGCGGTCGGAAAAAAAGGGAATGAAAAGTCGATAAAGTTTGATTTGAGCAGTTTTTGTCTGTACATTTTTGATAGTTCAGTTACTTTGCCTGCTTAGCATTTAAAAAATAAGATAAATACACTTCGTTATACTTTAAAAGGCAGCTCTGGGGAAATTGGCAGCACCTACTGTCCAGTTGGAGGAATGACACGTTCTCTTCTTCAACAGTTGAAGTCAATTAATTGACTTTAATCCACCTAAACTACATATTTTTATTACGATTTTCCAGAATCAAAGCTTTCTTTAGTAGACGTTTTGCGGATTGGTGGTGGTGAAGGTTAGGTGAAAAATTAAGGAACAGAACAAATGTAAGGTTGCTGTCCTTTCTACCAATGCCATGTCTGTTAAAAGCACATCTCAGCTCACTGTTATCACCGTCCATCTCAAACACTGACATCAGGGCCAAAATGTCTCCATTCACAGTGAATCGAGGCTAGCTGCAGCTCCACAGAATGCTTTCAGGCTTTGATTTATCTCGTGATTCGTCACGCTCATCTGTTGACCTCCGACCCCCAGGAAGCCTATAACGCAGCAGGATGTTTACACTAGCCCCAATTTATATGCGATGGGCTGGAGTGAACAAATTGGTCCTCGTTGTTTCTGTCATCCGTGCCCTTTAATCTGATAAATGGGCCTTTGTTGGAGGTTAACGTTGGACTTTCTCGGTTCGTCCAAAACAGAAAATATAATTTTCTGATTCTCGGTTCGTCCAAAACAGAAAATATTTGTCTTTGAGAAGATCAGAAATTCCAAAATCCAAAATCTGGTTGAAAACCCTTAAATTTACTGCTGCATGTGGCGATGACTTCTGGTAGCTATATGTATAAATTCCTCGGGGAAAAAGAGAAACATTTTTGTGTGCTAAAGTGTTAAAAAAACAGCTGCACGAAATCCACTTTAATCCAGCAATGATGCAGATACAGTCTTAAATTCAACATCTGCTGCGTCAAGACAGATTTCCATCTACTACTACAGCTGTGCTGTAACATTAGCACTTTCAGGATTTGTAGCTGTTGAAAGAGGAAATTTTTAATGTGGTGGAAAGTCTCAGACGGGGCTTTCAAAGTGAAGGGTCTGTGTAATGTTTCATAAATGACGAAAAGAAACCAAGACAAGGACACAGTGAGACCGTGACCCAGGAGCTGCGGTATGACTTGAACCTCCTCCTGCCCTCCGTGGCTTCTTCACCAGGTGAACAGCTTTGGTGGGCGTCCAGGGAGCGTTGGGTTGAATGGCGGGTGAAGGTGAAAGGAGGAGGAAAGCCAGCAGCTCCGCTGGGAGGGAATAATTTGAGCCGGGTATCTGGTACCTGAAAGGTTCACGGCTCATGTTGAGCTGCTGCTGGGGTTTGTAGATTGGGAGCCGAGTCTTGGTTGTCTCACGGGGGGTTTGGTCACCTTCACACCGGGATCTGACATCATGCATCTGCTACTCATGTCATAGGAAAACAACTTGACTCTTGGCCCAAAGGTGAAATCCAACCAATTCGTCATGCTTGTCTGGATCAGGGGTTTTCTGGTTCCTGGCACATCTGTACACAATACAGGTACTATGTGTGTGTGTGTGTGTGTGGGTGGGTGTGTGTCTGGGGGCCGAAGGCAACACAAATCCAAACAATTTGTTCATGTAGACACAAACCTCATCTGCAAAAAGGTATACTTTGTATGCCATGCAATGACAAAAAGAAAATCTGTAATTTAGTAATGTACTTTATCCTTTATTTATCAAGGAAAACGGATAGAAAGACATGACAAACAAATTTGCCATAAAAGGTCATGGAAAAGACAACTGTTGGACTTTGTCTGATGTTGCTCAACAGTCCTTAGTCACCACTAGAAAGTTCCAACAATTAGCTAGCATGGTTTCTAACTAGAGATGTCTGAAATGAACTTTTTGCTGATATCCGACATCGTCCAAACACTCCGATATCACCCGATACCGATATATGCAGCCGTTTGTGTCAAAGGCAGAGGACACACGTGTGTAGTGGTGTGCTTTGTTACAATGATGATACTGTGCACAATACAAATAATAGTTTCACTTTCACTTCAAAAATATTTTTAGGTCACATCATCTGGGCGGTATTGGGTTGGGTAGGAAAGAACTCTTACCGATATCACATCATTTAGCTAATATTGGCCAACCGATATTATCGGCCATCCCTATTTCTAACGCAGTATTACATAAAGGATTAAAGGTCATGCCTATTCAGCAGCAGTTTCCGCCCTTGACTTTAACCTGATATTTTGTGGGTTTTTTCCCAATATCGCCTGAAGGCATCACTTGTTTATTTATTGTAACAAATCAGAAATGTGTTCCAAATTTGTATTGATTTTGGCCTTTGTTGCAAATGCAGTGACTTAAGAAGCTGCAAAGAGTCTGTCCACTGTGCCACATGTGAAGCCTGGAGTTTATTTAGCCCAAAAATACATCCATCCTCCAACTTCAAACACTGGCCCAGATGCTACAGAAGGCTCCATTTAGCTGTCAGGTGGTGTTTAAACTGATGGTGTCCCTTGTGCTGTTCGGAGAACTTCAGGTGTTTACATTGTCTTAGACTGATGATGTTCACACTCCTTAGCTTAAACACTCACGCAGAATTTTTACACTTCCTCTTGCCAGACGTTACACGTACTGTAGTGTTTGTCGCGGCTCATGAAAATATCCCTCAGGAGATTCAAGGAAACAAGTTACATTAACGTCTTTATTTAATTTACGAAGTCCAAATAAACTCTCACTACGACGTCGGCTACGTGGACAGATTCTCTACCAGATGTTTGAAGCCCAGAGGACGAGCATGTGACGGTACAGTACGGCACTTTAGTTGTTTAAATGAAAATAAAGAATCACTTTTGGCCTCCTCTCTTCTACAGGGATAACAGCGTGTAATCCACATAATGATGTTGGCACCGTTTCACAGCAGGTTGTTCCAAACACGTTCTCATTTGTCTGAGCTGTATGTGGATCCCAAAACACCAAGGTACAGTACAGTAAAACACAATGACCTACATCCATCCATCCATTTACGTATCTATCTGCTATGCTAGCTAACATATCCCTATTAGCGTCATTAATATTTACTTCATCACGACTGCATGATTATTCGTAGTTAATGCTTCACGCAATTGTACGTGTATTGTTATGTCAATGATCCAATACAAGAAAAAAAAAAGGTCCGCAGTAATATCCACAATAATCCACCAGGGTAAAATGTAAATAAAAAGTATTGTAGTATGTTGGAGTACAATGGGATAAATTCCTAGAAATAGCTTTGTGGGTTTTTGGTTTGGCCTTCTGTAATATTTGGCCATATTCTGCATAATAAGAATGGATGTGGATGTGATGTGAATGCTTCTGGTCCATGTGGTCAGTCTACAGGGTCATATCACTGCATTGTTGTGGACGTATTAGTAATCAGCTCTCTGTTGTCATCGTAATCTTGGCAGGCCTAAAGCATAAAGCGTACACATCAATAACAAAGTTCCCTGTACCACCATCGTGTGGTAGACTGCTGACATAGTCCTTGATTTTCACTCTCATCACTCAGATTTTATTAAAACCATTCCAGCCTTTAAAAAACACTTTGTTTTGACTGATTCGAAGGATTTACAGCCTCAGCAGAAAATCTACATCTCCTTCATTCCCGACCCGGCCGCTGAGGTCAATCTGTGATTGACACCGAGTCGATGTTAGACCGTTGACCCCCTCGACCCTGTAATGAAGGTTCAATCAGACAATCATGACCAGTCTGGACGATGACACGATCCCCTTAAAGCTGGAGAACACCAACAGAATATTTATTGCCATCAATTGGACTCTACAGCGAAGCAGCTGCACGTAGATCTGAGCTCAGAGGATTTATCCACAGTGACAGTGAAATTACAGGAATTGAACCCTCCCTCCCATCTCAGACTCCGGTCATGTAAAGTATGATAAATGTTTCAGGGATGGAATGTTCCTGCTGCAACAGGCTGTTTTCTCTTCGCTCTCCTGAAGATTTCCCTCCATTTGGAATGTGGTATCTGAGGATCAATCGCTGGGCGTGTTTACTGTCAAAGTAATCACAGCAGATCCTATCACAGTCTCAATTCACTGAACCGAATTAGCCTCCCTGCTGATATTTGGGGGTTTAACCACAGGTTAAACCAACATGAGCCGACCTGACTGGACACGGACCCCACTAAAAGGAGGAAAAACAGCTTTTCCAATCAGCTGCTATCAGCTACCATTCATGCTCACAGCACGGAACGCCCTGACTTTTGGTTTACTTTACTGTATAAGGAGTTCCAATGATTAATTGCTCATGTCAGAAAAATGGCAAATCAGTAGCAGAAATAGGTGAAATATAGATGAATGATGCCCAGAATGACATATATTAATCATATTTTAGCAATATAACAGTTTTTCAAGATCTTTAAAAGGTATTGATAGTTGTGACATAAGTAGCCACAAATCTGCCTTACAGTTTGCCTCAAGGATTTCTTTAAAAATGCCCAGATGTGGCACAAAATAAGCCACCATATAGATCAAATATTAGCCAACTATACAAAAAAATATATTTACTGGTACTAGAAGTCATATTTTTGCCATATCTGTAGCATACAAAAAGGAGTATGGTATGTCCAGCTAAATATTAGCCAAAAAATGTAACACCTAAAAAATACTTATTAGCCTAACAATAGCTAGATACACATTAAAAAACTAAATCAGTAGCAAAGATGTTAGCAACGTTAGCAAAATAAGACATAAAACAAATAAGTTGATGTTTGACCAACAGCAGAGTAACACAAGGTTTGCAGAAGCAGCTAAACAGCTAAAAATAACTTAACGTTAGCCCTCGAAAAGCGCTAATAGACAAGATAACTGAAGATAGATCAAAGCTGACCAAAGTTAGTCCACACAAAATCAACCAACAAAGGAGACAAACAGCTTCTCCAGCTGTCGGTTGTCCTGCACAGAGGACTCTAGATAAGATTTTGTCAATTGTCACCTTTTTTTTTCAATGCCTCCCAAACACTACAAATAGAAAAGTTGTTTGTTGCATGAATAGATTTAATTGTTAAATCAGTGCACATTGATTGAGAATTCGGTGAAATGAGGCCTGAAATGTAGTGAGAACGCAGTCGAAGCAACAGCAACAAGACAGAAACTGCCTCGTAGAGTTAATGATTTCTGCCTGACCGAGCAAAATAGATTTACGCCCGTGTTGATGATGACGCTGAGAACGAGTTATCAGTGTGTGTGTGTGTGTGTGTGTGTGTTTGGCATAACGTGCCATCGTTTCTACTCAATCTTCAGGCCCGCCTTTGTCCCACTGGCGTGCTCATCATTAAAATAACTTATTTAGCTGATAACATCAGCCGAGTGTCTGCGCCTGCCAGTAGAATGGTTCTCATTCACTATTTATTATACAGTTTTCAGAAGGAGACACTTTTTCGATTTGTGGGTACGATTGGAGCGTTATTTTTGACATCTCAGTGGTGATAGAAGTTTTTGTGCGACGCCACCAATCTACAGGACTGGACCAAATATAATTGGTGTTACAGCTTCTCCAGGACAGATCTGCAATGTGGACAAAACCCCGTGATTAACTTTGATGGACCACATGTTCCTAAGGATTCCGTTATATTGTAGCTACACTGTTCCAGTCTCAGCAAGTACTCAAACAACTCCAGGTACCAGGTGTTGCCAGGATAATTGTCAGGATCTCACCAGTTTCACTTTGGCTCCCAATTACTTTTATCACGTGCGGCAACAGCCCAGCATCAGATTTCATCCAACAATCCATTTTCTGTTATTACAACACCACATGAACATCCTCATGTCGGTGGCCAGCAGCTCCTGCGAATCCATCATCATTACAACCTTTCTGCTGTTCAGCATGTCTATTATTCCAGGATTCAATTCCCAGACTCGCCTTCCAACAGCTGCCCCTCGCTCCAGTCCAACAGCTCTCTCCAGGATCAAACTCTCTGGGGCCGATTATCTCACGGTGTCTAAATCTCAGCCTGATAAGCCTATTTACACGGCGAGGCATTTCACAGATAGTTGACGTTCTCATTTGACAGCCCTGTCAGAGGTACACATGTTCCTGCTGTAATGTGAATTATCTCAGTCATCATGCACATGTTGGACCTGTGGGTGGATTTATAGTTGGCTAAAAAGTCAGGTGGTAACCTAAAGTGGCCAGGCTTCCTAAAAAACGTTTAGGTTTAGGTTAACAGCTTACAGTACCATCTCAATGTAAAACAAACAGACACCAGAGCTAACGTTAGCTACAACAGTCCTGTTACAGAGGAGAGAGCTAATGTTAGCTATAGCAGTCCAGAAACAGACACCAGAGCTAATGTTAGCTAATGCTAGCTACAACAGTCCTGGTACAGCGGTGAGAGCTAACATTAACTACAACAGTCCTGATGGAGACACGAGAGCTAACATTAGCTACAACAGTCCTGGTACAGAGACGAGAGCTAACGTAAGCTACAACGGTGACTTCATACTAATTTGTGAATGTAGTTGACAGATATAACAGATAAATTGTTTTAAAAAAAAGCCAAGAAAAGCAATTTAGAGACCTGAAATTGAGTCATATAACAAGAAGAAAAGTTTCACATAAAATGTCTCATCCTATTCACCACTTTCTGTTTCAGAATCCCAACACAATTAAATTCCGACCATAATACCAATGGGTGTATAAAAGAAACTTTTAATTATGAAGTCAGACCAAAAACAATTATTTTCCCAGACTGAGGAAACCAAAGCTTTGAACTGCTAGCTGTTGGGAAAACATCACATGTTCTCCTGAATCAGTTGGTGGTTAGTGAAGGAACTCAAATGTAAGAGGTTGATTGCAATCATTTGAAAGTAATTTACCTTGATCCACACAGACAGATAACGTTCTGTGATCGTTACAGGAATTACAGTGTCTGTAATTCCTGTACAGTGTGGAATTCTGAAGGAATTATCTTCACAGAGTTTTGACAGAGGGCTTCTGATATTTGGGAAATTGCTAAGAGACCAGTAAACAAGGCATAAATCCAACCCGAGTTGCGTTCGAGAAGCACACAGACACTACAACAGTTGATGTAAGTTTGTCAAGACTTAAGAACATGGATGTTGCAATGATTCTGTTAAATCTGTTTCGATCTCTCTGTGAAGTTCAGTATCGTAACAGGAGTCATGGGAAGTAGCCCCCCCCCCTTTCCCCATCTCCCCTCCCCCGTGTAAATTCTCTCAAGAAGGAGAGCTGTTTCAATTCAATGTGCATATGTGGCACAGTGATGGACTGCAGAACTGTCCAGGGTCCAACCAATCACTGTCTGAGGTCGGCTGAGACTGGCTTCAAGATATGAATTAGTTTTAGGTTGACCAATTTCTGATGACCTGTTTTTTTTTGTTTGTTTTTTTGGTGGTTGGGTTGGAGGGGGTTGTTGTAAATCATAACATTTTTCTTCATTGAAATATCTCAATTACAGACTTAAATCTGGTTGGACGTCTTCCAGTGAGTTGTTGTTGCTTAAATGTCAAACATTAACAGTGTTTGATAATCAGGCAAGAATGAGGTTTATTTTGTGTTTTCTAGCCTCTGTGGTTTGTGAAGGCCACTTTGCCAGACTGTAAAATATACAGTTCATATAAATATACCATATATTAAAAACAACCAACATCTCCAAACCATTCTGGCTTCCCAGAAATGTATCTTCTGGGTTTGGGGTGCATACCTCGCTGAGTGACACCATGTGCGTCTGGGTGTGTGTTCAGTTAGTTCGGATGAAAACAGGAGACATTTTCATGGGTTCATTAGTTTTATTGCTACCGAGTCAGTTTTAGCAGCTAATTTTGTTAGCAAATCATGTGATTAAACAGATATTTCAACACCTGATATTGTAACTGACAGGTTTGGGAAGTGACTGCGAGAACACAGGCTGGGTTTATTCCAGGGACTCATTCATATTCAACGGGAATTGAACCAAGGTCCCCTGGTTACAGGAGAACCCAAGCCACCCGTGTTGCCCTCCATGGTACTGTTTTACTTCTGTGCCTTTTTCCTTTGTCCTCCTTTAATACTGTTTTACTTCTGTGCCTTTTTCCTTCGTCCTCCTTTAATGTAAATGACCCTCTCTCTCTCTCTCTCCCTCTCCCCCCCCTATCTGTGAAGGCCACACTCCATCTCTCCTTCACTCGACGTCTGTCCACATTATGACCTCAGCTCGTGTGTTCCGTCCTCACTCTTCATGCCCAGTAATGTACGACTTCCGACAGATGCTTTGACATTGTGGAAGGTGAGGGAAGATTTCTCTCAAGCTGTTCTGACACCGAGCGCGATTTTGGCAGCGTTCCACGTCTCAGTTCGCATCACAGCCTTAACAAACCTTCTCCATCAGCCTCCTTAAATGGGAATCACCCGGAGTGAAGCTAACTATCGCTTCACTCCTATTCCACTTCAGCATTCATCAGGTTTTTGCCCTGCGCTGCCTGGCAGCTAATTAGCAGCGCCATTACTCAGGACTGCGTCTTTTGTTTTCCTTTTCCTTCGCACAAACGGCACAGATGGAATGAACATCCCGGCAGTAGCAGTTGCCCTGATGGAAAAATATAATCTGTGTTTTACTTCTGCAAGAAGAAGCACACACATGAACAGTGGACTCACCGGACCACACGCCTGGAAAATGACACTGAATGACATCTGAAAATGACATTTCAATAATCACCGTCCAGACACGGACCACCCGTGAATCCACCGTGTTCTGTCGAAGCGCTTCGAGTGGCGTTGCTCACCTCGCTTGTGTATTAAACTTTATTGCAGTATGAAATAAACACTTGGAAAAGACGGAAGGTCCATTATGCTCAATTTGAACAGAGCTGTCAGTGAGTGCACCGCTGAGTGAAGTAGAAATGCCTGAAGAGGAGCAGTTCGAGAGGAAAATACGGAGTTGCCACTTCAAAACGCTTGAGGCATTAAATTGGGCCTCAAGAGCCACAGATGATATTTTGAGGACTGGCCAAGACTTTGGTTTGAAGTTGATGATCTGCTCTTTTTAAGACAAGTAGAAAAGTTGAAGTTAAAAAAAGATTTGCATCATCAGGAAAAAGAGGGAAAAAAAGCAGCATGGCTAGTTTCCATTTTAAGCTAGTAGCACGTGAGTACATGTTCTGCTGTAATACATAGATGACAATTTGAATACAAAATACTCCTATCTGCAGTTACATTCCATGGCCTACTAAATATACACAAAGAGTGACTAACTAGACCGGAAAATAAAACTACTTTTTACTAAATGGTTAAATGTTAGCTGTTAGCAAGGTAGCCCACATTGGGATTAAAGAGATCACTTTACTGATATGTTAAGTCTGCATTAGCTAATTTTGACTTTCCTTTTGTCTAAACTCAGGCCAGTTACAGGATGTTTTTTTTTTTCCTTAAGGCTAGTTTGTACGCATTTGACTACGGTATATATATGGACCAACTTTGGGATAGTTCAGATTAGATTGAATTACAGAAAATTGATTTTTTGTTTTTTTGTTTTGGCTGATGTCGTCAGTCACAGTCCACTTTTATTGGCATAACAACCCTAAGAGTGCTCCTGGATGTTGAACCTCATAGGAAATAAAGTGGATTTCCTGTATTTGGCCGATTATGTTCCTCAAAGCCAGGCACCACAGGAGAGAGAGCAGCAGAAAGTCAAAGAGAACCTATGGAGCTGCGACCCCCAGTAAAACATTACACCAGTGGTGACACCAGTCTATTAGTGGGCTGCAGTTAACCCTTGTGACAGTAGGGCGTTGTGCAAAGTACATACACGTGCCCGTGTGTGATACGGCCATCGTCACAGGAGGTGGCTCCTACCCCGACCTTGACGTGTGCGATTAACATGAGTGTGACAAATGTGAAACATCTGCAGCGCTAACAAGCGGCAGGTTGTTCAAAGGCTTGGGCTACACGTTAGCTCAGATCTAAGTGAAGCGTGAAGAGCTGGTGGAAGGACGTCACACCGAGTATCCTTTAATTCGTCAGCCACCTCCTACTGTAGAACCCCCCCATGATCACGTCTCTTGCCTGACATTACACCTGTCTGCTTTTTGTTAGCATTGCTTTTGCACCGCGCTCATTAAGTTAATTTACAGCCAAGGATCACGAGAGTAAAAGGATTGGCCTCAGCTCTATTAAGCCCTCGCCCACGTCTTTCCATTTTACTTCTTCGCCTTCTTCCCTCCTCAGTGATAAGCATGTGCAGTCTGTCCCAGTGACGCGCTGCATTGCGCTGGTGTATCCTCCTGACACTTTAATTGGAGAGGCGTAAATCAGCCTCCATTGTCACGAGACAGGGGTAATTATTTCCCCCTGTCTTTACCACCAGAGATTCCCTCTTTCTTTCCCGATTTCACACTTGCTCACTGCTTTGGACGTATTCCTGGATCGAGTTTGTCAATGTTTTGGCTAACGTTTGTTTACTATGGTTTCTCTTAGTAACGATTTGCGTGTGTATTGGCCTTTAATCCTAGATTTTGGCTATTTTAAGGTGAATTTCTAGTGATTTGCAGTGTTTTGTCTGTCTAACTGACACTTAATTTTTAAATATTCAGCTACTTTTTATATACGTTTGCATGAAAATGGGAAACATACACATATAAGCACATTATATACTAAATTTTGACCAAATTCCATGAACTTTAATAACTTTTTTTATTGTTCATATTTATGTTTTTGTCACAAATGTTTTTCTTTTTCTTGGTCCAACTCTAATAATATTTATGCTGACCTTTTGAATTCTTGTATTTTTGGCTAAATTTTTGGTTTCAGTTTTTTGGCTAAATTCGATCTTTTAGCTAAATATTAAAATTTTTACACGGTCCAACTTCAATTATTTTTTCACTGACCTTTTGAATTCTTCTATACGGTCCAACTTCAATTATTTTTTCACTTTTTGACTAAATTAAATGTTTTATCTACCTTTTCTATATAAAATATAATTTAATTATAATATTTTATTACCGGTATTATAGGTATAAGTATAAGTAAGGCATATCCACATCAGCTTATAGGCATTGGAGTACAAAGGACTGAGTGTTAATGTTGTTTCTCAGTGTTTCACACACTCTCACACATTAAACCCTTAATTTCTGTCCCAGGTTGTGATTTATCTCTAAGCTCCTCTTTTACCTTAAAAGCTGACGGGTCTCAGTGTAAAATCCTTCACATCCTGTTTCTCACCTGCAGCTCACTGACATGTGACACTCAGCTCAGCATCAACACAAACGCAGCCATTCATAGAAATGAAAAACCCAGCGTAGGATCTGGAGATCTAAGATTTTAGAGCTTAGTGTGGAAGTGCAGACGAATCAAAGACACGCGAGTAATAATACACAGTCCATTCATCAAAGCCAAGTCTTTAAAACTCCTGACTCCTCTGGTTTGGACTGCAGTCGAAGCTGCGTTAGGATGACGCAGGTTTGGCAGCCTCTTCAAGCTGAGCCCAGCACTTTTACTTCACTTTGCAGAGCAAACTTTCCCCAATGAGCCCATTAAATATTGTCTGTGTTTACTCTACATATTTTCCAAATGAAACCAAGTAATATCCACATGACAGGGTGTCATGCTTTTGCATGGTTTAGTTTCTTTTTCCCACAAAACCATTTCCACATCTTTTTATTTTCTTCATACTAACCACATCGGATGAGGAATATTGTTATTATTCCACTCTCCAGCATAGTAGAACGGATAACTGTATGGAGTTTAAAAAGGGGAGTAAAAAATAGTATACACGTGGATGAGGTTCTGATGGATATTTTTTTACATAAACAACTGTTGGAAGCGATGTTGAAAATACTTGGACTATCCTATATGGGCTCCAAGCACTAAGGCTTGTGGTCAGCTGGTCAGGGATGTAACAGTGGGGGTTCAATTTCAGCTGCATGCTGAAGTGTTCCTGGACAAGACGCCTAGCCACAAGTTGCTCGTACACTTCCAGTGAGAAACAGAGCCTTTGTGTACATCTGGTCTGGCTCAATTTCTTTTCTTTTTTTTATGTATTTCTTTTCCAGATACCCTTAATTTAATATTTAGTTTTTGTGTTGCCCTTTGGTCATTTTGGTTTATTTTGTGCTCCTGTATACATTGATACTAGATAAAAGCATGGCTAATTTGCCCCATGGGAAAGTTGTTGCATGTTCATAAATCTCACCTTACGTTTAATGTTTAATTTAATTTTGAAATAGCGTATATACTATTTTCTTGAATGAATAAAGAGGCCCAATAAGTTTATCTCGTATATTATTTTTATTATTACTTTATGTTTTAATTCATGTTCATTTGTTTATGTACAACAGCAGTGTATTCTGTCTCTTGATGGCAACGATTTGGCCACATGTGGACAGGCACTGAGAGGACACCTTAAGGGTCTTCTAGGTGAAGTTGTCACTTAATTAGCAAGTGACAATTAGTGATACCTACGGCTCTGCGTTTTCAGGTAAGTAATAGGGACTCAAAACTATACAAAAGTTATGGATACAGTTGTATAAGTAGCGCACACGTATATTGGAAATGTATCAAATGTGTTTGAGACTGAGTTAATACGGCGATTGTCGCCTAAATACCTTACGTACAGTAAGCAATGCTAAGTGTGAGCGTGCGTTGTAACAACGTCCGTGTGAAGTGCAGTTAAATTATTCTTCGTTTCACAGATTTTTGCGTTAGTCAAGATGTCATTCTATTTTTCAAAGACATCTTTGGAACTAAATAAGTAACTATTATATATTACTTACATATGGAATCAAATCGTGCCATTCAGCTACATGCATTTAAACAACTAAAATATAATGTTAATATTTACATATATTCATATGTGTATTTATTTATACGTTTATGTAAATATATGTATATTATGTTATATAATATATGTCTGCTCATTTGAAATGTTCCCAAACCACTAACGTGTGGACACACCTGCAGTATACTATAAGGCACAGAGGCTGTTGACCTCTGCAGCTGTATAACTGTCAACACAAAATGGAAAAATACTCTACAGTTGTATGGACAATTTTTTTTTATTGTTATCTTTAAAAGCTAGGCAAGTAATCCAGTCAGTTTCCAGAGAATTTGAAAAAGGAACACATCACTGCTGATGATGACTGAGTCAGTGTTTGTGCAGTGGACCGTAGCCAGATTAATATGTCAATTTAGTTATTGCCTAATCATGGAATGCAAGGAAAAAACTAAGTGGATGAAAAAAATGGTCTGACAGATAAGTCTGATTTCACTAGTGTGCAGGATAGAATTTAATTTTATTAACACTATACAATACCTCGGAAATTAACTTTCAAAGCTTGGACATCTGTCTCTCTGCAAGGTAGGTGTCTCCACCTC
>NC_024314.1:20185364-20194318 GCF_000523025.1 Cynoglossus semilaevis | reverse complement strand
AGTTGTGTGAGGGAGGGGTGGCAGAGGGGGAGGAGGGGAAGGAGGGGCAGGGGGACTGGAGCGCAGAGTCTGTAATAGGACACCAGCCTCTCCTCCCTCTCTCCTGTCTTCTCCTGTCCTCTCCTCTTCTCTCCCTGACTCTCTCAGTCAAGTCTTCCATGGAATAACAGCACTTTTCCTCTTTGGACTCACAGGAGGAGACGGGACACTCTGTGTTTTTATACATTCCAGCTTTGGTCTGGGGATTTCAGGACAATTCTACTGGGACTACTGCTGCTGGACCTGTCTCCAAAGAGGTGGGTTGTGGACCGGGTACTGTTCTGAAACATGTCTATGCGTAATAATAGTTTTTAACTGAAGTAGAGTAAGTCTACTGTAGTGCAGTGCAGTGTAGTGAGTCAGGATGCAGGGAAGGTGGCAGGCTTGTGCCTGACAGGTGCAGTCCTGAGTCCCAGGGCTGAAAATAAGTCAGAATAAGAATAAGATTGACCAATCTTAATTTGTTGTTGTAACTTTACTTTTACCATCTTAAAAAAAACTCTTACATTTTTAATTGCATATAATATTGTAAAAAAATGTTGTTTTTGCAGAACTTTTTGCCATAAGATTTAACATTGATTTTTTTTATGCACTTGGCTAAATACTTTATTTATTATGCACATATGTATTAATCATTATAAAAATGACAAAGATTCTTGCAACATAACAGGATTCTGAGATTCACATTCACGTGTCTCTGAGTGTTACGTTTTAAGACTTAACACACACTTTTATCTGAATTATGTCTACGTAAAGTGCTCAGAAAACACAGAGATTTGTGTTTCTGACATAGCTATACTTTTGTGGACACATTTTTTAAATCATTGTGGAGACATTGTGATAGTATTTTAAGGTTCAAAATTACATTTTTGGGTTAGGATTAGAATTATGGTCACATGAGAGTTAGAGGAAGAATTAATATTATGCAAATATGTGTAATAGTTAAGGTACAGTAAGGGGATGAATTGTGCCTATTTGTGAGAAGTCCTCACAAATCACAAAAACCACTGTTTGTGTGTGTGTGTACAGTATGTATGCCAACTGAATGACAGGGTGTGGTATGAGCACCCATCTGCCCTGCGATAGACAGGACAGGGTGAAACTTGTTTTTGATTTTTATTTTAAATTCCAGTGAATTGAATGATGAATCAAAACAATGTTTGTAATCATTGAAATTAACTTTGACCCTGATCTGAGAAATGGGGACAGAAACGTGTTCATTTCTTTGTCCATCCATGCTTTTTAGAGGACATTAGTGTTTGGACTTTTTTTTTCTGAAGTGACATGGGAAACTCGTTAGGCTCTCAGCCAGAGGAATGCACAATAAACGCGTGATTATTGCACCCCACTGGTACTGTTAACACTTAGAGAAGACTCATTCCTGGTCAACTCCTGGTCAATGTTCGGCGCTTGAATTACTGGAATTAAATGAGCTCAGGAACTTGATTTGAAGTATTTATTATTCTTGAACTGCAGAGAACATTTAACTGGGACAAGCATTAATCCAGACCTGAAATACAAGGGGGAGAGGGGGCTTCAGGAGGGTGAGAGAGCGTTACTCTCTATGACGATCAAAGACATCACGGCGCTGACTCTGAAACTCAGGAAGTGTCAGAACCTGATCTGGTGGCACATTACGAGATGCTCCTAAGGTGACTAACTTGCAGGACGATGGCTTTAGCAGCTGTGAGACCCACAGCTGAGTACCAGACACTTTTTCCAGAGAGTTGGACGAATCACTGTGCTGCATGAAGACAGGGCACAGATTGTAGAAAGACCAGGTCCATTATTGAAATTATAGGAGTTATAGCAATTTGTGGCAACAATACCTCTGTCAGAATATGGATTCGGCAAGAGCACAGATTATATCTAATTATAGTCCCCCTTTAATACCCTAATAGCCCCCTCACCCTCAACCCCCCTGCGTTTCCCTGACAAAAAAACACAAACATTTGGTTAGGATTAGACAAAGTAAATAAATAGATGTGCATAAAGGTCAAAAGGTCCTACAGTTACTCAACGTCCTTAGACTCCAAACTCATTCCATTTACCACACTGGCACTAATTGCATTAGCCACATATGGAGTTAATGTAAATGGATAAAATTCATTTGTTGTTTTATGTCCGGTACTGTTACGGTGCATAATCGACAAAACGTAGCTGTTTACACGGTGACTAATTGGAGCCAGAAACTCCTGAGAAACAGCTCTTTGTCTCAAACCAGAACAAACAGAACCAGGAAATAAGAGTCCGTCCTGGTGTAAAGACGGAAGATTAAATTATGACCATGTAAATCAAATACATTTACAGTGTGTTCCCAGAAGTTCAATTAAGACTGAAGACAAACCTGGATTTCCATGCCTTCTCTAATTAAAGTAAAATCAAACGAGCTATCTGGTTCTAGAAGACATAAATTCACTCAACTGATGCGTCATTGAGGAAAAAATTTCACTTTTAAAACAATACCTTTTTTGAGGGGTTCATGGTCTCAGATGCTAGTTGAAAGTCTCTTCAAATAAAGTCATGTTGCCTGTGTGGTAGATCTGATCCTATTTAGAGGAAAATGGACATGTATGTCATGTATATGTTGTATGTCTTATTGTGTGAGTATTTATGAGTATTTATATTTATGGCCTTATATTGGAATTATAACAAACCTTACAAGAAATGTTTTCCTGTTGATCAGACCAAGAATATATCTGTGTAAATCTTAACAAAGGCAACGTAGAGAAAGGAACTGCTTAAAATTTGGAAACAGAAGCGAGAACAGGACAAAGGATGAGTCCCAGGACTTTGGTTTGAACATTTGTGTGTGTGCGTGTGTGTGTGTGTGTGTGTGGTGCAGCAGGAGCCTGCTGAAACCCCATGCTGTTTTCATTCTTCACCACGAAGCCACAGAGATTCCTTTCTTTCGGCAGTTCTCCATATGTTCTCCCTCACGCACCTGAGCAGCAGAAGAGCACCTCTGCTGTAAATCAGTCACGCCTCGACACACACACACATTCACACACACACACATGCAGAGGAACCCATATACAACCTATTTGTACATAACAGCCCCCAAAATGAAATTTTCATAGCAACCATGTTGCTTTCTCTTCTCTGGGCCATCAATCTTTCATTAGACATCAATAAGTCATGAGAAAAAGTAGGGAAAATAAAACTTCTCTTTGTCTTTTTGATTTTAACAAGGCATTTTTTACATCGATTTTTGTCAAACCCAAGCAGACAAACAATCAGTTTGAGTGGCTCCACCAGCCAGCCTTGTTTCTCCTGCTGTGGAGTTTTGGACTTGAGGAGTTTGGGCCGACAGATCAGTTCACCACGGTACACTACGGCAACTTACTCAATCAATAATTGAACATCTCCTGTCCTGTTATAGAAGCAAAAAAAACAAGTGAAAACAAGAATGTGTTTTTGCCCGCAGCTGCTCTTTTGTGCAGATTCAACTCATCCATTTTTAAGAAACTGCATCTGCCAGATGTAGGGATTAGAGAAAAGATCAGTTTGACATTTTAAGCTCTGATCTACTGTACATTTCTCAAGCAATACAGTTAACACAGTTTAGGCTACAGTCACAACTAATTGTCTGCATCAATCATACTTCTGAAACATTTATTATTCCTCACAGCAAGACATGATGTAGAATATGATTAAACTCTGATTTATAATATTTATTTGACCTAAACCTGCATAAATCTACGAATTAATGGTAGACACTTTTTTTTTATTTTAGGAATATGCAGTGTTTAGTCCCACTTTAAAAAATTAAAACAAATTACCTTCAACTCCCTGCAGGGGTTGCTGTAAATGCATCTGAAATGGTGTCGCAGGAGTAGATGTTGATGAAACTGTTTATTCTGTTTTCCAGTCCAGTTTTGTGTTTTCCATGTCATGTTTTTATGTTCACCCACCTCTGTGTGAGCTCCACTCCTCCCTGATGTGTTTCACCTGTTGTTAATCAGTTCCACCTGTGTCCAATCCTTTCCTGCTGTATGCACGTGTCTGTCTTTTCTAGGTGTCCAATCCTTTCCTGCTGTATGCACTGTCTGTCTTTTCTAGTCTGGGTCCCATTATGTTTGTTTCTTCTTATTATTTTGGATACCTAAGATAAGTCATTTGTTTCTCTATCTGTATTTCTTCTGTTTCACATTTAACTTTATATCCATTTTCCCCATACCTGCAATGGGATTTTGCTGTATATTTTCTATATCTATAACGCCAAATAAAGGCAGAAGTATTAACAGTTGTTGGCAACCAGCTGATACTGTAATTAAATTGTTATTTTCACAATTTATCCAATTAAGATTTAAAACAAGTCGCCTGACCTTGTTGGCACAGAATCTCCTTTTAAATGTTTAACGGTGGCTGTATGACGCAGGAAGTTGGGAAAATCTAAAACTGAAGAACTCCCATCGACATCCTACATCTACGGCATACTAATTGGTGGTGTGCTGCTACTGACAGACCTGTGTTGTTTCTTTATTACATCAGCTTCTAGATTGATCTCATTCTGGGCCTGACACCAGGTTGCTGGAGAACTAATGGCAAAATAGGTTTAAACTATTTGTGTGAATGTGAAGGCCATATATACTGTACAGTACAATATGGCCCTGGGTTGGACTGGACAGTTGGCCACCTTGTAACATGGTTAATGCACCTTTTCAACCTAATTTTAGTGCAACTTCATGCACTTCAATTGCACATATTTTCCTGTAGTTGTCTAGAATAGGGGGCCCAAACTCCTGCCACGTGGTCCGCTTTCGGCTCAGGTACCAGGCATATGAGGCCCCTAAGTAGATGTCAGTATAGGTAATCTGACCTGCTGCTTTTAGCTTTTGGCCCTTCAATGAGATGGCAGAAACAACAGTGGCTCCCAGCTCATTTGAGTTCATAGAACATCATGATATGAGAGGTATATGGCACGCTGTTCCATTTGGTACTAGTTCCCTAGCAAAGTTTTTGGAAAATATCAGTCTTGGTCTATTCAGGTGCCGCCACTCCCTTGGATATTCCACAAAATTTTCCTAGTGTTGTGACCATGTCTGGAATGGCTCAGCCAGCATGTCGGAAAAGTTGCCTTTTAAGGTCGTCCTTACTTGAGGTTCAAGTAACTATACAAAATGTTAATGGGTTTGAACTGAGTAAATTAAGTTAAGTCATGTGGCCCTTTATTTACAAATTAATATTTTGTGCAGGACCTAACCAGAATGCAGCAAAACCTGTTACCATCTCCTTCTGAGATCATGTACAATCTGTTTTACAAACACCTAAAATCCCATTGCAGATTTTGGCCTCTTTTACAGTCAATATTTAAAATGATTTAAGTTTTCTTCATTGTAATTTTACTTTTGTAATCTATTCTGGTCTACCTTAACCTAAATTAATATATTTTTCCTTTTTTTTTTCTGTCCTTCAGAAAGCAGTGATCAATCATCAATCCTGAGCGGTGCAGTCATGGGCAGGCCGGAGGGGTTGGCCAGACCACCTCTGGTGTCCACCATGGAGCTCTCTCTTCTGGCTCTCTGTCTTTTCGTCTCCACCGGGGTCTCCAGCCTCCCACAGCCTGTGCCTAGGGTTTCCCTATCTTTCGACGGTAAGACAAAAAAAATCACAAAAAAGTTTCTGAGAGAGGGAGATGATAGTGAGTACTGAAATTCTGCACCCAGACACTCCTTGTTCTTCCTTTTGTCCTGTTTAATTTAAGCAAAAAGTCAAACGCCAGCAGGAGGTGACACAGGCTGTCCGACCTGCCCTGAATCTGTTCCTGGTTAAACTTTAATCCTTCCACTCTGTAACACAGGCCTCAGGGTATTGTTGCTGCCTCTGGTTTGGATTCTCTTGTTGTATTTAATTTCTTTGTCATGGGATTTTTTCGTTAGCTGTACTTGTGTGATTGGATGGTGAAGCATGTGTGGCTGTGTGAGTCAACTGGGATGAGCTGTCAGATCAGTCATGCCTCTGGATTGTCAGAGGTGGACTTGGGCCTGACAAAGAAGCTTCATCATCATTACTTCAGGTTGTGACTTGGGCCTGACAAAGAAGCTTCATCTCTTGCACTATCATTACTTCAGGTTGAAAATCAGGAAGCACAGTCTTCCCTCAACTGGAAAATCCTATTTTGTTTTTTAAACTTGGTCTTCCATTTTTGCTCTAGACCTTAACTCGTGCCTCAGATTTTCTCAGTTTGACCTTATATTTTCCTGACATCATTCACAGACGTTCCAATTTCACCATTTTATATCGCCTTTGTTCTTGCACATTTCTTTCATTGTAAATCTTGGAGCAGCCCTGTGTTTTAGTTCCAGTCTGTTTTTGCTCTAAACTCTGTTCTGTATGAGTAATTAAATCCAAACCCACAGGAAAAAAATAACTATATTGGTGCTGAATGAATTTATCCAACTATTTTATTGGTAAAGTATTGGCTTGACAAAGGGCTTTTGCAGATGATATCCTCATTTACGTTTGGGGAACTGTTAAACTGTACTAAAGACTAAAAGTTAGGAATTTTCTTTTTTGGATATATATGTAAAAAAAAATCTAGCCATTATTTGGAATCCACATGTCAACCTGTCTGACCAACCATTTGGACAGTTGTCTACATTTGCCTACAGATATAAACCAGAGCGTAATTTGAGTCTTGATTGGCAAAATGATTACACAATCACCCCCGCCCCCTCTTCTCAGTGACTTCATTACTTCACAAAAGTCTGAACCAGTCAAGTTCTCCAGGCTGTGTGGAAAACACCTTGACTTTCTTTGGTAATAACAGCAAAGTGTTATCTTATTAAATCACTCCTCTCTGTTTCCAAACGGCCTTTTAAAAAGGCCAAAGGTCTGTGCAGTGAAAATGAGCCATGAGTCTGTAATCCTGGAACTCTCTCCTCTCTTCCCTCTACCAGCGGATTAGATCCAATTTGTGCACCTCACTGTAAACCAGAGACTCCTCACACAGGGCCATAAAAGGCCACATCCACTGCGGTGCCGACTGCAGAGTCCTAAACAAACCCTGCTCTTTTATTTCTAATGTCTGCGACTGAGTTTCGGTGCTGTAGCCACTGGAGAATGCATGCAGGCACTTTGACAAAGTTGAAGGGGTTGTACAACCTGTTCAGGATGTCTGTGTATACAACTGACTATAGGTGACTGTTTACTCTTCCTTTTGGATCAAACTCTTGATTGTATAGGTAGAGTGTTAAGAAGTCTATGTAAGTGCAGGGGTGCAACTTCCAAAATCCAAAACCATTACATTTTTCACATAAAATAATGATAAATTATGTGCAAAATACATAGATATGGGTATTTTGATATTCTAACTTCCAATAGAAAAGAAAAATGAAAACACAAACACAGGGCAGCATGTTACGTTCCATATACTTCTAGACATCTATGACATTTCTGCATATCTAACCTTTTGAAAAGTGATTCTAAGTAGTAGTAAGTGTGAGTAAGTATTTAGGGGATTTTCACTCAGAAGTAATTTTTCAGCAAAAAAGTCGAATGGTTCTCATGTCCTCGTCTAGTCGGCAGAAAGAGTTTGGCATGGGTGAGCACCAGATGTACACAGACTCTTTAGGCACGATGGTCATGGAAGTTCATTTCTTGTCCAAACATTGGACTCTATAAAAGACGAAGAATTTGTATAGTTTGGGCTCCATCCATCCAGAGCAGCACAAAAGAGAGATCCAGACTGGATGAGTTGTGTCTCTGGAGTGAAGTCAGTGCAGGTGTTTCAGCACCTGCGTGGTGGCCAAAAATTTAGCGCTATGGAGCCAGATGTGCAAACGTGATCTGGAACCAAGAAGACCCAGAAAATGAACAAGCATGTCACATTTTTAACGATGAACATGGATCAGGAAGCTGAGATATCATCACTTCTTTGCTGAGTTTTGTTGAAATCCAAACCAGGGGTAAAGTAGGTTCATGGGACTCCAGGCGTTGTCTGCCCGTGTCGTATGGAAAAGAGTGTTGCCTCGGACATTCCTCTGCTCCCTAAGCCTACTCACTGTTGTTCTCAACAGACCAACACAGCCAATTCCACAATCAAAAACCACATAATAAATGCTTAAAAAGCATCTAACCCAGTAATAAACTCTGCAGCAGGGCCCTTCTCTTGCGTGCCATGGATAATTAACTCAGGCCTCCCTGCCTCACAGTTAAAATATTTAGAGATAGAGTGATAAAGGACAAAACTCAATGATTGCTTGGCACATTCGCAGACCTAGAGCCAGGGCAAAATGTAATTGTTTGCACTCACGTTGGGGAATTTATTTTTCCGATTAACGTCTGATGTTTTTTTTTTTTTTAATCAAGCTTTAATCATTAATTATCAAACATCTGTGGACATGAAAGTTTACAAATGATGTAAGCAGAAACAAAAGAAGCAGCTGTTTGTCATGACAAAATTAACAGTGATGGCTGTTTGTTTCTTGCGTTACTGATGAAATCACAGCTTCCACAAAACTAGGATCTGTTTTGAGAACAGCCCACGAATGTGAGTTTTCTTAGAGTTATATGAATAAATAATTAAAGTATGTGATGGACAAGCAGGTCCAGGACATTTTTGCAGTTTTTTTTTTTGTCTCTGCGTCCAAGTTTTAGATGTAATTTTAATGCAGACAACAATTTGTTTTCCATTGAGGCTACGAATGGAACTCACTGTATTGAGACAATATTAATTATTCTGGCTTTTAAAAGCTTGTCCTCACTAGAAAAAAAAATATTACTCATCCTGACATTTTGGATAACAGTTGGATGGCTTAAAAGCTCTCCATAAATAACCCACTAACGCTAATGCCTCCCAGGGATAAATCAAGATAACAGATGGTGTTAATATGAAAATGCTGTTAATTCAGTGTGCATTGTTTAATGCAACCCACGTCCGACCACATTTTTGCACAGACATTATACAGCTT
>NC_024314.1:20157921-20184535 GCF_000523025.1 Cynoglossus semilaevis | reverse complement strand
TCTTTGCTCATGTTAAGTGGCCTAGTGTGCATTCCTTGACTTGATTGAATTTCAGTTGAAAAAGCTTGTGCAGACCCACTGTTAACACAAGGTGTGTGTGGGTTGGTGTTTTTTTTTTTCAATTTTGGGATAATATTGAGCCTATTGAGTCAGTTTATACATTAGTTTTTAATAATAAACATTTTATATGAGGTTCTTATTTTCAGTACCACTCAAACTAGGCCTGACTTTATGTTCATTTTGAACAGTACACATGTTATTGTCATGTTTCCCAAAATTTATAAAATATTTGAGCGTCATCTGCAAAGGAAAATGACAAAATGAAATGATTTGGCTTTACACATATCATTGATATACAGTACCTGAGTCAGCAGGATGTTTTTCCATCAAAGTTCAAATCCATCCCTACGTTGTGTCCTTGGGCAAGGCACTTACTGTCACCCCATGTTTCAAAACATTTTCCTGACCACAGAAAGTTGTGTCCTTGGGCAAGGCACTTACTGACCACTTACCCCTAAGTTCCTGACCACAGAATGACATTCACATCCTCAATAATGAAACACATTTCTTCAGGCACAGCATTAAAGTGTTCATACTGTGCACATCTATGCTGATGACCTACGATAACACCTGGGAGAAGCAGCAAGTTCTGAACGTTTAAATGATCTCACTGGTCGCATTAAATTTGTCTGAATCTGAGTTTTAGAAAAATTGACTGCCCCAGTCTTTTAAGGTCTGACTAGTTGAAAAGAACACTGACCCAAAAAAACCCAAACACACATCGGTCCTGCATTGAGAAATGTGAGATGCGCAACTGGGTCAAATTACTCAATGCCTCTGGCTTCACACAAAATTCCAGTACATAACACTGCTTCTAACAAGAGGGGATTTTGTGGAATTGACATTTGTAAATGTCACTGTAGCTTTGCATCATTAGATATAAGTGGTAGCACAGGGACCAACAGTTGGCAGATGTTCATTGGCTCAGAGATTAAAGAAGTACAGTAACAGCAGTTGTTGAAGAGCTTTCAAAGTTTAATTGGAAAGACATGGCTCTGAATTGATTTGGAGGAGTCTGAAGTGATTTCCAGTTAATTCAACAGCAACAATTACTTAGAGTTACATTATTACCCGTAAGTTCCAGATAACTCCCCCATTTATTCATCCTAAGTGAATAGAAAGGAAATAATAATTAGGGTTTGACAAATCCAGTGCTCTGGACCTTTGGTAGGGACTCTCTCTGGTCATGGATTCTCTGACCATGAATTTCAATGGGCTGTTTAATGCATCCAGTGGTTCAGCCCATGGATTTTAACAGGTAACAAAAGCTCTTCGTCTTCAGGGGTCAATGAAAGGTTAAAGGTCACTGCTGATGAGTCAGAAACAGACCCCGGCCTGAGGCGATTCCGTCTGAGCCATCAGCTCACATCATCCTCAACACCAGACGGTTTCCCTTTTCTTCCATCTTGCATGTTAGCATCCCTAATTTTCCAGTGGTAAACATTATAATAAAGCCTCTGAAGTAAGAATCACTGATGCTCTGTGATTAGAGGGAATTTTTGGCGGAGGAAAAGCATAGGGCTGTCAAAGCTGTCAGGCAGAACCTACCAAGACGCGCTGCAAATAGAAAAGTTAGACTTGGACATGTTTGTGTGTGTAGTTGAAAAAATGGTGTGTCCATAGCACTTTAGATACGTGTGCATCTGTTTTTGCACTTTTTCCAGATTCATGTACCAGGATTTCTGTCTAATGACTTTAGCCTCAGCATTTTTTCTCAAGGAAGCTCAGGGTGAGAGTGATGAGCTTCAGCTTGTGCCGCCTCAGGGCCGAAGGTGGACGAGATGTTTGACAGCCTTTTTCTGCCACTCGTTTGGAGGTGTTCCCGTGTTTGACCTTGCGGCCTTTTCCTTGAATGTTTGACTGTTCCTCCTTGGATGTGTACGCGTTGAAAGCTAATCAGGTTTAGACAACGATGTGGTCTTTTCAAGGAGAGACAAAGTCACCTGGAAATCCAAGCATTGTCATGTTTTATTTATGTTGGTTTGTTCTAAGCTTAAATAACAAAGCTACCTATAAGCTGAGTTTACTGGTACATTTCCTTGCTATCTCTCAGTTAATTCTGGCCCAAATTTAATTTTTGTTTTGGGATAACGTCTAGTTTAGTTTTGGTTAACTTCCCCGTTATGTGGCATAAAGCTCTCTGATACTCCTCTGATTGTCGAACATTTGGGGTTTTTTGGAAGAATGTAGGTAGTTTCTGGCCTGCTTTTGCTGAGTTTGAGCTATCTGTCACTTTAAATTTTTTTTTTCCTTGAGTCTTTAGTTTTATTCCAGCTAACTCTTGGCCTAGGTACTTTTTAAAATTATTTTCTGATTTTATTTATCGCTAAGCACTAGTTAAAGCTGACATAAAATTAACTTTTGTTCCGCTGCTCTTCCGCTGTCTATGCACCGTCTTGGCTTCCAAAAGTTTTTTTATTAGGGTTAATATTCTTTCCTTGAGTCAATTATGAAGAACCTAAATCAAATAATTTATTAAACAACTTTTCCTGGAGTTTACTGCCCAGTCCAAAAGTTATAGCAGATGCATTTGTCATTTTATTCCCTAAATGCATGTGTTTACTGAAATTCCAGACTGAAGAAACAACCCCTTGACCTCTGTGACATCATTTCACAAAGGAGGCGTAAAGTTTATTTTACTCTAAAATGACATGGTTTTAGCATAAAAGCAAAGTTCAGGAGGAGCAGTCCAACGTGGTGGAGCGTTCTTCAGTTACTTCTGGCCGTGCGCCATCGTTATAAAACACAGCGCCTCCTCAGAGAACTTTGCTGACTCCTGCAGGCTTCTCCTGGCTCTGGACGTCTCCACCAGAGCTTGTGCTGACAGTTAAATCACAGATTTACTATTAGCTGGAGGTGAGCGGTAACCGGAGGCTCCTGGTGAGTGCAGGTGAGAGGTCAAGACCCAAACTAAAAGGCTGTTGGCGAAGGTTACAGTCGGTGTGAAGCACAGTCGGCCTGGTGACGTGTGACAGGAGAGACAGGTGCTAATTGGGGGCTATGGAATGTAAACTTGCTCCCATGATCACCGTCTTGTATTTCAGCTCCTACAGGGAATATTAGCCAACGCCTTGGCAGATCAGACCTCGCTTAGCGGGTCGTAGTTGACACTGGTGCAAGATACCATCACTCTACTCACACATACAAGTGGGGGGGAGAAAAACTAAACCCACCCATGGTTTCATGTGTCATATTTAGATTTTTTTAAGCAGGAATTCAATATGTGAAGAAAGAAGGCATTGAGTTTAAGCACTGTGCTGTCCTGTCTCACATGATTTCCATTACCAGTGTCTGAGTAGCTATAATTAATGATTGAGAGTGGGGGGAGTTGTCACATTTGTATCACAGAGCAGCATGTAAATCTTCAGTTATGGTGTTGTTTTAACAGTTTTAAACAGAAATTATGTCAACTTTAAGTGAAACTCATGCATAAAATGGAGAATTTCCCTAATGTGGAAAAAAAGCTAATCTCTTCGGGGTTGTTGCATCTCGACCGTCTCCTTGTCCAGTAGACATTTTTGGACACCTAATGTGGAAAAAAAGCTAATCTCTTCGGGGTTGTTGCATCTCGACCGTTTCCTTGTCCAGTAGACACTGTCTACTGGACATATGTGTTTCAGCCTGTCTGAAGGCATTGAACCAACAATAGTTGTTATCAATCTCAGATAGGTGTGTGTCAAGGTGTTCACCTTTAATTATGATCGTTTTTGTGCAGCAAGATGAACATGTTTAAGGGCAAAATATGCAGTATTACATTTCCATAAGATTAGATCTTGTTTCCCAAACTACTCTCTGTCTGGAATACAGCCCAAAACTATTACAGACACATTACAGGCCAGAAGAATGTGGCCAACATTCCAATACTAGAAGTAACAGACTTTTACTTCATCATAGTGCCAGAAACTTTCAACTGGTTTTCTATGTTTCTATTCTGTTTTGTTGATCTAAATCTTTGATGACTGCATATCAAGACTTTAAAATCCAGCCTCGAGGTAAACCTTGAACCAGAATACCAATTCTGTGTCTTATTTTTGCCTTTTTTAGCTACCAATGAACTTGTTCTGCTGCGTTGGTTTAAGATTGAATCTAAAACAAAAAATAATCAGTCTGAAACTGACTGAAGCTCCATGTACTGTATATACAGTCTCCTCAGTGCAGGCTCCTGTCCACAACAAGTGTTTGCAAAAAAGGCGTCACAGAACATGCTGTTTGCATTTTGAGCGCAGCCTGCAGCCTGCCAGGGAATGTGGAGTATGTCTTTTGGACAGACAATCGGACGACTCTGTCAGCTCGCGTCCTGGACATCCTGGGTGGTCTGCTTACTCTCCAGCGACACCTTCGACATCCTTTATCCCATATGTAGATGCCACTTGTCAGTACTGTGCCCTCTGGCTGCTTCAACCGCAAGAAAAATGGCCACTTATTTTCTTTGGACAGTTGTGGATCATTTTTTATCTTAAGAGACTCCTGTCAGTTGCCAGGATAAAGTCTTTTACTGTCCTGATATGTACGAGTGGTCCAGAACTGTGGTGGGCAAGTGCAGCCTTCTAGAATTGAACTCAAGGACTGTGGGCTTTGATACGGACAAAGGCCTGTGGCATTTGGCACCGGGTCAGTGCTCCACGATAAAACACCTCTTCATCTTCTGAGGATGGATTAATTGCAAGAGGGGGAAGCCTAAGCCCCTTCTTCAATATTTATCAAGATGAGTGATGGTTGGAGGCGGGGGCTCTTCCCAACCGATGCCCCTGACAACCACAGAACAGCTTTTCTTTTGATTAGGTAGTGCACCCCCATTGGCATGAAGCTTATTTATTCATGCCGGCTTTTCAGGTAAGAAGAGTCACTTCATGAGGGCTGATTTGCATGGGAGACGCTAAAGTTGGTTTGTAATTGGCCTCACTGTCAGAGTGCTGAAGTGTTAATTAGTTGAGAGGCACCTTTTAAATCCTGTTCAGACTCTAGCGTTGATCTTAAAAAAAGAAACCAACACTCCAGATCCAAGTCAAAGTGGTTCAACTCTTCTTTAAAGGCGGCAAAGCTACTGTTCTGACAAAGACTCCCATATTGTTGCCCCATGCTGGTTTTATTATCGTTTCATGTTCACTGTAGACACCCTACAGATGGAGTTTTTGGGTTACTGCCTGTGTTGGCAAACAGAAGAGGGGAAACTGTACAAACTGCAGCTGTGTTTTTACATTTCCACCACTTTCCTGCCACCCAAAACCCCTGCAAAATAAACCGTCATCAATGCTTTCCTTCCACTTCTACTGCATATCTTATAACGATTATATCTCTTATGGAATTTGAAAAGTACAAAACGTCTCTTAGAAAAACCTGAACTCAATCACTTGGCACAGTTCCCTGAAATGTCAGTGAAAGGTCCATAGCTGCACCTTTTCTCTCTCTCTGACATTCTTTCCATCCACTGTAAATCTCTTATTTTTATGAGTCTGTATCTCAAAATGCACATACCAAAATTGGTCACTTGGCAGAAATACATCAGAGATTTATGGGTCTCTAAGTGCCCCACATCTGCCATCCAAAAGGTAGACTATGTTTCAGCTCTCTCTATACAGTCTATACGGTATATAAAGAAAGAAAGTTAACTTTGTTGACCTAGGATTGACCACGTACTATAGAGCAGTCTGGTCCACCTCTGGTCCAGAAAAATGTGCTTTGAATTTTTTACAGTTAGTTTAATGTTTTATCTGAAGTTTGGATCAAATGTTTTTGGCCAATATTCTCAAGACCTAACTTACCTGGTCAAGTTCACCATCAGGAATTTGATCCAGATGTGGTTTATACAAGTTGTTTTCAGCTAAGCACAAGCAAATGAGAACAAATTCCATCATATTGTGAAATTGTGATCCACATGCTCAATATTATATGTAATTTGGACGTATTAGTAAGATTTCTAACAAAATTTGTGACAAACAAGTCAGTTAATTTTTACGTAGCCCATTCTTAATACAAAATATAGACCAATTATTTGTTGGCCGATTTGGACCAGGTAAAATAAAACCAGGTTTTGAGCTGTAGAAACCCTCTTTATTTATGGACCATCAAGTGTAAGGCCCTAAATATTGTTGTGTACAACTGAGCGGTTATTTTGTCTATAAGACTTTGTAAAACATTCTGGTGGACAAACCAGTCAAAAAGACTCCTGGTGATATTTTGTTTTGGTGCTTGTTGATGCCACTCTTCAGTCCTGCATTTTCTGTCTTATCTGAATTCATTGCAGTCACATCAAACAGGACGTTCTTCTCCAACTCTGTTGGACTCTGTGGCTTGATTCCCTTCATGGATTATTGTCCTAGGTTGTCCAGGGTGTCTGTGACCAATTCTTTTCAGGCTTTATGGGACACATTTTCTGCCACAGTGACCACAGTCTGCGGTAGCAGTGATGCTGTGGCACATATTTGACTGCAACTTTTCCTTTTTTTTTACATTTCATGGATAAAATGTGGAAAGAAATGTCAGTAATATCACATTTGGATGATAAAGGTCACATTGTACAACTGACCAGAATAGCAACCTCTGGGCAACATAGAAACATTCCATCATTTTGTGAAACAGAGCAGGAAATTCATATTTTTTTCACTTTGGATATTTTAAGCTCCATATAATTGCCTTGGAAGCATTATGGATAATTTCCAGAGTATTTTTTTTTATAGTTTTTGAAATGCTGGTGAGGATTGGACCCTGTTTGGGTCAAACTTATCATAAAAACTGAAAAGGAAATTTTAGAAGGAGAAGAAACTTGTATATAAATAATAATAAATATACTATTTTCTGCTCAATTAGCTTTTTCTTTTCTTTTTTTTTTAGCTATTTGGCTATCTTTGTGCTCTGCATATATTTTCGCAGTGTAGGTAGTTCTTTAATTGAAATCTAAATAAATATACTATATGCTGTCCTTTCACATCCCAACTAAAGGCTTTTATGCCACTTCTGCTCGACCGCTTCGCTCAAAAAACCCACATCAAAGAGAGCGAAAGACATAGAAACTCTCTGCCTTTAGCCCACTGTCCATCTCCAGGACCAGACCCTTGTCTGCCATCCAGCCACCAGGGTAGCACGGGTCAAAGCTCAAAGTCAAAGGCTTGACACTGGGGACTGCTGTGAGGTCTACAGAGCAGCATACAGCCCACCTGTGGCCATGCATAATACAAAGACCAACTGTGGCTCACTTTTTAACCCTCTTACTTCCGTCACTTTTATCAGCATCTTTCTGCCTCTCTGCCCCCAGTGAGTGCAGCACAAATACTTCATTTTATCACTTCCTGTCCAGGTATATGCTTCTTTTTAGAGTGGTTGGTTACTTGAAACTAGGACTGAAAAGAAACCGAATCCAAGTAAGTAAAAAATGTATTTAAGGACATGAAGGAAATATAACCAAGAGCAATATTAATATTGGGTTTATGCTGAAAATCAAAAACGTTTTTCCAGCTCTTTAAAGTACAAACTTTATTAGATACCATTTGCCCGATTTTTCTGTAGTCATGTGTGCTCTTAGGTAATTTGAATGGCTAAAATGTAGTACGCAGCACATTAACGGCACGCACTCAAGACATGACACTTCTCTTACGATGTCTCTTAGACTCCTCCTAAGCAAAGATGGAACTGTACGTGTTCATTTATGGACATGACATACAGTAGTACTGTAGGACACTACAGAAGAACTCTAACTCTGTTAGAGCTGTTACAAAAGGAATCGATAAAAGTCAAATGATTCTTCTGCACCACCGAGTCTTCGCACAAGACATGGTCCCTAAATCTCTCCGCTGAAGTGCAGGACAGTTTTATTACACTATTATCTTCTATCCTTCAGCATCCACAAAAACATACACCACAAATCTCCTCCCTACTTCCACAATAACAAACTGGAGCATGCCAGAAGAATGATGTCCACACAAACACTTTTCTGTCAGGAGTGGGTCGACCTCAGCGGTGAAGAATGCACATAAACTCATGACTAACAAGTCCCATGTGGTCCAGGGTGTTTCATCAACGCTGACCGATGACGTCAAACTGTTGTTTTCCAGCTTTTGTGTTTTCTGTTTTGGTGCGTCCTGATATATGTAATTTGGAAATGTTGCACCGGCTGAGGGAATTTGTTTGGACTCGACGGGAAAGAGGTTCCAGGGATCTGACATGAAAATTGCAAGATCCAATGAAACGCCCTTCTCCTCGAAGCAGGTGCAGCAGACGTGAAGTTTGGTCTGCGGTGCAGTCAGGAGTCAAACTAAGCATGGAATTGACAACACAACACTGAGAAGATACTGGATCCACTGGTATGTGGACTCCAGAGTGTTCTTGGTTTGTCACTGGGTGAGTAAGCAGGATCCATGTGACACACCCCCCGCTGCAGCCCCTTTCACTCCAGGCTGACCTTCAGCTCTTCAGAGGGAGTATGAAAGGCTCCAGTTTCACCCCGCAGAGAAAACAATACAAAGTTCATCCTAATATTAAACAGTTATTTGGTCCAACACCACAGCTCTGTGAGGCAGTCGTCTTCATCCTGAAGAACATTCTGGATTAATGCTTTCACTGAGGAAGATGCTAAGATAGCGTGCAGTTGATACTTTTTGGAAAAACAAAGTTAGCTAGTCATTAATTAAAATTATAACTGTCTGAGTCATGTCTGGGCTTGATATTACCCAAAGCCACTTGGGTTGGACCTATGCCTCATATGGCCTGCGGGCCACTGTTTAATTAGTCATAAATTCTATTGAAAGGTTAGGAGAATTTTATTCTTGTGTATCACAACAAATATTTGTTATGACAAGCAAATATATGATGTTTTCAGGATGAGATGACTTGTGTATCACAACAAATATTTGTTATAACAAGCAAATATATATATAATATAGGTTGAATGTAAGGGTTACAGGAGATGTTTTTCAGGAGGGATACATCTTTTTCATGTCTGATACTTGGAGTATCTGCCGATAACGATATCAGTCCGATACCTCCTTGTCTTCTCTAACCATTGTTGAGGCAATAGGTTCCTGTTTACATTGTCACGTAAGGTTGGAATGAACATTTGGATTGGATGGGCTATAGATTATTTTCAATGTTTTATCTCTAAACATTTGGATTGGATGGGCTATAGATTCTTTTCAATGTTTTATCTGTAAATATTATGTTCCAGGTAGTCTTCAGAGCTCTACTATACAGTTTACCAAGAGATGGCAAAGAGTTAAGAGTCGTGGGAACCCCTTCCTGCGTTTGAAGTACTGAACTTCTTTTTATTTAAAGTTAAACACTCCAGGCTGAATGCACTGAACAGCTCTGTGATCAGAGCTTGAGGAGGAAGGGAGACACTGAAAAAAAAAACCCCACTCTACTTTCAGATAATGGACCCCAGCCTCGAACACATTCGCCTCACAATCATGAAAATGTGACTTTAGCCCCGAGGCACCGAGGCCAAGGCAGTGGCAACCTGTTTGTTGATTAGAGAAGGGGAAATACAAAGAACGCTCGGTGGTGGGGAGGAAGTGGAGGGTTGGGATCTACAGTGACCACCTCAACCCCCCCACACACACAGAACCTCCCACCGCCTGCTCTCAGTTCAGATTGAAAAAGTGATAAATATGCATGAGTTTGGCTTCGACACTAAGGCCTTTGATGGTTTGGTGAAGAGTTTTCTTTTTTTTTTACCTTTGGAGCAAACAGGCTGAATATAAGTGTGTGAGAGAGTCAGTGTGTGTGAACAATGTCTGCTTTTAATGAGGAGAAGAAACTCCGCAGTGAAGAACTGTGTCTGTGGACACGGGGTCTCTGAAGTCACAGCTCACTCCTGAAATAGAAAAGGAAGTGACTTCACTTTGATAAATCATCCTGGGATCAATTTCAGGGGCAGTTTGGTCTGCGTTCTTCAGGTCTCAGACCTCAGTGGTCAGGCCAGGAAGTTTGCTCCGTTTAATGAACTGTTGAGACTTTTTTGTTTTTTTTAAAGAACTTTCCAGGTCAGTATGAGAAGAACCAATTCCCAGAATTCTCCCTGTTTTTGATTTAAATCCAATATTGGATCAACATTTTACTATGGAATGAAAATCAGGCCTTACTTTTACTACATACAGCCATAGTCTTGTTTTGTAAGAGTTTATATACATGCAGACGAATGTTCGTCATTATCATAATTTCTTTACTCATGTTAAAATATTAGAGATGGATTAAAGTCATTAGACCTTAAAGCATGCTGATGTTAATCATCCAGATAATCCTGTAACTAGCTGCTTCATATTTGCCATGCAAGATGTGAATAACCTGAGGCTGTTTTCAGATTATTTCATTTCTAACATTTGATCTTTATATGATCAGACTCAATATTGTATTTAGCTTTATCCCTGGTTTACTGAATTCCTCTGGTCTGGTGTAAACACATTTTTAACATGTATTTTTTTCCCCTGCATGCATCACTCAGACCTTCAGGCCTCCCACTCCTTTGAACACTACAGTATATCTGACAAGGCCATGGACTACAGGATCCTGCACATGGACGAGGACCAGGACAGGATGTATGTGGGCAGTAAGGATCACGTCCTCTCCATGGACATCAACAACATCACACACGGCACACTGAAGGTCAGAAACGGGTGACAGTGATTTAGTTTACTGTTCACTAGGTGGAGCACATCTTAGATCCTTCCACATTCCAGACGGAATTCCTACTGGCCGTAGTTTGCTTTGTTTTGTCTTCTCTATATGTTAGCTGGTTTGAGGACCAAAGAATGGCTCGCCTCTCAATGTTTCCAAAGATTGGAAATGATTGATGATGAACTCTCGTCCTGTTTCAAGTCAATAATCTAAAAGTGTTGACAGGAGGTGCTGCTGAATGTGCATGACCTTAAATCTCCGAGATGGTGCAGTTCAGCGGTGAAAACCGACCTACTGCAGTGACAGACAGTGAAAACCCTGGAGGAATTTTGTCCTACCTGATAAACAATAGACAGACAGTGAAAACCCTGGAGGAATTTTTTTCCGTCCTACCTGATAAACAATAGGTTGGAGTTTATTCCTTAATGACACAATTTCAGTTTTTACTGCAATTTTATTTGAAAGCATAACCACTGTACTTTGTCAGAAGTCACCTCTAAAAACTACAGGTAATTGGCCACATATTCATCTAAGAGCTCCAGCAGACATTATTGTAATTAAGGCTTTTACATGCAAATTACAACACACCTCCCCGTCATCGCAACCATTTTAGGTGTTGTGGAAAAGAGCCATTAAAACACCAGAGCTCTGAAGCTGTGCAGACTGATGGAACCAGTGTCAGTGTAATTGACAGGCTTTAAATGCATAAACAGATGGAGTGGCATTTCAGCTCCTCCCTAGGGAGTCCTTCACTGAACACAGTCTGAATTTTTATTTCTGGGTAAATTGCTTGATATATTCGTTGAACTAGAACCTTAAACACATCTCCTGAGGGTAAAAACAGACAAATTTTCCATGGCTGGTTGTCTGCTGTAATTAATTTTCATGGAAAAAAGAAAACATTTTTGTGTTTGTGTTTTTTTGTGTCTGTTTAAGCTTATTTCTAATATCATTGAAGCTTTGCTTTGTTTCCTCACTATCAAACACAGGAATATTTGATTTATTAATAAAGTGTCTAATCTTCTGCACCAAAGTCCATTGTGATAATTGACCATTTTGGCAGGATCTTCCTCTAAATGCTCACAATTTTATGTCACTCAATTAATTCACATGTGATTTCAAACAAGTTCCAAAACATCCCACTGTCTTCGCCTGAAGTAAAAATGAGTGAATGTTGAAGTTCAAGGCAGTTTATTATTATTATTAATTATTATTTCTTTTATAACCACCAGGTGTTTTGGCCTGCATCTCCCAGCAAGATAGAGGAATGTCAGATGGCCGGCAAGGATCCTACGGTAAGAAGGAATGAACAAAAATATTCTCGGATGAAAACCTTTGTTTTTTCTACTTTTCTACTTCTTATTTCTTGAAATATGTGTATTTTCCCGACGTCCTGCACATTATCACTCCCTTGCTGTGAAATGTCTGCAGCTTTTCCGTCTTTCTTCCCACTTGGATATCTCACCAGGACATTATCTGGAAATCTGACACAACTTTGAGGGTTTGCAGCGTTTGGGAAGGTTCTGGAAAAAAGTTGAGAGGACATTTGGGGATCTTTATCGTCTCTTTTACAGCCGCTAACCTGCTGTTCATGTCCGAGAGAAGCTTATGTTTCTGCATTAATGCAAAAAAGGAGAATAATCTTCTTCCTGTTAATTCTCTGGAATATTAAGAAGAAACAACATACTCTTCCTCCTTTGAATGAAAATCCATATCAATAACAACCAGTAAGAAAGCAAGCTGGAATGGCTGATTTCAGTCTAGCTGTCCCACAAACGCTACACTCAGAGTGGGATCCACAGCTGGGAATTGTGCTTGCACCTCCTGGGATTTCCTTTTCCCATCAGGTGCAGGAGGCAGGCAGCTGCAGCTGTCCTCGGGTGAGTCAGCAGGGGGAGGTCCTGTGGCGGAGGGAACAGAGGGCATTCTTAAGACTGGAGTGTGGCGTGGGAGGATCTGAGGCCACAGAGAGACCTTTGAAAAAACAAAGCAAAAATTGAAAGTTTGCAAAATGTGACGCGGCGTATCGACGCAGAGGTTTCATAACAGGCAGTGGTTTGCCGCAGTAGGATTTTTAATGAAGGTGTACAATGAAGCACAGACGGACTCTGCGTCTGTTTCTCCCTCTAATTGGGTTGTTCTGAAACAAGTGCAGGCAGGTTTGCTGCCAACAGATGTTGCAGAGCAGAGGACAAGGGAATTATGGGATAAAGTCACTTTTTCCTATTTTTAGATAAAACGTCTTTGCATGTCCTAATTTTCAAGTTTAAAAAACTTAGCAACTTTTACTGCCCTTAAAAATGTGCCACCTTAAAGTATAGAGTTTGTTGGTTAGTTTTACGATAGCTCTTTACAGTATTCCATATCCAAATTCCATGGAGGAAACCAGTGTTTTTAGGTCGTGGGACTTTCAATTTAAATTAATTTAGAAACAAATCATTGTACTTTAGTGCAAGAAATTGAAATGGTTTTTGGCTCTTCTGTTCGGATTGAGTAACATTATTGGGATATAAATATTGGGAAGTAAAGTAAATAAATAAAGGTAAATAAAGTTAAGCAGGTGCACTTGAGCTGTCATTTAATTAAAACATAACAACTCTGGCTGTTAATAGACATACATTGATTTATTTATGGAATTGATCTAAAACTGAATCACTGTAAATCCAACATTTCCACTCTCCATCCAGTTATCATTGCTCTAGTGCACAGTTGTCGTTTACACACTTTAGAAAAGAGTTTTAATTTCACCAAAGCACCTGAAGTTCAAAATACCATCTTAACGCCAAGTTTGCAGAGGCTTTAATTCAGGTCAGACGCCGACTGATTTACATTGTTAAGGGCAACAGTTTGCAGAGGCTTTAATTCAGGTCAGATGTCGACTGATTTACATTGTTAAGGGCTTCACAAAGCTTTCTAAAGCAATGGATAGCAATTTTCAGTCATTCTTTTACATTTTTGTGACATTTGACATTCTTCCCTTTAATAATTAATAAAAATGAGTTTGGGTTAGTTACAAAGTCATCTAATCTACCTGCTGCTAACGTTTTTGGGAAGTGATGTTTTCAGCAACAGCTGTTATAATGGAGCGGCACTGCTGCAGAAGTTAAGAAGAAGAAGCAACTCGTGGCCAAAGAGTTTTGCAGCTCTGACTCACTGCGCTGTCTGCTGCAGACAGTCTCCCACAAATATTTGGGTGAACCGTCACTGTGTTAAGCCACTCATTTGCTTCCTTTTCCTTTCCGTCATACGTCCTGACTCTGGTCCAGCTCTGGCAGATTTCCTTGTAAAAGTCTCAGTTCAGTTCCGCGTCGGTCCTCCTTGTCCTCCTTTCCTTGTATAACGATCTGCGGTCACTGTTTCCAACCAGTTCCTTTCATTTAAATCCAAACCTCAGCTCTTCTGTGAGTGTTACGCTCCACATCTGTATATATAGAGTTCCCCGTTTCTGATAAGATCTGCTGGCGAAGCAGATCTCAGCAGGGTGATGGCACATTGTTTGCACCAGCCGTTGTCAGTTGAACACGGACCAAAAATGTTGTTTTACTCAAAATCCAGCACTTTTCACTCTCCGTGACCTTCTATTGAACTTAAGAGCAGGCGTCTGGAGGCTGTTTGTCCATCAAACAGTAGGAAAAGGCTAGAATCAGCTGAATGGAGCTAGGTTTGTGAACAACGCCAGGTTTTGTGAAACCTCAAGACTTTCAGGCTTGAAGTAGAAGATGCTAAGGTGAAAAAGGTGAGGAGACGGCAGGACAAATAGACAGATATGGAGGAGGATAAATAACACAGATGGGTGTGTGACAGTAAGACTCCTCGTGTCTCTCCGTTGATGGCTCTCTGAGGAGCCAAGCGCCGGCCGTGAGCTGGAGCAGCTGCTGATCTTGTAACGTTGGCCAAGTTCCTCTCCGATCCCTGGATACGTGCTTACCTCTCCTCAGTTTTCCTTTTTTCTTCACTTTCACCTCCTTTATCTGCTTGTTTTCTGTCAGTCCTTTCCCTGCAGATTCCCAGAAAGAGTTTAGACACTCTCAGGATGTGGTTATTTGAGCCCTTTTCTGGCATTTACTTTAAGAAAATTGAAAGCGGATCCATCAGAGACCTGTTCTGAAGTGTGCCTTTCACAAATAATGATCATAATGGGAGATCGGGAGAATTGGTCAAATGTGTTCTTGACATTTCTTGGAAGAGTTGTGGGGCGTCTCCATCAAATTTGAAGAAGATAGGAGACTCCCTCCAGGGGATCTGGAATGAACTCATTTGGAAGTTGACCTCAGATACGACTAATGGCTATCGAAAAGCTCACACATGAGGTTTGTGATTGAGACGTGAACAAATAGGGAAATTACCTGCAGAACATCAGAAGCAGCTTCTGTCTGACCATCTCTGTAGAATTAGTGGATTCCAGGGTATGGATATAAAAGGCTACTTTCTCTGGAAAGTGTCTTAATAATTTGATCTGGAACTTTTCCAGTGTTTCACTGATTACGAACCAGGGTGGGGTATTTTTCTGGAGGAGCTTTTACTACACTAGGAGAACATCTGGAACTTCTCCGGAAATTTGTGATCACACGTACAGAGCTGCATGGCCGGCCGCCTCAGAGCATCAAGATTTTAGTGCCTCCTGGAAAACCACTTCAGATCCATCAAAAGAGCTGCTTGCTTGAAATTGGCCCCATCTTCTGACTTTGAGGTTCCTGTCAAGCAAGCGATTGTTCCAAGGTAACACAAGCAGGAGACACAACACCTCCCACTCACTGGCTGTGAATTACATGGACCATACTATAAAGTCTTGGTGATATTTGACCGGAGAGTCGACAGGAGGAGGCGCAAGAATTACAGTCAAGGACTGAGCCTGATTTTCCACTGACCTTGGTTCTAAGTGACTCGCCTGCTCTGGGTCTGTTGTGCAGTGTTAAGAACCATCATCACAAGTGCGACACGAGCTGGAATGATCTCATCGAACGGAACCAGATACTTAAAGAGGGATAAACACACTGTACGTGTTGACGATCCAGACCTCACTTTGGCTGCGGACCAGTTAACTGTCTGTGTGATCTCTTGTTCTGTTTATTATTTTCAATGATTTATATCTTTCTAAGGATTAAAATAATGTAAAAAACCATCAGGTTTAGTGTCTCCATTTTATTTATTTATAGCTTTTATTTCCTGTCATTGGGTAAAAAGTACAACATTTTCTGCTGTGGAGGAAACTCCATGAAGTGGATCAATAAAAACACAGTCCTGACTATAAATTAGAAATGGGATTGCAGTTAAAAATTAAATGTTTTCCTTCAGTGGGGTCATTGGAATGTCACAGCAAAATTCAGGCAAAAATGAATAGAAATGACTTAGTTTTATACCCTAAGTAGCGAATAAAACTACAGCAGTCATAATATTTTACACAATCCATTTAGGAGAACCATTTCATGACTTATTCTTACTACTAATACGTAAAGTTAAAGGTATAGTAGTGATACTTGTAAATGTACTGTAAAAGGTTCTGAATACTCAATTTTTATGACCGATAAGTCAAAGAAAAGTAAAAACAGGAGAGCTATTAATTACTACCTTGCTTTCCCAGAGTGAAACAGGAGAGCTATTAATTACTACCTTGTTTTCAAGTGGACCAACTCTGGGAATGCTGTCGTACTGTCGTTATATTTAGTATTTGTTCACTAATATACATTGCTGGTCCCTATCAGAGGAGTGAATGCAGCGAAACGCCAAAATTCCGGTTGTATTTTATGGAACAAAGGGGAGTCTTATTTTTTATGGGTAATAAAAATCAAGCCCACTTTATTTACAAGCAGTTTTTATTACTTGGGTATTTATTCGCCCCAAGATTAAAAGTGGAACTTTAAAGTCTTCGGGATTATCTCGTGAAAGGTCACATCGAAAAAATCTGCTCTGGGTTTAACATTTGGCCGTAATGAATCTGAGTGACACTTTTATGGTCGACTTTCACCTTCTGAACTTTTATTTATCTGTGTTTTCTGTAGCACGGCTGTGGGAACTTCATCCGGGTGGTGCAGCCGTACAACAGGACCCATTTGTTCATGTGTGGCAGCGGAGCCTACAGTCCCGTCTGTGTCTTCATCAACAGGGGTCGCAGGCCAGAGGTGCGATTGCCGTCCGCAGACAGTCAAGGTCACAGCTGGGCTGTGGCCGTCAGAGAAACGAAGTTCAGATGTGTTTGGTCGAAAAACCGTAGAGTAGTAGAATCAGTGATTCTGGAACAAAGTATTACAGAGAAAAGTAATTAGTACATTATTTTATCAGTACTATGGTGATGAACTAACGCTTTTTTTTTAAGCTGAGGTTTCACCAACTTTATTTGTCTGAAGGTGAGCGGACCAGATTTGGTCTGTGGGCCGCTAGTTGATTATCAATGCTTCAGGTAATTATAAATATTTTTATTTCAGGATTAGGATTTTAACAGATGAGGGTCTCCAGAAGACAAAATCAGAAAATATCAAAGAGACCACAGGTCTAAATTTCCATAAATTTATCTGGAATTGCCCATAAATATACTGTTTTTAATTTTAAATTAGCTAAATAAAACTGAATCATATATTTTACCCATAATTCTTGTCCCATCTGATTCATATTGTTAGATATTCACATTCTGAAAAGGTGAGTTGCTCATTTTAATTGTATTTAATTCAAATGAATCTTTGCAGCAGCGTTGACGTCAGAGCTCAGTATTTATGGAACCAGTGATTTCCTTAAAAGTCCTTAAAATGAAAACCTCTTAAACTGATTTGGCTAGGAAAATAAAATGAAAACCTCTTAAACTGATTTGACTAGGATATTGTACTGTATATTAAAATGTGATTTTCTTTAACAAGTCTTGACTGGAAATTAGACATTTTAAGAAGGACCAGGTTCATTCAATAAATCAGAAAAACAGAAATGACTTAATGTTAAACGTTATTAAATTTCCAGCTCTCTTTAAGTTGACAAGTATTATAATGAATCACTAGTGTCTCTAATGATGGACACTTTTTTGGACCCTTTACTGCTCTTATGCAGCTCGTGATTAGCTACAAAAAATCCTCCCAAACAAAATTGCAACAAAATGAGTGAGCAACGCTCCGACACAGACGGTTCAGCTCCTGCCAAAAGTCAATAAGCCGAGTGGGAAAACCTCCCCAGCGGGCTCTTTCTGTCAGCTCGGAGCCTGTTGTTTAAAAAACACTGCTCTGTTTGCAATTTCTGATCTGAAACACGTCAGCGTCCAAGGAACAGGGACCTGTTGAATATAACAAGCTGCCAGAGTCAGAAGTTTACGTTGAGATTATAGCATGAAACTGCTTTCCCCTGAAGGAGGTTCAATAGTCTAAGAAGTGGTGTAAGAACAGGAAGCTCCCGAAATCAAGAGCAATATCAATGATGACGTTGTCCTAGCGTTCTGTGATTCATAAAAAACAATGAAAGCAAAAACAGGAGACATGAATCTTCATTCATCATCTTGTATGATGTTTTATAATAAACATTATTGACCATTTGCATAGAATGGTGTTCTATGAAGTCACTAAGTTCAAAGAAAGTGTTATATCTAAACTCTTCCACAGTGGTGTTTACGACAGTGAATTCCTTCTTTTTTTGTAGAATTATTTGAGAATGTCTCCACAATAGGTCACGACCTGCTTTACTGCTTGTTCAAAGAACTGGAATTAAGTTTCTTTCAAATGTTCTTGGAAAGGAAAAAATCTGATGGAGTCAAAACTGTAAAAGTGATGTGGAAGAATGTCTCTTCAAAATGATCATAAAATTATCATAAAAAAAAAAACCTTTGACACAGTCTTTGACAAGTTTGTCCATTTTTGAGGGTTAAAAATCCATCTATCAGAATCAGATGACCAGAAACACTGGAAATATTATCCCTCAAAAACATCTACCACCAGGATGGAACAGGTTAAAAACTAAACAAGGTTTTTTCCACCTGGAACAGTGAAATGACTCTCCAACATGACAAGACATTACCAGGAAATTCCTCTGTCTCATCCCATAAGCACCGGTCCAGTAACTGCCCCACATGGGCCTGTTAGAGTAGACCAGACCTAGACCTGCTTTTAGAGCTGGGTTTGAAATGTGAGCAGGTCCATGGTGAGGGACATTTGGTAGGCTCATAACATGGAGTTTTATTGAAGCTGAGGCCACACTATGGAATAACTATCACATAAAGCTGTCTTCAAGCCTCTCCCCCCACATTCCCTCCCTCTCTCACCCCGCTTTCCTCTGCTTCCCCCACGACAGGAGCAAGTATTTCACATCGACTCCAGGACTGAATCTGGAAAGGGGAGGTGTTCCTTCAACCCTCAAGTGAACACGGTGTCCGTCATGCTCAGTAGGTGCCTCCTACCTTCTTCTGTATCACTTAATACCTGTAAAAACACTACTACTACTACAATACTTTGTTATTTTTGTCAGCCGTAATGGGAAGAAACGTGACCTTCGCTCCAATTTTACTTCAGCATTTCTTACACACGACTGCAGGAGAGTTCAAATTTCAGGTTGACTACTACACACCATCAGGTCAAAGTCAACCTCCACCCCTTCCCACTGGTGTGTCGCTATTTTTCTTTGATCCCCGATTGGTTGAAGAGTGTAGGTTTGCCGTTGACACAGCTAAAGAAGACGGATCACACGATCGACTCAGCTTTCTGACACCCGAGCTCTGCCTATGTCAGCAGGAGGCAGTGCCAACGCAGTGCCCAGGAGCTGAGGTTAACCTAAACAGTGGCAGAGAGGGAGGGGGGAGGGGGAGCAAAGGGTCAAAGGGATACCGACTTCCTTGGCTACACTGGAAAAGAAAACCCGACGTCCTCAGGTTTGAGGTCCTTTGAGACGTGTCAAGAAACAGTCCTTAGTGAGAAAGTCTGATGTGGGTCACACAAGCACCACTCTACCTTAACACAACCCATATTTTTTAGGACACGCTGGGAATTGAGCACATGGAGCCTCTTGTATTTTATGTGGTTCAGAAATCTCTTTTTTATATTTAATGTTTTTAAATTTTAAATTTAAATGCACATCTAGTTTTTTTACTACTTGGAAGCCAACATCCTGACCATCTGTGCCTCAGAAACATGTTACAATTCTCCATCATGGGACTAATAAAAAAAGAACTTTGTGAATCTCGAAGAGCAATATCATTTTTTTCATTCTTGATGTTTGTCTTTTTCTGTTTCTCTAGACCAGGAGCTTTTTTCAGGCATGTACATCGACTTCATGGGGACGGATGCTGCCATCTTTAGGAGTCTGACCAAGCAGAACGCAGTGCGAACGGACCAACACAACTCGAAATGGCTTAGCGGTGAGAGCCAGTTCATCAGTGCCAAAACTAATAATTCAAATTACTGTACAACAATAACAATAATAATGTCTGTTGAACTGTGAACAGAAGACAAGAGGATCTAAGAAAGGGTTCTCAAACTGCATACATAATTTCACTGTACAACAATAACAATAATAATGTCCGAGAGGTTCTAAGAAAGGGTTCTCAAACTGCATCCATAATTTAATTGTGGGGCCACAATGTAGTATAAATACAGTACAATACAATAATACAACAATACCATACAAAAGTATAAACAGCGAGTACAAATCTTTTTTTCCCTTGTGCTTAAATAACCAGTGACTTGGTTATTTAACCTGAGACTAACCAAATTTGGCCTGATATTATATGTGATATAATATTTTAGAGACTTGAGAAGAGGACTTGGCTAAACCACTGCCACCTACCACTGTTCTGCACATGCTCAGATATATCCAACAATGTCATCACTTTGTAATTGTGCTTTTTTTTTTCATCTCTACTTTGACGTATTCTCCATATGCTGCTAAATTACACAAATGTTTTCTGTTATTAATGGATTTGTTTAATAGTCTACAACTTTTCATTCAGAGCCAAATTTCATCGACGCCCACCTCATACCAGATGGAACTGATCCCAATGACGCCAAACTCTATTTCTTTTTCCGTGAGCGGCTGACGGACAATAATGGAAACACCAAAAATATCCACACAATGGTTGCCAGAGTCTGTCCTGTGAGTCATGAGCACAGTTTTTTTATATGTTTTTACCAAGGTTGTTTTCAGGGTTCTGAGTGTAGTTTGTCTGCAGAATGACATTGGAGGACAGAGGAGTCTGGTCAACAAGTGGACCACGTTTCTCAAAGCCAGGATGGTGTGTTCAGTCCTGGAGGAGGATGGAACTGAAACCCACTTTGATGAACTGGGTTAGTTGAAAAACACATAAACCACATGTAGACCCACATTTAAGAAATGGACCTAATTGTTGCATAAATGTACTGTAGACTCTTAACCTTTAACCTTAACCTATCAAATATTACGCTACTATGCTAATAATTAGCCGTTTAGGGAGGTCTGCAGGATGTGCGTCTCTCTTTATATGGAACTTCTTCATACTTTACGCTACAGCTAGCATAGCAAAGACAGTCTTCTTCTTTGTATAATTGAGCCTGTTAAAGAACTAACTGACATTACTGCCACCTTGTGGTTGAGAGTTGCACTCTAGCTGAGCTTCTCGGGAATAACATTTCACTGGTGTCTTCAGTTGGTGACCTATGTCTTCAGTTGGTGACATATGCATTCCAGCGGCTCTTGTGGCCCACAGGTGCAAAACTGAAAGTTTTTCGTGGGCCTCTAGCCGCCCAGGTTTGGGCCACATCCCTGTGGTTTTGAATCACTGTAGTAGAGCATGTCAGTGAAGAAGAGTGACAAGAAATTCTGCACAGTGCTACTGTAAGAATGCACCTTTACTCCAGTTCTTTCCTTGTCTTTTGTTTACATTTGCAACTTCAAATATCCATGTCAGTAAGGTCTTCCTGCAGGACTCTACATAGCACTATATTATGTTTTAGGTTTCAAGAAACAAGATTAAAACAAACCCCGTGGTTCACAAAAAATACCCCGAACAAGAAGCAGAGATTACGTTGCTTCCTTAAACCGTATTTACAAATAGTTGATCTGTCCACAAAGTATCCGACCGACTTCCTGTGTTTGGACTGGAGCAGCCCTGTGTAATTACATCGCCCGCTCTTCTGTTGCTCTGGGTTACCATGTTTTATTTTCAAAGCCTTCCAGAGTTTTGAAAACTGCAAACATCAGCTCTGGCATCAACTCTTTTGACCGGCCTGTCAACTTATGTCATCAGATTACATGTCATCATGTAACGGTTTTTAATACCTCTATCCATCACTGGTCATAGCTTCAGAGATAGGATGATAGAGAATGTGGAGGGAGCGTTGTTAAAGTAGTAGTAAACACTTTTTTTATACATGTTGTACATCCGTGTATTACAAATACATGTTTTTTTTTTCCTTACAGAAAATGTGTTTTTGCTGGAAACTGAACAACCCAAGAGTCTCCTGGTGTTTGGAGTCTTCACGTCCACGAGGTAAGAGCAGCGGCGGCGGTGACGGCACGCAGGCCAACTGTAACATTCCTGCAGGCCCCGGTGGTTTTGTTAATCACTGACTGGAGATCAGCGGGAGGGGATGTGCCTGTCAGCGGAGACTGTTACATTGAGACGTCATGTGTCATGTTGCGGAGCGGCATATTCCAGTGATGAGCTATCACTCACAGCATCCCAGTGGCTCCACCATATGGTGTCGGGTTTTATTATCTCTCCCCTCGTGCCGCACTGAGGCAGTTTTGCAACCAATAAAATGCAAGATGTTTGCATACATTTCAGAGATGATAGAAACTGTTGGATAATGGCTGACAAGTTTTTTTCAGATGTAAAAAAATATTGGTATTACTAGTTTTAAATATATCAGAATTAAGAACGCTGCTTTTAAAATAAAAAACGGAGCAGACCGGTGTAATTTCCATATTAGCAACAGTGTCAGGCTCAAGGGCAGTTCGATTTTGTGCAAGTCAATTTACCTAGAAATTTGAAAGAACCTAAAATATTCAGACCTTACGTTCCAAAAATTCAACCGTCAGACCAGCCTGTCTTATTTGACCTCTGCCTTCTGCAATGCTGTATCTGCCCAGTAGATGGCCTCACACTTTCATATCTATCCTGGATACTTGAGTCCCATCCACCTGCTCACCTGTCATCTGAGCTCCCCTTCCTACTCACCCACCTGTTTCCAGTTTCCTCATCTTTCATGCCAATATCATTGGATTCAAACAGCTTGTGGACAGTGTCTCACTGTGGGTCCCAAATGGTCCTGCCTCCTGTTCTCCTGTACCACTCTGCTTGCCATACCCCTGTTTCTTTCCCTTCACGTTGTCGCTTTAACTTCCTCTGTGTTTCAGGCCCTTAATGTACGCGTTACGGAAGAACCAGCAGAAGGATAAAAAAATCGTGGGCTCAGTATTTGCTTTAAATATATCAGAATTAAGAACGCTGATTTTAAAATAAAAAACAGAGCAGACCAACGTAATTTGTCTGCTACTTTCTATATTAGGAACAGTCAGTCTCAAAAGCAGTTTGATTTACCACTTTTGAAGTTAATTTACCTAGAAATTTGAAAGTACCCAAAATATTAAGACCTTACGTTCCAAAAATTCAACCGTCAGACCAGCCTGTCTTATTTGACCTCTGCCTTCTGCAATGCTGTATCTGCCCAGTAGATGGCCTCACACTTTCATATCTATCCTGGATACTTGAGTCCCATCCACCTGCTCACCTGTCATCTGAGCTCCCCTTCCTACTCACCCACCTGTTTCCAGTTTCCTCATCTTTCATGCCAATATCATTGGATTCAAACAGCTTGTGGACAGTGTCTCACTGTGGGTCCCAAATGGACCTGCCTCCTGTTCTCCTGTACCACTCTGCTTGCCATACCCCTGTTTCTTTCCCTTCACGTTGTCGCTTTAACTTCCTCTGTGTTTCAGGCCCTTAATGTACGCGTTACGGAAGAACCAGCAGAAGGATAAAAAAATCGTGGGCTCAGTATCACGGTTCAAAGCCAAACCAAACTTTCTTTTACTTGTTTAAACTTTTGGGTTTTCCTGTCATCACACAGTTTCTTCCTCCTTCTGTCCATAATATACACTTGTGGGTTTCCTATTTTCATCCGAGCCGTTTTTTATGTCTTAAGCAGTGTGGTTTTAATGATTAGGCCAAACCACATCTGATAATGGAGGGAAAGGCAGGTTCCACTCACGACTGCAGATCCTCGGAAACACTCAATCTTAGTTTTGGCTCCCCTTGACTTTAGGCTTTACTCGATCTGTGCTTCTCATTTGCCTCAGCTCGGTGTTCAAAGGCTCGGCCGTCTGTGTCTACAACATGGCCGACGTCCTCACGGTCTTCAACGGACCCTTTGCTCACAGAGAGGGACCCAATTTCCAGTGGACGGCATTTCAAGGACGCATTCCTTACCCCCGCCCTGGGACTGTAAGTCATCGTCTTGGTTTATGAACAAAAGAAGCATCGACATTCAAAAAAACACAAATTCTGCAACAAATATTTGCTGAATGTGCAGTATTAGATAATAAAATTGTACTGAAATTATTAAATGTCATTTAAGAAATTATTGTAAATGTAATTTATTTTGTAAACCAAAAATAATTGAAGCTTTATTAATAAGCATGAATTTAATTTTTATAAAAATGATTTAAATACTAAGAGACCTAGTGTTGATCTCTGAGGAACACCTTATATAATCTTAGTTTATTTCTACCTTCTACTAAGGGTTCATTATTTATGTTGATGTCAAACCCTTTCCTAAAAACACAATATATATATATATTATTAAAGTTCCTTCAGCAGTTTTATACAGAAATATGGACATTAACATACAGTTCTTTCTACGATGTGTTCAGTGCCCGGGTGGAGCCTTCACTCCTGACATCCAGACAACAAAGGAGTTCCCTGACGATGTGGTGACGTTTGTTCGAAATCACCCGGTTATGTTCAACCCCATTTACCCAGTAGGGCGGCGACCCCTGGTGGTTCGCACCAACGCCGAGTACAGATACACGTCCGTGGCCGTGGACCAGGTCATGGCAGCGGATGGCAACTACCAAGTACTCTTCCTGGGGACAGGTGAGAATCGAATGAAGTCTAGTCATTACTGGAAGCAATTTCTGTTTTTAGTGTTTGTTTTACTTTATTGATAAATTATCTTGTGTAATTAAACTCCACTTGTTATAGACATGGAATAACCCTTTTTTTTTACAAAATGCACAAGAGAAAAACAATCTTTATCTTTATGAATTGTCATCGAGGTGTTACATAAGTCTAAAATAAAGTCACAGCTGCAGTGGCAATAAACAGATAACAGAGAATAGTGGACAGTGGGTGTGGTAGATAAGTGGAAAAAATAAAAGATCAGTGATGTCACACTTCATCAGATAAAGGGGAAAAAAATGTCAACCCTTCATTACAGAAACTTCTGGCTATGTTTAAGTCAGCTTTTTTGCATATATTATTTGATTTATTTTGCATATTTTTGACATTTTTTAATTGCTACAGTTGCTTTTTGTTATGGTAGAGTTAGTTATCTTTTGCCTAATCTCCATTTGTTCATTTAATTTAATTTTATTGGTTTGCTAAGTGTTAACTATTTTAGCTTCATGTCTGATCTTGACCAGGTTTATGTAAGGTTAAGCTTCTTGAGTCTTTTAGCTAGGTTTTAGTTTAAAATGTTCTAATTTCTCACTCTCAGTCCAACTTATCTAGACATGTTTGTTTGAACCAACCCATTTGTTCATTTAATTTAATTTTATTGGTTTGCTTGAGTTTTAGCAGCAGGATCACTGGGTTTGACAGAGGGAAAAAATTGGTTTATAGTCCTTATAGCCTTGGAATCAAGCACACATAGGTGTAAATTATTCAGGTGTGTTTCTAAATAATGATTTTATTCATCGTACAGTTTCCGACACGTCTTTGGAAAATGAACGTCGACTCGTACTCAGTAAAAAGAGAAATTGAGAACACATGTTTCTCCACATTCATTTCCACCTGCCTCTTATGTTTGTGCAGATCTCTCTGAGGCCCAACAGAACAACACTCGTCTGTTTTCTTATTATGCATGCATTTGTGCTCGTGCACTATCATGTTTGCATGTGTTTGCATTCAGTCAGGCGCTCTGGGACTCCTCTCCATCTTTATCCTGCAGCTGCTCCTGTTTTTGAGGCAGCGTTTTCTTGTTTCTCAGAGAAAAGCCAGCGCCTGTTCAACCGTATCTCGGCCAGAACTTGTGCCTTTCTGTTTTGTTTTTTTTTTCTTTGGAGGATGAGAGAGTCACAGTTATCAGACCCTTCCAGGGGCTGTTCCTGTAACTCCTTCTCCCCGAACTCCCGCTCCGACAAAGCTGCTTTGTTAACAATAGTTTGGTTGGGTTGAATTTGCACTTTCCGTGGCCTACGTCCTCCATTCTGCTGGCTTAAGAGCTCCGATTCCCACTCCTGCCACAGTTGATCTTGCTATGGAAACTGGTCACGGCTATCAGGGCTAATTCAAAAGCAAACACTGGCAAAAGGAAAACAGACTCGGGGGTTCATTTTTCAACAGCAGTCAGCTCTGCAGTTCTCTTTACGTTCATTTCTGTGAGTTTGTGTTACATCTAACGGCACGTCTGCGTTCTGCTTCCAGACAAAGGTACAATACAGAAGGTGATCGTCCTGCCCAGCAATCACTCCCTGCAGGAAGATCTCATCCTGGAGGAGCTGGAAGTGTTTAAGGTCTGCTGCCTTTGTTGTTTTCTCTATTCCTTCTCTTTCACTTTCATCCTCTTCTGTTGCCAAAAATCAGAGGGAACAAAAAAAAGGAAGAGGAGGAGTATTTGTAGCCACATCACAAAGACCCGGGGCAGCCAGACAGGGACGTGGTGATGTTAAAGAGATGGATGTTCTGCAGCGTTGAATGATGTTTTGTATGCTCCTACAGGGGTCTGAGGGTCTGAGCGTGCTCAGCCCAGTGCACATGTGGTTTTATCAGAGCAGAGATCAGTGAACGTGT
>NC_024314.1:20154957-20157860 GCF_000523025.1 Cynoglossus semilaevis | reverse complement strand
AGAAAAGATTCATTCTAAAAAAAAAAATAAACGCACTTCTTCCCCAGAAAGTTAGAAACACATGGCAAGAACACAAACCTTTGACCTTTACAGAGACAACTGTGATAACCCATGCCCTGCAATATAAATATTTTATGTCTTAATAGTTTTAGTAGAGGATCAAAAAAGGTCTGGCTTGTCATGACAGACATCAGTGGTTTGAAATTAATTTAATCAGAGGTTTGGATTTGTCTTTAAGATCATTTTAGATGGTGGTGGAATTTTATCCATTTTCAATACCATCCTGCTAACCTTTAGCCCCTGTTAGTTACCTTTGGCTAGTTATCCGTTAGCTTGTTTATGTGAGATCATTTGATATGACTGACTTTTGCTACCTTTTAACTATTTAGCCTTTAGCTACCCTAACATCCTTCCTCATAATTACTTACTTAATTATACTTTGTTTTTTCTGTTTATTCCATTTCATTTTGCATATTTTTGTATTTTCAGATTTTTTTTTTATTGCGCTAAAAAATAGCCAGCTAAGGTTTTACTAAACTTATATATATATATAAATATATATGTATATATAAATATACATATGTATATATATATATTTATATATATATACGTATATTTCGCATTAGCATACATTTTAGCTTTTAATTTCACTTATTATGGTAGGTTTACTACAGTATAAAGAAATTGTTTCTACATATTGTGTTTTAATTTTTAGATTTTTTTGTTAATGATATTTATTTACAACCTTTAGCTGAATAAGCTAATTTAAGTCCTCTATTTACTAAATGATGTTTCTGTATTTGAGGCAGTGTTGTTGTATATATTTTGCCTTTTTTTTCTTAAAGTTTAGCGGGTAGAAGTGTAGACTAAATATCTTCACGTGTCCTAGTATTTATTTTGCAGTTCATCTTGAGGCAGTGAAACTGTTAGCTGAAAATGTATGTGGAATGTCAAAGAAAAGCTTCTGTGTAAACCATTACTGCATATATCATAAATATAATGGGCCATAAATCTTTGTAAGCACCTGTATAATATCAGGGAGTCGGGAGAGCAGGGCACAGGGTCCCCTGTGTCTGGGGTCTGCTAAGTGTTTTTTACACCCCTGCTACTCAGAGGTCACAAAAAGTCAATAGTCACTTGTGTCAACCATATACTGTAGAACCAAGTAAAACATCAGTAGTTTTGGTTTTTGTTTTTTTCACCTCTTAGTGTGATATGGACCACTAGGGGCATCACAAGCCCTCTTTTGACAACAAGTATTTTAATCATTGTTCGGTTCTTATAGAAAAATGTTATATTTCTATTTTAGCTTTTATCCTGCATGTCTACGTCTTAGTCAAATATATTAATAAAATCATCCTAACTTTCTTTTTTCTATTCTCTGTTTTTCAGGACCAAGCTCCTGTGACAAACCTTAGAATCTCCTCCAAAAAGGTAACAATCCCTCCCCTCCAGTCTCCTGACTGACTCTTTTAGTAGCTGTGTTTTTGGGCTGTGCTCCTTTACAGAGTGTCTGGAAAACAGAAATCCTCCCGTGCGTGAAAACACTCCCAGAGGTTTTGGAAATAATAGGCCATAATTGTTTCGGCCGCTCCGTCTCATTTTTCCTGTCAGGCGTTCACTTATTAAGACAAACAGGGCGGCTGACATTTGAACTGTTTACTTTTGCAGCAACAGCTGTACGTCAGCTCCGAGTTTGGGGTCTCGCAGGTCTCCCTGCACCGTTGCCACGCTTACGGCTCGGCCTGCGCCGACTGCTGCCTCGCCAGAGACCCCTACTGCGCCTGGGACGGCCTGAGCTGCTCGCGCTTCTATCCTTCCAACAAGAGGTACGTAAAGGTTCAACACAATTTATTTTAGTGTCCACCAAGGATTTATCTTCTACCAGAGGACAGAAAGTATGCGGGGGCTTCAAGGCCCCAGAGCGGATTGTTTTAGTGGTAATAAGTGGTGACAGGTGGGGATTAAAGAGCCCATTCATGGAGGCCGAGAAGTTAGGTGTTAAATAAACAAGAGCACAGAGCAGATGTTTTAATATAATGAAGGAGTTCTTCTTTACTCGCAGTAAAGCTGCAGCAGGAGTGCCGTTCAACAATGAATACTTGTGGAGTAGCGAAGGTTTAAAAAAAGACCAAAATCCCTCTTTGTGGGTGTCCACAAAAATGTAGCGGCTTCAGGTCTGGGTCAACTTCCTCTTCAACATTTCGTAGGTTTATTTGCAGGGCAGGCAGAAAATGAAGGGAATGCTGATTCCATGGAACAATGGACTACTGGGCCACAAGGTGGAGGAGTGGTCGGCGCTTTAGCCTTACAGCAAATTCATCACCAGTTCCAGCCTGTTGATTGTCTTCCTGTATGGATAGCGAACGTTCTCCCAGTGCGTACAGCTAACGTTCACCGTCCAAAAACATGGAGGTTTAGATTAACTGTCCACAGTTTGAGTGTTTAATTTGTGCCTCCAGGGACGGACAGAAAAACTGTACTTTACTTTATATTGATAGATTAGTTTGAGCTCTCCTATTCTTTCAGTGTGTTCCATAGTGTAGCGGTTAGCACGCCTGCTGCGGAAGCAGAGAGCCCTGGGTTCGATTCCCAGGGGAACCACATGCTTGATTGTTAATCCTCACCTTGAAAGTTGCTTTGGATAAAAGCGTCTGATAAATGTAAATGTAATATCTGCTGCCACAGGAGGCGCCATTGAGCACGTGTTTCTCGAACCGAGGACCTTTTGTGTGGCAGATAAGTTTATATGAGTAAATTATATGAGAAAGTGTGTGGATATTTTTCCTCGTTCTCATGGTCAGAGAGTACGTTTGGATGGACCAGTATGAGATGTAGTAGGCTTAGCCCACCCTCCACAAGTCTAGTGGTGTACCGCGGGCTCATGCTAGCAGCCCTTTAGG
>NC_024314.1:20135480-20154748 GCF_000523025.1 Cynoglossus semilaevis | reverse complement strand
GCTGCTGCTGCTGCTGCTGCTGCTGCTGCTGCTGCTGCTGCTGCTGCTGCTGCTGCTGCTGCTGCTGCTGCTGCTGCTGCTGCTGCTGCTGCTGCTGCTGCTGCTGCTGCTGCTGCTGCTGCTGCTGCTGCTGCTGCTGGTGTTTTTCGTCCTCAGTTCCTGAGTCCAGACAAAAACAGACTTTGGTTTCAGTGAGTGAAACCTCTCAGGTTTTGTCCAGGACCAGCTGTGTGTCTCTTGACATTCTAGTCAGACGTCCAGGTCAAGTTTAGTTTGGTCGTAGGACAAGAGCTCGGGGAGCGGCAGAGATTTTGTCTGTTTTTTTTGGAAAGATGTGTCTTCTGTTTACACATGAGCCACAGATGGGAACGCCGCGGTCAAATGTTCCCCATCCGTCCAGTGTCAATGAGACGAGAGCTGTTGTTATGATTGCGTGTGTTTCTGTGGACAGTCATGCTAATTTTATTGTTTTTCTTTTCAGGAGAAGCCGAAGACAGGACGTGATGCATGGAAACCCACTCACTCAGTGCAGAGGGTTCAACCTGAAAGGTAAATAAAAAGGAATTTAACAATGACATTGAAATACATGGAGTAAAAATAAATCAAATGTTTTCATGAGCTAGGTTTCAGCAATGTTCATTTTTCAGCTAACAATTAGCTGTCTCTGGCCTAACCTTATTATTAATATTCTTATGTTATTTTATTATTGTACATTTTATGTTCAAATCAGTCATGTTGACAAACTTTGGCTTTCGTCATTTAGCGGTTATGCTAACTTTTCTATGCTAACTCTGCTGTGCTAATTTTTCTAGCAACCTAACATTTATTTGACTGTCAACTGTCTTTACCTTGTTACCTTTGTTGGTTTATATACAGTGTATGTATTTAGGCTAACCTTTGGGCTTCATAATTTAAAGACATTTTTGTCAAATATTTAGTTTGGGCTTCATAATTTAAAGACATTTTACTACTTCTACTTCAGTTTTTTTTTACCAATATCCCTTTGTGATTTTAACATTTTTTTAGCTAACATTACGCTGTTTTTATGTTGATTTGTATTGGTTTTTTTTCTTGGTTTTGGTTTGGTTTTGTGGACTGGTTTCATTGAACACGTCACAAAAACATTTCTTTGTGTGCTACAGAAGCCAAGATTATTGTTACAAAACATTTCTTTGTGTGCTACAGAAGCTTGTTATTGTTAATTGGACAAAAACAGTTTACAGTTAATTCACGCTAATATGTTTGTCCAACCTCTGACCACCTGCTAATTACCAGCACTCAAAAACAATAATAGATTATTCTACAAATTATTATTTACTTTTGGCGAAGAGAATGGGAACAATGGTCGGACAATAACAATCACAGCAGTTTACACCAAGGTTTCAGCGCCTCAGGGAATTCATCCAACGCACTGGCAGCATAACGAGAGGATTAACTCCCCAGAGTTTTCCATTTCCATTTTTCCAAGAAGAGTTTACGTCTCCAGATCAACTCCAGCTCGCTGGAACCAACCATATGGTCATTAGCACTAATTAGTCACAACCCTGTCATACCTCCAGCCGAATGATGGACCGTTTAGCTGCAGCAGAAATGACGTGCTAAATGAGTCGAGACTGAAGTCTGAGTGTTTTTTTGGGTGGATTTTTCCAGAAGCTGGAGGATAGTGTGTGGGAGTAGGGTGGTGAGGCAGGTGTCCAACTAAGCTCCGTGACATTCTGCCGGCCCCGGTCGGGATGTGGGACAGATTTGAGTCCATCTGTGAGACTTGTATCTGTCAGAGAGTGACGTCTTTGTGCGTGTGTGCGTGTGTGCGTGTGCGTTTGTGTTGCAGCCTACAGAAATGCAGTGGAGATGACACAATATGGCGTGAAAAACAACACCACCTTCCTGGAGTGTCTTCCCAAGTCTCCTCAGGCCTCCATTCGATGGCTCATACACAGGGACAACGACAGGAGGAAAGAGGTCGGTTTGATGCTCAGACAGCGCTAACGTTCACTTCCTGTTTTGGTTTGGTCGCTAACGTTCACTTCCTGTTTTGGTTCAGTCTCCGTCTTAGTCTTCGGACTAAACTGTAACTCAGTCTTTGTCCCGATTTAGTCGATAAAACTTTTTTTATTAGCTAAAACTGAACTATAGAATTACTCATTTTGATATTTTATTGACTAAAACTTCACTAGAGCCTGTAGTTTTAGTCAACAAAATATAAAAATTATTTTCATATACTAAGTTTATATTACATTTAGAACTTGTCAAATCTGATTTAACATTTATTGAACATTATTATTATTATTATTTATATTAACAATATTATTTATCGAACATGATACTATCTTGCACTGAATTACACAGTATTTTAGTGTTTATTTATGTTTACACAAACATAGAAGTATTTCATTAGTTTAGTCCATATATTGATGCTTCTGTCTGTTTACCTCACATTTCAAATTTGTCATATTTTTTCCCCAACTCTGCCCTCTGGAGTGTGTGTTTTTTTAATAATTGTCGAAAAAGGCCCATATTTCTGTCAGCTGGGTTTAAAGTACACAGTGCGATCAACCTGGTTACACTCGTCTTATTTTTGTGATTTCGACCATGTCGGACCAGGATCTACCCTTAGTATCGGATCGAGCCATCCCTGGTGGTCAATATGTGAGTAATAGATGACTGGTATGAATATGTGGCCCATATTCAAGCCCTTGTCTACTTAATTAACCTTTTTTGGACATGCTAAAAAGATGTTCTATATTTCATCTTTTCACACCCAAACTAAAACCAAAATGGAAACCATTTTCCCATGACTGTTGCTTTAATATCAAATGTCTGACTCGTCTTAATAATAACTGAGTCACTTCTTGGTCTTGAATGGCCTGAAGGGGGAGTGCCGCAATGAGCAGCTCCACAGATCAAACATGATCACCAGTGTCTGCCGGAGTCTCGGAGGACAAACATGTTCTGAATATTTGACACCTTTTAATCCTCGTGTGAGGATTCAAACTCAGCAAGAGGTTGAATGCAGGGAGCTGCATGATGAAGACCCATCGTTTGGAGATTTAGCTGTGGCCTCTGTGGAGCAGACACGGAGTAATGGCCGTTTTATGGCTGTTTCCTCATGAGGATAAGAAGTTGGCCTTAAAAATAAATCACTGCAGTTTTGTTTTGGAAGTTGGCCTTAAAAATAAATCACTGCCGTTTTGTTTTGTTTTTTTTTTGGTCTATGCCATGAGTCTTTTCCAAACTAGGGCCTGGCTGCACAGATGAAACAAAATTTCTTTAGCTGTTAATTATTTTGTCAGCAGGTTTAAAGTCCAGCAATGTACGTGCAAACCGTTAGGATGCAAGGACTGACATAAATCAACTTTGCCAACTGTAGGTAAAGCTGAGTGAGCGCGTCCTCTCCACGGAGCAGGGCCTCCTGATTCGCTCCGTGCAACTCTCGGACCAGGGTCTCTACTACTGCCTGACCACCGAGAACGGCTTCAAGCGAACCGTGGCCAAGATCCGCCTGCGCGTGTTGAGCGAGGCGATGGTGAGCGTGTTAATGGACAAGCAGCAGCCCTGGGCCTGGGCCAGCTCTTTGCACCCCAAGGCCCTGCTGTCAGCCTTCAGTCCTGCAGAGAGCATGGCGGTCCAGCAGTACTGCAAAGAGAGGAAGGAGCTCCAGAAACAACAACAACCAAAACAGCAGCAGCCTCAGCCACCGGGGCCCCTCAGAGGTGACCTGGCCAAACTGAAGCCCCTGCTGGACCTGAGGAAGAGCCGCAACCGGCGCAATCACCTCCCGGATGTCTAGCCCCGGGAGCTGGCAGTAAAACAGACAGACATGTAAACCGTTGTCCTTATGGCAGTAAAACAGACAGACATGTAAACCATTGTCCTTATCTGTACCTGTAGCCAACCAGGCAGTTTACAAATCCTCATGTACAGTCAGACCGAGACCAGGACGTGGGCGTTGGGAGGATCTGTGACCAGGTGGGGGTGCACCCACGAACCATGGTTTCATTCACGATACAAACTGAAGTGTCCACGCTAGCGCAGTTGCACGCTTTGAGATACAGTAAAGATCAGTGAACCTGGACAGCAGGGTTGATGACAAATCTGAAAATGAAAAAAGGGAAATAAATGCATGTTTAATAACGACGAGTGCACCTTCCCCGTACACTCAGTATTACTGTAGTATTTTACTAGATTCTACTCACTTTATCAATAACTAACAGCGTTCTGTTGTTCTATGACAAAACAATTAGCAGAGGTTGGTGTGAATATGAACCATTTAAAACAGTGATTAAAAAAAAAGAACTGGACGATAACAGCATGCGTTCCTGCAGTCACATCCCATAATTATCTCTAACGTTAATGTAAATACGCCTGAAGCTAATGTCCCAGCTGCATTCTGGATCTGTAACATTCATACTTCTGGGTTTTTCTTCCCTGCGCAGCTGCATGTTTGTACTATTGAAATATAATAATAACAACTCACTCAAATTATTTTACAGATTGATTTGACATTTTGGGAAACATAAATGTTAGTTTTATGATTTGGGAGATTGATTCCACACTTAGTTTAGCCCAAAAGCTTAGCTATTCTAGAATCCTAGTAGCGTTAGCGTCTTTAGCATACCAGTTTCTCAGAAGTTCATGAAAAAAAGTAAAACTTTCAGGAAACAACGTTAATCTGACTAAACACAGTGAAACCTCTTGTGCTAAGCTAGGCTAATTAGCTGTGCATATCAGGTTAATACAGGTGCTGTATTAATCTTGTAATTAACAGCAGTAAACAATGCTAGCTATCTACAGCTCCTTTTTTTTTTTTTTTTTTCTTTAGTCAGTAAAAGGGCCTTGTTTATTTTTTAATTTGACTGGGATGTGGCCCACATCATTTGGGTCGTTACATATTTTTAACCACGTTTGGGTCATTGACTATTTTTTTTAACTTGGGTTCGGACAAACGTTTAGCCCCGTGTAGTTCAGTGTACACCTGTGGGGTAGACCCACATATTTGACATATGTGAATACACTTAGCTGATTGTATGTACAGTAGCTAGAGAGTATTTGTTGCGTGTGTACAGTTTTCTTGTTTATTTGTTTCATCCTGTTAATTTAATTCGCCATATTTTCTAAAAAAAATGTTTGTTTTTTTTTGTTGTGTACATAAATTCCAAATACTTCACCCACTAACTCCGACCGTATCTGCAAATCGTGGAGATAAAATTAAGATTTATTTTCATTCTCAGAAAAAGAGACTTTCCCACAGCTCCTTCGCCTGTACATATACACCCCAAATAAAACGGTGTGACCAACATCACATACTTTTAGTCTTATGAACCACGATATGTACTGTATCTGTATTTATTAATGTCATGACAGCCTGAATAAATATGTTCAAACGGGGCTGATGAATATTAAAGAATGACCCGTAGTGTGTGTTGTTGACACCTGTCTAGTCCACATCTCAAGATGGCTTCCATGATAGTCTGTTTGGGCCACAAAGGGACACATTTGGTGTGGGCTGCCACATACACTACAGCGGACCACTTTCACCAGCCTGGTTTCTACAGCGTGGGCTACAAACCTTGACCTATGTCTTTGTCTGGCTCTGTGTTGGGCCTAACACTTTTATGTGGCCCACACCAAAACCTCACCTGTCTGTTTTATTTCTTGTCTATAAACGGGCCTTACAGGATCTTTGGGGCCACAGAAGAGTTATGTTTGGATTCCAGATCGGAAACCACTGAAGGCCTGTAGTCCATGGTTGTATTTTGGACATGTCTAGTGTCTTTGTGGTCGTGACCTTGGGAAATTTGTGGGAGACATTTTCCCAGTTAGAATTTTTTCCATGTCAGTGGTTTTCGTGGTGCCAAGATGAAACCAAACGTTCGGTGGTTTTCGTGGTGCCAAGATGAAACCGTCAAACAAACGTCCATAACCCAGTTCCTCGTATTTTCAGATGCTGACTTGGTTCATGAAACATGAAGTAGCGTATCGTGCCGCTGTGCTCCTTGTGAAATCCATTCATTTCCTTCTGTTTGTACAGTAAATATAAAGAGAGAACTCAGGTCCACAGTCGAAGGTCTGCTTTCTTTAGCATAACAAAAATAAAGTCATAGAAACAACCTGTTATTTTACAATATTTGACGTATTATCATTTGTTATTACACTAAATATGGTAAATGTGTATAACACCCCAGGCAGCTTCTGTATGTGGGAACTGTAGGCCAACTGCAGGCTCATGTTATATGAGGGTTTAGCAAAATGGTCAAATGTTGGATAAGGGTACCCCAGTGTAGTACAGTATGTAGTATAGTACAGTAACTAGAAGGGTAATGTGAAGCTAACGCTAATCCATTACAGTAATGGGTTAGCGTTAGCATTACACCAAACAACAGTTGTCTTCAGGGTGTGGCTTTTAAATAAAAAGTGTTCAATAGTTATGACTTGCTGCTTATAAACAATAAACTCCTCCCTCCCCTGCAGGTGGTGCTATAAACACAGTTGTTATGACCTGGTTCAGGAGATGAGTGTGCTGATGCAACAGTGTTATTTATACGCCTCTAACTCCAAGCTGCAAAGGCTGGTATACTAGAGTGCAGGTTACAGGTCAGTGCATTCTTTGAGTTGTATTAGCGCCACCTGCAGCCTGTTATGGTCAATACTCCAGGTAAACCCAGGCATTCCCTGATATTCCTGCGAAATGTGTTTGATTTCTTTGTTTATGCTTGGAGAAAGTTCCACATTCTCTACGTTGAAGCTAAGCTAACGGGTAGCTAACAGGAGAGTGGCAGTATTTCTGTCTTCTGGATTGTATTTGGGAAAACCGCTGGACTAATCTCATTACTTGTGATGATTTCGGTACCCTGGGAAAAGAACTGTTTTAATAATGTGTGGCAGCTTAAGGCGGCTCACATTTCAAAGAGTGTCCTGTGGTACCGATTGTACCCGGAGGCTGCATACTGCACGACCACGGGAGGAGTGAATGAACCCTGTCGCTTTCAATTTCAATAAAACGCCCTCTTATTTTTGTGAAATGCAGGTTCGAGACCAAACAGTCGACTCAAAGACCCCCAGAAGGCGTTTGAATGTAATTTAATACCTATATAAACCGACCGAGACCCCCCTTCCCCCCCGAAAGTTAATACCTATATAAACCGACCGAGACCCTCCTTCCCCCCCGAAAGTACTATTCATACAGTACCCACAGTACAGTACAACAACACCAGAGCCTATTTGTATCACTCCCTCTTGGTTTATTGAGTGTTTATGGCAGGGATCTTCAACCTTGGGGTCGCGATCCCATATGGGGTCGGCTACAATACAAATGGTTTATTTGAAGTATTACTAATAGATTTTAGTCATTTTTTAAATTATGATTGAAAACACCAGACACAATCTTAAACAAAAAGTGTTAAAAAATATGAGCGACACCTACTGAAAAGTCTCTGGGGTCATCGTGCCAAAAAAGGTTGGGAACCACAGGTTTAAGGTCAATATCAGACTAAATAATTCAGACGGAGAACGTTGATGTTTGTCCTGGTCCAAGCTTTGGACTCCGTGAGATCATGATGTGTTTTTATATAAAAGTACAACATGGAGGTAAAATGTAAGTGGGACAGTCAATGAAAAAGTCAACAATCAGTTTTTATTTGTGTTTTTTAAGACACTATTTCAGCACACGATGTGTACATTTCTGTGATATACAGTAAGGTCCACGTGTGTTTCTTATACACGTCTGTTCTTTCACCCAACCAGCAGTTGCCTATGGAACCCATGCAGGTCCAGAGTGGACCAAACTGTGGAATTCATGGGAATCATCCAAAACTTTTTGTACCAACTGATCCCAATCCTTTAATTTTTTTTTTTTTTTTTTTTTTTCCATCAAAGCGCAGAAGGCACTGACTTGATAAGAGGTGCAAAATACAGATCACTGATACCAATCACGGTTACCATAAGAGGTGCAAAATACAGATCACTGACGAATCATAACCGTAATCGTGTTGTAAAAGTGTCTCTCGTGTACAAGATATTATCTTTAGGGCACGAGATAAGATGCTAAGACGCCTAATCTTCCTCATAGATACTAGGTGGTATGTGAAGAAATACTTACTCCTGCAAATATTTTACTATCATCTGCATACAATATAACTAATTTGCTGAAGATATCTTAGACAAGCATGAAATACATACAAAAATTATAAAGTTTCTTTAAAACATTTGGTCCTAAAGAGTATATTATAGATTGTAATTACTACTGCATGTACTGTAATACATTTACATTGAGGTAATATGAACGTTGAAGAAAACGTCAGGTATAGATTTTGAGGCCAAAAAAAATTACGTGTAGCAAAAGTTGGCTTTGAGATACTACTGTGGAGTGTACACACCAAATACTAGGTCATTTGACAGACGCAACCTCACTAACAATATACTAACTTGTGCACACAACATGTCTCAAGTACTCAGATAATACTTTCTGCAGATACGTTTGGATCCTTTGTATAAACTTGTGCTGATAAATGGTTATCTTGCACTCAGGAAGTTTTATTTCCCAGATACTGTAGGAGTTTCTCTCCAAGGCCGACGATCCTTTCCAAATCTACTTGTACTTTTAGCACACAAAATACAGATGACAAACTTGTCTTCTGCGTTCACGCTAACTTCTGCTCACCCGTCCATACGGAGCATTTTCTTGAGCACGTAAAATAAGACGGAGGTCCACACAGGACTGTGGGCCACATTTCTTTGTGCACATTGTATCCACCTAACTGGGGCCCACATAAAATTGCAGGCTTTCTAAGGGTTTCTAACCCCCACCCTACCCACCCACCCCCAAAAGATAATCTCCACTTTCTCTCCTATGAGAAATCCCTGATTGTGTTACAGTTACAGTGTTTGCACTTGAAATAAAACCATGGCTTCACCCCAAAAAAGAAATCTCCAGCTTTACAGAAAAATCACAGTTTTCCCATTGTTCTTATTTAAGGAAATAACATTTTAAATAACACTACGATTACAAAAAAGTGCAAGTCTCTGTCAAAGACGTCGCTACGTCCTGTAGCCGCTCCAACACACGCTTTTACAGACAATCACACCATGTTCCTTTTGTTTCTGTTCGTCCTCACCACGCAGTAGGAGATGAGATTCAGGACGAACAGGGCCAAACCCACGCCCAGCAGCACCTGCTGTAGAGTCTCCAGCATCTGGATGCGGGACGTGAGCTCCTCCTTGAACATGTCGGCTGTTTCGTCATCCAGCGTAGCCGTCTGGTTGCAAACAAGAAGATAAAATAAACGAGAGAGCGACGTACAACCATGCAGAATTTTCCCGAATTAGAGAATTATGATCTTACCTCGTTCAGCCAAACGATAGGGAATATGGTGTAATCCTTGATTTTCTTCAGGACCCTGCAGCAGAGGAGTTAGTTCGCGTTTCAGTACGTGTTTGTGATTTGGCCTAAATAATATGACATTTATGGAGATGCACTCAGGGGAATTGACTGTGAAAAGATTATCCATTCTAACGTCGCACTGGGTAATCTGTGCAGTTAGCCTAGCGCTAATCTTGGCTTTGTATTCTTCTTTTAGTGGCGCCCCCCAGAGGTTGCAGCAGTAGAACATCCGATCCCTTTTTACTCTATCCCTCACCTCCTCTACAGTTACTCCAACCGTCTGCACTACTTTCTTCCTCATTTCCTGCTGCCTAGCAGCTCCGTCTTCAGGATCCTTTTCATCCAACAGCTGTGTCACATGAGCGATTACGGACTATGTGATTTGTCAAACCGATGAAGGCAAACTCAACATTAATCTCGCTACAGGAATGTTCTGATTTAAAATTCTGTTGGCTTCTGTCACTCTTTCTTGTGTCAGATCCTCTCTCTTCATCTAAAAAAAAAGTCTAAAAATATTTCAAAAATTTTAATTGCGACATGAGGTCAGACGGGGTCTTTTCTTATCGCACACTTTTCTGCCAATTAGCCTTGTTCATCCAGCTCTCAAACCTTCCAACTGCTCAGCTATTTTTCACAGACAATACAATGTCATCTGCAAACAACACTTGTTGTTTGACTACATATTTTATCAGCTCTTTACCAGCTACTAGCTAAACCTAGTTTTTCTGGCATGACACCTCACTATTATCTGGGTCCCCAACCCCTGGTCTGCGGACTGGTACTGGTCCGTCGGTAAGTGAAAAATATATAATTTTTACAGATTTACTTAATTCCAAGAGAATCCATTCCTCATTTAATGACAATATTTCAAAAACTGTATATGTATCCTAGACTTTGATACTAACAGAATAAATTCTCAAAGATGTTTTGTTTTGTAAATTTAACGATCCTTTAACAATTTGCGTAATGCTACCGCAGAAATGGCCGGTATGATCCTTTAACAATTTGCGTAATGCTACCGGTCCGCAGAAATGGCCGGTATGAGCCGGCTATTACTTGATACAAAAAAATTTGGGGACCGCGGTTCTACAGGTACATACTACCTCCTCACCTGCCCTGCCACCCTCAAATTCTTCACAGCCACTCCACACATGCGTAGAAAATCTAGAAAATCTAATCCCTGCCACCCTCAAATTCTTCACAGCCACACGTGCGCAGAAAATGTCTAATCTGAATTGTTTTTAAAAATGAATAAAATAACAAAATAGTGAATATTTTGTTATTTTATTCATTTTTCGACATCTGAAAAAATGTAATCAACACGAAGACACGTTATACAAACTCACAACAATGCAAATATTGCTCTCCACGAGTGCATTAGCCAATGTCAACACAGTATTCTGCTGTACTCACGTGATTTGTTTTGACGGCCCATAGACCATATTTATTTGAATTCTCTTCGCAAACCTCAGGGTGAATCCAGTTGTCTAACAGGCAAAAAACAAAAACAAAAAACATTAGCACTACAACTAGTCTTTGTATTTAGTGATCTGAAAGCTGATGGACTGGTGGTGCTCACAGGTTCCACGTCTAGGAAGGTGTTATGGTGTTCCTCACTGGGACTGAGTCCTAGAACGCTCTGGTGCAGGTCTGGACTGCCGTACAGGAAGTGCGGCATAGAGATGTAGATTGGTTTTCCTGTTCAGATGGCAAGGAAACAGCGACACGCAGTTTAATAAAAACAGTGACGTCAAGTGGTCCAAATGGGTAACGGTCGGAATAAAGTGCACACCGACCCTCTTGACATGAGCTGATGTCCAGAACTCCAGCCATGGTGCAGTTCTTGGTGGTCTTTGGGTTCCTGCAGAAGCACCTGTTGTTTGGGTTGACCGTGGGGGAGGCCATGGTTGATTCCTGGAGGTTGTAACGGTAAACTTCAATCCCTTTCAGATTGAGGCTTTTCCAAAAGCTGGCAGACACGGACCTGGTGAGAAAAGGAGACGGTGAGAATCTCCACCGTGTCTGTCTTCACCTCAACAAGGAAACTCAATCCAAACTGACTTTCACTTCACTGTTTTTTGACGTTGTGAAGCTCTGACCTCTAGTGGTCGCTGAGAGAAATGAACTCCAAATGACACCATGTTTTCACGCACTCTGATAATTCTGTCCTTGACACTTTGCGTTTCCAAATCGGTACCATACTAGATTAGATTAGGTTTAATCTCGTGAGATTAAACCAGTTTATTACCTGCAGATGTCTGACGAGTAGAAAAAGATCGGCTCCTTTTTATTCACAAAGGGAGGGAAGGAGGCGGCATCTGAGAAAGACGAGACGAGAAGTATGTCCAGCGAAGGTTTAGGTGCCCAAATATTATAAATTACACATTTATATTTACAAAAAAAACAACAAAAAAAAAAACAACAACTACCTGTTCCATTAATCATGTCACAGTACTTGTCGTCCCAGAAAGACAAGCTCCTGTAGGGCAGAATTAAATCAGAAAATAATTAAATATAAATGTAAAATGATTTTTAAAAACGTTCTTTGTTTCCTTCAGTTATAATTCAAATCAGTTATATTCAAAATCTGGCTTAGGGTCCTAATCATGACACCCGGACAAGTTAATTATGGCCACGTTTTTTTCAAAAAATAGAAAAAATAAGTATAATAGAAGATCGTTTTAAGACTAATTTTGCTTTTTTTTAATTTTTGCTTAAAATATGTTGTGTTTAGTTTGTTCTCAGAGTTTTTTTATTGCTACACCTCACAGTAACTAGCTTTATTTTCACACAAGTGTTGAGGTATATTTCAGTTTTTTTTACCGTTAGCCCTATTCTGTCTGTCGGACATTGTTGCTTTGTCTCATAAATCTTTGCTTTTTTTTTTTAAGGATACGGCGATGCCCTATTATTTTATGTCTCATAAATCTTTGCTTTTTTTTTTTTAAGGATACGGCCCTATATATGCCCTATTATTTTGTTTTACTACCTTTTACTGGTTTGGGTTCAATGACAGTAATTTTTTTTATAGCCCTGTTTGGACTTACGTGTTTCCTTGCCACCGGTCAATGACTCCTACTTTAGAGATGTCGTCTTTTCCATTGAAGACAGTGTAGGGGCCGTCGTAGGTGCCATTGTACTACGAAGGGAAGGACATTACACTTTGGTCATTTTGCTTATGTTAACATTGTGCCAATATCGTTCAATACTAAATCTACTTACAGGTGCAAACACACCCACTGTGTCTTTCAACATAGGGTCTGTGTAGCCCCACAACATGTCCTTGACTGTACGGTGCTGGAATAATGACGAGTTGCTCCTTTTTATCATAGTCTCCAGGACAGCATGGAACAATGCAGGGATCAGGGAATAGGCTCCCTGGAAATGAATATACATGTTATTTATTCATGAGAGAAAGATCCAGAAAGAAAATCCAAACAGCTCAGATTAAGGATAAGAAAAAAAAATAACAGAATAAATAAATAAATATATATAACTTCTGTGAACTCCAGTGCCTGGAGAGATAAGGATGTAGCCTGGTTTATTGCACAGATACAGCGTAAACGTTTGATAAAGTATCAACAGTGACGCTGACTCCTGTCATCTGAGTTGTAGTGTTGTTGAAAGAACAAAAAAGTCTTAAAGGAGAATGACCTTTTTTGTTTGTTTGTTTGTTTGTTTTTTAAATCTACTAGTTTAGCTTGCGCGCTAATCAGCTTATTTATGAAGTTGCGATGTAATGAATTTGCTGACCTAATTAGCTGTTGTAAACTAATTACTCTCTGCTTTTAGGGAAACATGCTAGTTTTAGCTTAGCTTTCATCCTGGGCAGAATATATAAAAATAATGTTAAATATCACAGACTAAAAATATTCTCTCTGTGTTAGCTGTTAAAGCCTTAGCACCAGCACTTCTCTCTGTAACACCTGCTGCCCACTTATTATTTGGTTCAACAATTAGCTTCCTACGTGGAGAGTCAGACTCGTGTTGCTGCTGGAGTGACTAGAAACTAATATCCACGTCGTTACCCAGTGGATCAGGGTCCTGCCTGCGTGAAAGAGCAATGGCTAGGATCTAGTAACAAGCACAGCCCACCAGGGGGCGAGTAGACTTATTGCAACGATTAGTCAGTTGCAAATGTTCTGCTGAAAATGTCTGTATCACTCGTTTTCAGTCAAGTTTAATTCAGGATGATGAATGAACACAGGATCCTGTTTAGCGGAAAATGACATACAGCGGTCGGAAGTTCATATTAGTTGGAGGTAAATGACGACACGGTACTGAACTGTGTGAGGACCACGGTCAATAAAGGGTTGTTGGTTGAAAAACTTTCACCACACACACACACACACACACACACCCTATCCTCTAATAACGCTTCACAGCTTGATCTTTCACAGCCTTGCATTCCGAGTCAAATCGGAAATCACCGCACAGTGGGGTGACACTCACTTACAGCCACAGCCAGGTTAAGGGAGGTGACTTTGTCGTCCTCGGGTCCCACCGACATGGACGGCTCAAATATGGCACCCACGGGGAGGAGGTAGGAGACCGTTTGATTTGGGTTGAACGTGATGTTCTCTTTGGGGAGAAACCTCGTCCTGGACGGGAAAGGTCAAGGTCACATTTGGCAGCAGGAGACCGTTCTGTACGTCATTCATCCCTGGATCACATTCCACAGACGAGGGGGAGGAAAGAAGTAAACGCTGGTTTTACCTGTACGTGTACGGTCCCTTCTCCAGGACCACCGGCTTCGCCCCGTACTGAATGACCTCGATGGGGTTTTTCACTTCTAGGAACCAGAACTGCCTGTACACAGTCGCCCCTGTGGTAACCCAGTTGTCGTACGCCGTCGTGCCAGGCTCGATGACGGCTTCCTAAACCCCACAGAAACAGACAGTCTATTTTTAAACACACTTGGCCAGCTGCCCCCTTTGATACATTACATTCCATCATCAAAAGGCAGCATTTTTCTGCTTTTTAAAAAAAAAAAATCAGGGGGAAAATGTTCCTCTGGTGACTCATGAGAGCACAGTCAGCCTCTCAGATCACTTTCCTCTCCTCTCGTCTCTCTTCACCTTGATCTCAGCAGGCACAATAATAAAAAAAAAATAACCCGGGGTGAAACAAGAGCACCGTACCTTCTTCACCGTATCCTCGATGATGCCGTTACCCAGTGGGATGAGGATGCCTCCGAGGACGGCCAGCACAGCCCCGACCACAGCTCCGAATATGAATCCGCACTCCTTGTTACAGCAGCACATGGTTGTTTGCTTGTTTTTTTTTTCCCTTCCCTCCGTCTGATTTTCTGCGTCTCCCTGGCAGCCTGCTCTCCTTCTGACTCTGTTATTAGTCCCCAGTACTGTACGTGCAGCCTGTCTGCGTTGGTGAGGCAGCACGGGCAGACTGTACCTTCACAGGAGCTGACGGAGCAGCCGAGGGCCAGGTAAAGGTGCAGACACCGGGCTCTGAAGAGGGCCACCTATAAATGAGGTTACATAAGGAGGAGTGGAGGTTTAAAGTTCACAGGCTGCACGTTAGGACCATGGTGATAACAACAGCGATTGGGTGAGGAGAAAGGTTGGAGAAGGTGTTACTTTGCGGTGAAGTGAAGTTCAGTTCAGTTTACACCACAGCAACTGTTTTTGTTTGGATTTCTTTTTTCTTCAATTTTTTGCTCAGTTTCTTTTGTGAAAAAAAATAGATCAGCTGGAGTCTAAATGTCTCAGCCACACTTGTAAATATTTCTGGATTGGATCTTGATTGGATCTTCTATACAACTTCAGGAAAAACAAACGAGGAACTAATATTTCTGAGACACTCTCTCCAAGCTTGGGTAGAAGTGATTTCCAATCATTAACAGATTTTTTTTTAAGTAACAGGCGATTGGATGTCATGTCATGTCTGGTAACCTTAGATCAGTGTGTGGGGGGGAGGAAAAAAAACGCTTCCTCATTCGTCACTGCATATCTGCTGTGATCAGGGATATAATAATGAATAATAACAAATCTAAAGACAAATATGTACATCTATGTACAATACACCAGGGATGCTCAATAGGCGGACTGCGGTACACATACTGACTCAAACTCACGTAGCCGAGCTACAGCAGACGTCAACCAACTACAGTTAATGTTATTAAAATGGTGAATTTTGCTCTTGTTGTGAACTAAGATAAATGACATGTAAAAGTCATGCATAAAGGCTAATATGCTAAAATGCTTTTATAATTTTCTACCCCATCTATTGGGAAAACATGGGTATTACAGGGAAAGGGCCGAAGTATAATGATAATATCAATAAATTATATAAGTTGGAAAAGTTTGGCGGGCCGTAATAAAAAGCTGAACGGGCCGCATTCGGCCCCCGGGCCTTAGTTTGCCCATGTTTGCTCTGAACTATAAATCACTGATATTCAAATATAAATTTAATTGGTCCAGATTTTTAAACCAAGAAGTCCGACAGAGTCAATCGATTTCTGTGGCTATAAAACAGGAGGTGACAGATGCCTTGAATTGAACTTGTTTTAGGCGGTGTCAGATGTTGGACAAAACACACTGGGACTCCTCACTATAGTTCTGCAGATGTTTCGGCTTCACGAAGGTTTGACGTCAGAGTAAATGAATAGTCTTTTATGGTCATGACAATTGGCCATTTAATGTCACTGACTCTTATTTTATAGTGTAAACCTTTAAATACGTAGCATACGGAGCATATTTTGTGATATTTAAAAAAAACAACAACAATTTAACAAGGGTTAGATGTGAAAGACGTGATTGTTAGTGGTGGCTGCCTCGACAGGTTCAGTGCATTTGAAATAAATCCAACATAAAAACGTACTGTAAAATGATGAATTAAACATTTTGACACAGTATTGTCAAAATGGTGGAAGTTTGTGCATTTACACGACCAAATAGCTCTTCACTATCAACGGCTGACCAGCTATTTTCCTCCACTTTGCCAGTGGTTGATGCTAAAAAGTTAGCATCGATGTTTTTGTTATGAGGAAAATCTTTCGACCTGGAGAATTTTTTCTTTCATACTTGCTGTAACGAAGTCGTATTACTTCATTATTTGCAACATTAATTTATGAACTCAGCATAAAAAAAAATTCAATAAAAACGTTAATTTGTATATTAATTGTCAACCAAATTGTATTTGAATTTAAAAAAACAATTGCTTTCCTTCCTTAATATCACGAATTATTTTTAAATTAACATTAATCTCTTATAATTAATTACGAAGCCTACAATTATTTCATTATTATTTTAATCGTGAGTCAATAATAATTAATCATTACAACCCTCACTGTGCATACCGTAGTTTACATTTACTCTGCAGCACCGTGTGCGTAACATGACCACCGGAGGGCAGCACCGCCATTCCACTTCCTAATTACAAACGTGAAAGCAATGGCTTTTTATCTTTTCTTTTTCTTTTCTTTCGCCACATGACTGCATCATCCTGTGTCTGACTCCTGTCTCTGTTTATGTAAACAAAGGCTCCAGTCAAACAGTGACAGTTTCACCTGGGTGACTGCACTGTTTGTCCTGCAACGACACCTGGGTTTGTGTTTTGTGGTGGATACACAGCAACCCTACACACACACACACACACACACTGCGTATCCACCAGCTGCTTCAACACTGCAGTTTTTATTGGTAACATTTACAAACATGTGGTTTCACAGATATAATTTTTCACCATTTCTCCACCTCAGTCCCATGATGATTGGACCCCTGATTAAAGTGGTTGTTTGTTTGTTTTTTGTCAAGTCAAACAATGGATGACTTGCTGACCAGCAACACAAACGTTCCTCAAAACATCTTGAGCAGATTAAATGTAATTTAGTACGGTGATTCTCAACCATAGGGTCGGGGGCCACACTTGGGCCACCAGTGCCACCTAGGTGGCCGCAGAAAACCTTCAGTCTTGTACATGTGCTCTGCAAAGGCTGCGGGTCCGCATATGTTATCCATGAGAAGCTCAGTTACAACGCAGTTACAATTTTGACCATGTGGTGGCAGTAATGCAGCAGTCAGTTCTTTGACTAGCTCCAATATACAGGAAAGGAGACTGTCTCCTTCTCTACGTTAGCTTTAGCAAAAAGTATGGAGATGTTTTTACAACAAAAAAATGAGGACAGACTTTGTGCGAATTACCCTCCACTCTTTTGCGGACTAAATATTTGCGTATAGTCCCAACTTCACTTAAACCTATACAGTATTTATATATAATGTGCCCCGGGCCACTTTGGACTATAAAATTTGGGCCTCATGTTAAAAAAGGTTTAGATCCTTGTTTAATGTGGTATAATATTTTTACTATGACCAACGACAATCTACAGCCTATGCACAACCTCCATACAAAAAACACAAGGATAAATAATTCCAACAATGACACGTTTGGCCATAAACGCTGATAAAAGAACGTTAATCTCCTCTCCCAGTATGCATACTCTGTGATATTTTCAATAAGATATAAGACCGTAACCTTTTTTGTCTTAGGTCTGAGCCCGCTGTTATCTCAGCCTGGGTGACAGAGATGGAATAAGAGCTGTGTAAGAAAAGAAAGGGCACTGTGGCAGATTTGCATGTACTTTCCCCCTGAAACACAACCATATTTAAAATAGAGATTTGCAGGAGAGGTGTGTGAGCGGGTTCATGTGGAATTTTTTCCAAGGAACGCTCACACTGACCGGTGACTTTGGAGAGTCACACTTGACTTTGTTGCGACATGCTAAATTATTTAAACTACAAACAATGGTCACCTAGCGGCGGCACTGCCACAGCTGGAGGGTTTACTTTCACAGGGACAAAACATGACAGTGCAGAGAACAGGTGATGGCATGATATGGTTAGGTACTGTGCATAAAATGTATTTGAGCAATTCTAAATAAATGTTTGTTTATTTTTTGTAATTTTAATTTCTTATGAAATGCACGTAATGTAATAATTGTGGGGATTTTTTTTATTTGTTACAGACATAATTTTGCTACAGGAGCTGGCGATAAAAGAATTATGTTGTGAATTTTTGGGGTTCAAAGTGCTTTCCTTTGAAGCAAAATACAAATATTCTGCAAATATTTTCACAACATTTCTTAAGCATCCTTTTGGACATCCTTAGGGTCGTTAACGCCCGTCGAAGACTTATATTTGACTGTAATTTAGGAATTTCCTTAAACATTAGAGCCACTTCCTGTTACAAAATAAAATTTATTGTCGTTTATTTTGAAAGTCACCGGATGTGCGGTCGTCGCTGCTTTTCGCAAAGCTGTCGCTGCTGCTGCTGCTGCCTGCGGTCAGTTCAGTCAGAGCAGCTCTCACATTAGTAAAGAGCCACAGCTGCAACGAATGGAGGCGAACGGGTGGAAGACGCATCTCCGAGGAATCTGTTCGTTGTTTAAATAGCCACCAAACGGATGTCACCAAGATTTTGCTTCATCTAAAGACATTTTATCCCCAAAGGTGTTTTGTCTTCGTCCACACTAGTCGTAATTGAACCTCCTTTTTCTTCTTTTTTTCCCCCCTTTTTTGCCTCCCTGACGAAATCGACTGTCGTTCAAAAAGGGCGTGTGTGCGCGGAGTGAAGGCAGTTCGAACCGTTTCATGAGGAGATTTTAGAGGTTTGGTTTTTCTATTTTTATAACACAAAAGATTCCTCTCCTGTCGGAGGGAGAGAGACAGAGAGTCCAGGATGGGATGCACACTGAGCACCGAGGACAAGGCGGCGGTGGAACGCAGTAAAATGATCGACAGGAATCTGCGGGACGACGGAGAGAAGGCGGCCCGGGAGGTGAAGCTGCTGCTGCTGGGTAAACGAGGGGAGATGGGCGGCGGGGGGGGGGGGGTAGTGGTGGGATGGTGGTTGATGGACTTTGGGGGGGGTT
>NC_024314.1:20114690-20134945 GCF_000523025.1 Cynoglossus semilaevis | reverse complement strand
TGCTGGGTAAACGAGGGGAGGTGGGCGGCGGGGGGTGGGGGGTAGTGGTGGTATGGTGGTTGATGAACTTTGGTGTGTGTTCGGCTGCGCGTGTTGTGGATTCGTGTTTGTTTAAAAGACAAGAGAAAACACTAGTGTTCGTCAATGGCTTTGGTTTAATGGTCATTTTTCAAAGGCGGTGTCAGTCGTAGAGTTTCAATTCCGCATCGCTAGCACACTCCCATCCTGGAGCCTTAGCTTCAGCTGTCAGCTCCGACTGCAACTTCCTCCAACCAAAAGCAAAGACCGTTATTTTATCTCCAGCAGCTCAGATAACATCAGTTTAAATTAAAATGTGAACAAAACAATCAATTTTTAGAGCTAATTTTCTCGGCACTTCGTTTTCTGAGGTGCTGTTGGAGGAAATGTCATTAAAATAGAGTAACATAACGTTATTCCCTTAAGTCATTTTAACGTGTTACGCAAAACATTATATTGTTTTAAACATTGGGTCTAGTGTAGTTCTGTTTTTCCTCTCTAGTTCTATTTCTGTTGCAAGTCAAGAAATTATGCGGTGGAAATGATTACTAGTAAATAGTTGAGCCAGTAGGTGGCAGTAATGCAACCGAAACGATCTTGAAATGTCAATCAAAAAACACGAAGAAGAAAATGAAGTAGTGAGGCGCGACAGTTGTGCTAGCCGGAATAGTGTAGCTACGCTAAACTCTACTTTAGGATTGCTCATCTCGAAAATGACTTTTTTTTGTTTGTTTGTTTTTTTTTAGAAGAATGTCATTTTAACATAAATTGAGACCAATTATATTAGTATTTCCAGAATATTGTTAACAAACCAGCCACAGAATGTTTTTAGTCTTGTGCTACTTCAGTAATTTAATTTGACGTACATCAGCTGGATGTGTACAGCTTTACCATAACAGACCTGTTGTCAACATGGCTGACTAGTCTCCAAGGCTAAAAGCATTTTCTCTTATATATAGGTTTACTTACAAGATTTTTTAAATTGATTTATTACTGTATTTAGTTTATATTTAAAAAATGCACTACCATAAGATGAAACCAGGGAAGTGTCAACACCAAAATAAAACCTGGTGTAGAGAACACTCTATCTCTAATGCACCCAGACACCTCTCTCTATCCAACCACTCTTTTGTGTTTTGGAAATTTGGTCTCACTATTTTCTGTCAATAGCGGCACATTTATCAGTCTACTCTTGTGAAGCTGCGGTGTCCTGAAGATACAATTCTTTTTTGTCGTAGTTTCATGTTTCAGTTCAATTGATTTCATTTGTCCACCTGGGATTTCATTTGCGAAAAGCATTACGCACACAGCTTTTTTTCTGATTCTTTTCGGTGGTATTTGTTTGGGAGGACTCTGACGTATTCTCCTCTTCTCCCTACTTCTTGGGAAATATTACTCATGGCCCATGTTTAATCAAATAACATTGACAAACCTGCGTTGAATGGTTGTTCATTAGATGCAGACATGAAAAAGTCATTTGATTTTGTTTTTTCTTTTCAACCTGAGAGAGGAATCATAATATACATATAAAGTCAGTGCTGCTGACTGTAAATAAACAGGCAGCGCGGTGACAGCCGCTGTGAGCTGATGCTGCTGACGGACGCCTAACGACCCTCTCAGCAAAGGCCGGCTTTATCTCACATTTATGTTTAGTCCCCTCTTCACGTTTGAATGGCGTGCTTGGAATACACCAAGTTTATGCCGTCGGTGCTTGTGTCTTAGGAGTCATTATGCATGTCAACCTGTACCTGTTCTGTTGGGCTGCCAGTTTTAATCATAAGTTTCAAAAGCGGATGCTTAATTGGGGTACGAGTAGTCGAAATGGGCTTTTCATGCATTCATTTTGGTATTTTTTTAAAATTGTATATTGCCTGTTAGCTGGTCATGTCTGCACATCATGTGTACACACCATGATGAAAAAGTGTGTATGTTGTTTTATAGTACTTATTCACAGACAAATATGGTACCAAGTTGCTTGAGTACAGATGGAACTTCCTCTGTAGAGCTTAACTCATTCCGGCTGATTTTGGTGTGGCTGGCTGACCAATGACTCCTCTGTGTTGTGTAAAAATAAATTGGCTCTTAAACCACTTCATTCAGTCTGCTTCAGCAGCCATGAGATGTGAAGTGTGGAGAGCGGCTCTTTCTGCCAAAAATCACTACACGATAAATATTATGTGTTAAACAGTTAGAAAAAAAAGGCACAGCTTTTCCACCATGGTGTTGTTCACTGTTGACACCTCTGTGCCTGCACTAAAGGAACATGCTCAACAATTATTATTTAGTAGTGCTTTTTTTTTCTTTTGTTTCAGAGATCATCAAAGTGCCAGTTGTAGTACTACTTCATTGTACATTGTGTCTTTGTATAATAGTCTGATAATCTTATAAGGGATACAGTACGGTTTTTATACTCTGGTCTTAACCCAAATGTGTGAGTGTATTTATTTGTGTTTGCTGTGATCTAATGTTAGTAAAACCTGCGGTTTCTGAGTCAACATGGGCGGAAATGCATCGCAATTTACGAATTGCGATGCATTTGATTCTCTATAAAGTATGTTGGTTAGAGTTAATTTGACATAATTAAGAAAAACACTTGGAGATTTAACTCATGCATTTACATAGTGTCATCTGCAAAAGGATTTATAGATTTGGATTTCATAGTGTCATCTAGATAAAACTTTATTGGCAAAGAGAGGCTTAGCAAAAACGATCCAGTTACTTAAACAACTTTTTGTGTAAGGGACAAATGAGTACTTAAGTACTTAAAACATTTGTTCAGGTTTCATTTTTGGATTAGTAAAATCTTCTCCGGTGAAGTTGTATTGCCTCGTCCGTGTTTAAAAGGATAGCAATTGTTGCACATTGAGAAACGCTGTTATCCTTGTAAACAGAGATTGAAGGTGAAAAACTTTTCCACTTGCCTTTCAGGTCTTGGGGAAAAGTTGACATGCACACACAGTATGTGGGTTAGCAGGACACAAACTCTGAGGCCAGTATCAGTAGCAGGCAAACATTTGACAGGAGGTACAATAAAAAAATGTTCGTTGACACATATTTTGCACAACTTGATACATTTTTGATACTGTTTAGGATTGTGGGTCATGTAACTGACACAGTTCGTGCATTGGCAGAGACAAAAATGCACTTTTGAGGTGTTGGTTTTGTTTTGTTTCAACACGACGGTACATATTTTGTCGTTAAAGGTAGACTACATTCCTCAGGTGCTAAGAATCCAGATGGGGCATGCTGATCTACCTCGAGCAAGTTGAGTCAAGTTTCTGCTCTGCTGCTGAAAGTTAAAATATGACTTTTTATCAGCCTTACTCTGGCATAGGTCATGCAGTATGTCTGGGTTCTTTGACTTGGTCTTCTTGGTCATTTTTTTCTGGTCTTTTCTGCCTGACAGCTCTTCAGGTTACTGCCTGATGTGACCCAGAGACTGAGAGCACTCCGGGAGAAAGGAAATTAGGGCCGGTAAGATGAGAACATAACTAATGACCCCAGCATTAAAAATGAAAAAGCTGTGCGGCAGAGCAGAGGCCCAGGTGATGAGTCCGAGTCACTGAGGAGCCTCTCTGCAAGATGCAGTTTCACAGTTTGTTGAATCACAAAGGATTTTGTTGTGGACTATTTTCGCTAAAACCCCGTGTGTAAACAAAGACTAAAAAACAAACCCCAATGGATTGTTGAAGCCTGACAGAGCAGTGAAAACACACGTAAAAAGCTACAAAAACAAAGTCCTTTGTGTGGCCATCAGCCAACATGTTGTTTATGTAAACAGCCAACCTGCGCTGGTTCTCCGAGAGGCACGTACACAAGATGACCATCTGCTTTTCCAGCCAAAAATGCTAAGCCGAGACTGGTGCAGTGGTTCAAACACACTGTGATGATGTAAACAGGCTAAATTTGCATGAAAAATGTGAGCCTGTGTGCATTTATGTGCACATATGGCCACGTCTAAACCTTGGCTGTGTGTGAAGTAAAGCCACCTCTCATTTAGCCTTGACTTGGCTCTCTTTTAATTTCATTCCCTGGATGCAATTATGCTACTATTCATGTCGACGTGCTAAAATAGATTATAATTTCCTTTCCTTAGCCTAGTTACCCTTTATTTAGCTTTCCTGTAGCTGTGGAGGGCTTTTAGCACTGGTGATGCTATGATGCTACCTACAGCAGCTCAGTTGTGACATGACACGATGTGAACCTTTGGGGAAGATCACTGTTGTTGCCATTGTAAAAGAGCGACCACAATTATGTATTCGGCAGATCGACCACCACAATTTAAAAGGGTCACTCCCCCCTTACCCTCCCACCCCCCACCCACCGGCTCAGATGAGTCACTCATACTAGAAAAATCCCCACAGAGGAAGTGAGAAGAGAACGTAAGGGGAAAAACCTGAAAAAAAAGATAAAACTGAGAGTGAAAAAGTTGTCAAGGAACTGAAAGAGAGAGAGAGCTGGGGCGAGGGCTGCATAGTGATGGGCTGCCAATGTGGCGTCACTACAGTGGTTAGTACATGGTGCCAAACTGTTACCAAGTACCCATAATCACTAGAGTATTTGCTTGGGAAATGGCATTTCTTGATTTAAATTGATCTTAACTGGTCTGATTTGACCACAAAGTAAGAATGAGGTAAAATTTTCTTAAAAATTACATTTTAGCATTCAAACAATTACACAACTAGAATATTAAAAAATATTTTAAAAATATATACAGTGTTTTCCAATACACTCATATGTTTAGATTTGAATTTATAATTAACCTTCTGTAGATCAACCACCAAGAAAGTCTGGTCCAACTTAATACATAATTGAATAACCCTGCTCTAGTGCCTAAAGGAAGAGGATCGGGGGGTTCGAGGAGGAAAATGTGTGCATGTGGTTGGTAGATTGAAGAGCCTCTATAATCAGGAGAAGAAGAAGAATTAAACCTTTTGCAGCGACGGTTACTTTGGAATTTCCTAAAATAGTTTGAACCACAAGAAACAGAAACCAGCTGCTCCGGTGGTTTTGACTGTGTCGCCGGTTTGGGTGGGTGTATCAAAGCAGAGGTTGTGTAACATGACTCTTCGTGAGGGGCAAAAGGTTGGAGCTGTTTTTTGTTAAATCCCTCGGGGTCTTTTTTGTATTCCATGTATGTTTGGAGGTAAAAATGTAGGAAACAACATCGAATTCAAATGGCCTATTGTGGTTTTTCTTTTTCTTAATATTTCTTTTCTTGGAGATTTACATTCTCTAAAGGCTTCCACAAGGTGGCACTTATGACCAATTTATACCCAAGCAATTGTTAACTATTAAATGTTAAGCAACATCTTAAATGTTGGAGAACACAATCATTTTGTAGGTTTTGGTAGGTCAACAGTGGGTTATTAATTTTATTGGCCGTGATGTGAATGTTGGTTTTGGTCGCAGTTTCAGTCTAGTTGGTCAGTAGGAACTGTTGTTTTGTAAAGCAGCGGTCCCATAACGTTTTTTGTACCAAGAACCTGGTTTTCTTTATACTCTGGTACTGTGACTGTCCGAAAACATGCAGATTGGAAATCAGAAAAATTGTTCACTCTAAATTCACCACTTTAGTGTGAATACGAGTGTACATGGTTGTTTGTCTGTGTCCAGGTTGTAACTCAGCTTTTGTCTGTTAACAGTGACCACAGCTGCACTTACAACCTTGATACGGTTGAAACAGTAGAAGATGAATGAACGCATGACACTTTAATTAGCTTTAGGTCTTCCTTTTATAGCTTTATCTGTTTCTGAAAATATTGTTAGTTGCCAAGATGACACCTGACCCAAACAAACAGACCATACAGTTGTCTACAAACTGAAGGTTGTTGTCTCAGTGAGTTCACAGTTGGGCAAGATGTTGTAAAAGCAGGATTGCTTTAGTTCTGAACTTTTATTAACCTTTATCGTACCGCATCGCGGATGTGCTTTAGCAACAATTTTCTGCTACTTGAGAAAACGGACAGAGACATTTACAACACTCTCACTGGAAATCACCTTGTTCTGCATGAACCAATGCTGGCCTCAGGCCATCAAGCTGTCAGTCAGACCCTGCTTCATATTCCTCAGGCTTACGAGTATCTACAGGAGCTCCACCCTTAAAGATATCCTGGTGTCAGAAAGGCTGCTTATATAAATAAGGACAGGTCACATCAGACTTCAAGTCAAGGATTACGCTCCAGTGAAACACACAGAATGACAAACAGGCTAAGGATGAGGGCCGAGCGTTTTATTTATCGAAAGACAGTGTCACGAGAAGAGCTTGACAAACACCTTTGAGGCAGTGCTCGGGTATGTGGTCTTCGAAAGAGCTGCTCAACTTGTATCCTGAGTCTAAATCCTCTGGACGTTTGTTGTTTCTAATTTAGTCTGAGAAATGTGCTCTAAAAATAAAAGTTTGTCTGCAGGCATATATGTTTATATGTCTATATATGTAAATATATGTATATGTATATACTGTATGTATGTGTATGTATATATGTTATATATGTAAATATACATATTTATACAGACAGACCTATAAACTAGGGTTACACCCTGACATATTTATACAGACAGACCTATAAACGTGTTTTTCCTAGGGTTACACCCCCTAATATACGTATATACCTACTGTATATGTATGTTTTGATGCGTTTCCGAACTTCCATCCAACTTATCAGTGTGTGTGTGTGTGTGACCTGACTAAACACACGTTTCCTCCCATTAAATCTTCCGTATCCCTTTTTATGTTGCGTGGGGACTGGAACTCCGTTTGGTCTATCCAAACAGGGTTTTCAAATGTCCCAAATAGTGGACGCTGTGCCAAGAATTTAAAGTGTCCCCGGGACTGTGAAAATGTCCGTAGGTAACGACTGTGCCGACTCATACCACACTCCGGGCCAGTGCCCAGTCTAGAGGCTTATCTCCTGCTCAGCGTTCAGCTCCCGCAGGGATTCTCGCTGCTGAGTGTATGGCCTGGGAGCACTGTGAGCTGCCACTGCATTATCATCACACACCCCGACAAAGTCAACACACACACACACACACATCTTCCCACTAGGGCCCGTAGCAGCGCTGTGACACGTAATTAAAATGATGTGTCCTCAGGTGTAACTCTTCCAATTATACTGAAGGTGAATGTCAGAGCTTTACTATCAGCAGGTGGTTTAATACCAAGGGGAAGTTTGTAGGACTTTTAGGCAGATGGTACCTGCTCTGGGACATGTTTATGCTACTTGATTCAGTTCAACAAAACTGTTAATTATTTTCTTGATTAGTTATTTGGTGCCTACAGCAAAAAGATGTCTGGTACGCTGGTTCAATATCTGGTGGGTTTCTCCAGGCTCCACTCCACCTCCCTCCATTAGTCTGAATACCTGAAGCTTTAGGTTGGTTGTTCACTCTGAGCTGACCGTAGTTGTGAACGTGAGTGCGTTGTTTGTTTGTCTGAATATCTGACCCTGTGAATGGCTGCTAAACTGTCTGGGTGCAACCCCCAGCCCCATTCCTGTTAAAGGCTGGGATTGGCTACAGTCTCATTGGAACTCATTTGAATTTTTCAGCATAAAAAAATGATAAATGGACGAGGTATCGGAAAAGTCAGAAAAAAGTCCTGACTGGATTCCACAATCTTTAAATCAGGTTTATCTAGATCATACGTGTCAAACTCAAGGCCCGGGGGCCAAATGCGGCCGCCAAGCCATTTTGTGTGGCCTGCAGGAGCTTAAAAAGCATTTAATAAAGTCCATGTGACAGAGTTTATCAACCTATGAAATTAACAGGTTTTTTTTATTACACAGCAATGAACAATATTTGTAGCTTGAATAAATAATAATCAATTGCTGATACATGTATTAGTCTGTTAAGGAGGAGCTACATCTATACCAGACTCTATTCTGTTTGTATCAAAGTCTGAATGACTTATTTTAAGTAAATGGAATTTTTTTTGAATGAAGTAAATTAGAATTTTTTCATTTTTCCACTGTGTCCCACTGCGGGCTGGTACCAAAGGACCTATGGACTGGTACTGGTCTGCGAACCGGGGGTTGGGGACCCCTGATCTATAGAGTGTTCCATTTAAAACCGGCCCTTCAAGGGTCATTTTCGGTGAAAATGAGTTTGACACCCCTGATCTAGATGGTCAAGGAAACCAAGATGGTGTTAAGATCGAGGAAGTTAGAATGTATATTTAAACAGATTTATACAGAACAGAATTTAAAATATCACTCCTATCTAACACTCATCGTCTATAAATTCTCTTTTTTTTCTTCTCTTACCTTGACTGTGTAGATGCTAATGTTGGTTGGATTCATAGCACCTGATTTCAGCTGTGTTTTATTTCAGGTCTAACCCGTTCAAACAAAAACTTTAAAGTGGAAACTTGGTGATGTTCCAGCTGATACTCAGCTAGCCAATAAAAACCTTATGGGAAAATAAAATTTGCCACAGCATTTGCTTTATCACCAACTATATTGGTTACAAGTTGTGCTGTACTCTCTGTGGCAACTTCCTCGTTCTCGCGTCGATTTTAGCTATACCTCATAAAGCAGAACTCCATTTATTACCTAATAGCACACGCTCATGTCTCTGCTGACACTGTCACGGGGTAAAAAACAGATGGTTATTTAAACGATGGGATTTCACTTCCTCTTTTCTTCTCCTCTTTCTGGAGTCTGGGGTGTTTACATAAGGAAGGACCACATGTGACAGATATCATTTAAAAAGAAAAAAAAAAATTCTCCCCAGTGACAGTATGACATCAGCCGTAGCTGGTGTGTCCCCCAGTGATCAGCTGCTGATAAAGTGAAGCCTATTTTCATGGGTAGTTTATTATGGGTCACGTCAGGTCGCTCAGTCTAATGAAGGTAGCTTTCATTAAGAACACGACAGATGGCTTCAGTGATACACTTAATCACTTAATCACAAGTGTGTGGTAATAGATTGACGCTGGATTCATTACAGTCCTCAAACGGGCTTCGAATTTAACATTGAGGGCAAAATTTTGGACAAAGGTTGTTGCATCCAATGGGATGTTGGCCAGCACTGACTTGGGACCTCGGGTAAGAGTATTTTGGTCAGGGCATAGAAAACAGCTGGCAGGGACAGAAGAAGCAGGGGTGATTGAACGATTGAAGTTATTTGTGACCAGTGCAAAGTTTGATTGTTCTACTCAAATCTGGAAATGCAGCACGCACTTGGTAACTTCCTGTTACAGTTGTCAGATGGCTCTGAGGGTAACTTGTCTTGTCGGAGGCCTGTGGTAACAGGTTTAGGTTTTTTTTTTTGGCATTGATACCAGTGAAAAACATGTGCTTTGTTTTCACGTTCTCTATTATTTTAAATAGTTTGAAAGAAAGTTGTGAATAATCGAACACAATTTATCTTCCTATCAGTACCTAAACATGCAACATAATTTAACTTTTTTTTTTCTGTTCCGTTTCAACTGTTTTGAAGAGTTTGGCGGCCATCAATTTTGGTCAAATTGGTAATTTGGTATTTTATATATTCAAAATTGTATACTGCTTTTTTTGCATTACAGGGCAATAGTGACTTTACTTCAATAGTATCTAAATATTTATTTTAATAATGTCCATTTGTTACAAATTTTTTTAAATGGATGACAATGTCACTCTCAACTTTAAATCATAGTGGCTACAGTTTAAAAATGCTTGAAAAATACCTCCATTGCTCTGCGAGGTGCATAGAAAGTCGGTTGAATTGGAAGTATCAAATACAGTAAGGCAAAAGAGCAGCATATGCATTATGCATAGCGGTGTTGTTGAAGGCCAACACACACACACACACACACACACACACACACACACAGCCTCCTCAGGTGACTGTGGCCTCACACCAGCCATGCCCTGAAAATAACAAGAGCTGTTGCTATGGCACTGTGACGACCGAAAAGATCCGCCGTTCAGATTCCCTTCACGTTGCTCCTATCTCTTTCCTCCCGCTTCTTTCGCTCTCGCTTCCATCAAAAGTAGTCGCTGATTGGCCAACTACTTGGCAGTCCAATCTAATCAGCCGTCAGTGCCCGTTTCCACGGCTGTGTTTCCTCAACTTTGACACCGCGTCCAGAATAATTACGATCAAGTTCTGTTTGTTTTCGCGCCGCACTTTGTGGAAGCCGTCGTCGGCGACATTTCACTCACGCAGCTCGCTTATATCACGTTAGATTAGAGACACATTGAAGTTCAATGTGGTTGATCACAGAGCAGTCATCTGACCGAGCCAGTGGCAGTGACGGCATGTTCCGAAGGAATTCCCAGAAGCCTAGTCTGTACCAGTGTTATGTTTCTACGAAACATACACAACATTTCTACTTACATTTTTGATGACAGCTTTTCATGGTGCGTCTCCTTGATGTTCGGCCTTGTTACATAACTGTTAAAGTATTAAAAAGGTTGGCTTTATTGCGACCCACAAGGATTTGGTCTATTCCAATTTTTATGGTTATGGTTAATATTTCTGGGGCAGAAACAAATCCTATTTACAGAAAACAATGATGCAAATTAAAATCTGTATTTGTGTGATTTATAGTCAAATTTCCCAAAGATGGGATTAAAAAAAAGTTCAATTTCAATTTTTTTTTTTCGTCATTAACGTTATAGTCAGAGAAGCTAATCAACCTCATTAGCAGTTTAACCGCTAAACATATATGAACCTTAAAATTGGGTCAGGGTAGTCGATTTTTTTTCCCAACAAGAGGGATTAAAAATGCATTACTATTGTTAAACTCCACTGAACCGTATTTAAAAAACTGTAATTACTAAAAACTTTCTTTTTGCTGAAAAAGCTAATTTGCCAATCAGCATTTTTTCCCCTCTGTGGTACAATTCAAAATAAATAATAGACTCTTCCTTGTGTGTTTTCCAGGTGCTGGCGAATCAGGGAAAAGTACAATCGTAAAGCAGATGAAGTAAGTCGACTTTCTTCGCAACAATTTTCACGTACGGTGTAAATATTGACTTAACCAATCAGACGGAGCTTCTGTAAAAACAGTTCTCGGCATATGTTCCTGCTCTGTAACTCACATACAGTTCAAGAAAATACACACACTCATACAGGATAACACACTGTAGAAGAGTACAGAGCGAGCATCAGTCTCCAAAAACTAAATGTGCAACGGTTTCACAAGTACAGAGCGAGCATCAGTCTCCAAAACCTGCAAAAACTAAATGTGCAACGGTTTCACGTTAGCATTTAGCTGCCTCACACTGATATCAGTTTCTAGTTTTTTTTATTCATTGTCTCAAAATCAAAAATATATCATTATAGACATCTTGTTGCGACTGGCTTTGGTTGGGTTTGTGAACAGGAAGTGCTCAGTATCGCAAACTAAACAGAAATGTAAATCTAGATACCGTTTTGGGGAAATGTAGTGTTAAAACACATCATTGTCAGCGTACGGCCTCACCACGCCAGCTTTCCTCTGTGGATTACAGCCAGTGATTGGTTGAGCTGCCAACAGAATCTTGGAACAGCATTTTTTCCCGTCCAAGTACAGTGTGTTTGTCTGTTCTTCCCAGAAAATGTTTAAGGCTGAATGAAACGTGAAATTTGATTAGTGAAAACCTGATTTTTTTTTCTTCAAACTTTTCCCCCCGCAGAATCATCCATGAAGCCGGCTACTCAGAAGAAGAATGCAAGCAATACAAGGCTGTGGTCTACAGCAACACCATCCAGTCCATCATTGCCATCATCAGAGCCATGGGCCGCCTCAAGATCGACTTTGGAGACGCTGCACGAGCTGTGAGTGACGCAGAGACGGAGAGGATTATAGTTTAGTTTCTTAGAAGGTTTTCAAAACAAGTCGACGACTGACTGACTGTTTTTTCGTTTTCATTTTGCACCTTTCCTAAAGTGCTCTGGTGCCCCCTATGGGAGAAACACCCCTAACACCTAGCTTTAAGACTTTTGTTTTTCATTTGCAAGTTAAGTCAAGACAACAATTCCCCAGCACCTGAAGCAACTCAATAACTGAGTGAATATTGTTCCTGTTCTGAAAGGACAGTACAGGTGTAATTACGCCCAGATGTCTGATTTACGACTCTGACTCCACCCTTATTACGTCTCCAGGATGATGCACGGCAGCTGTTTGTGCTGGCGGGTTCAGCCGAGGAAGGCTTCATGACAGTGGAGCTCGCCGGTGTCATTAAGAGGCTTTGGAAGGACGGGGGCGTTCAGGCCTGCTTCAGCCGCTCCCGTGAATATCAGCTGAACGACTCGGCAGCATAGTGAGTCACACTGACAGACGAGCAAACACAAAGTCAAACAAGCCAGGTGGAAATTGTCAGACTCCCACTAAGGAGTCTGACAATTCATTCATGTTGTTTATGGTCACAGACTTTAATCTGACAGTATCCAACTCCAGTCTTTTTCCGTCCACATCTCCCAAAAGGAGTGATTTTTCTTCTTTTTTTTTTATTTTTATTCGTAGCTACAAGATAAAAAATAGTTATGATTCTGAGGTCAAAACCCACAGTCTAAAAATAGCCTCTCCCATTGTCTGATGTATTATGACTCTGTCAGACATTGGTGAATAATATAATTCACTCATAGCGCCCCCTCCTGCTAACTTCAAACTTTAATTATTAATATTTTTCATAAAATTAGATTTGGTACAAGTTTGAAGACAGGTATTTTCAATAAGATTAAGATATTTAAGCTAAAACTAAAAAATGTCTTCACCTTGACTTAGATAAGACACATGAATAGCTTATTGTTTAAGCGCCTCCTACTGGAAGTTTTCCCATAATTTGGGAAGATTTTGTAATTTTTAGCCATGGCTGTGGCAAGATACAAACAAATAAAATGCTAAAATGTATGCATACTCATGGCGCCCCCTACTGGCAACAAAACTTTTTTCCAAGTTAGATATGAGTAGCAAAATGAAACATTTTACACAGTATTAAAAGTGTATATTGTTAAAGTACCTCCTATTGGAAAGGTTAACATGTGGACATTTGAAGCAGTTTTTTTTTTCATTAGTATGAAGTTGATAGACATGAGTTTGGCAAAAAAAAAGCTCGACATTGCTCACCAATGGACCAACCAGGACCAAGCTCCTGGTCATTAAAAACTCATGACAGCCTGTGTCGTATATGTACTGAACACAAACAGAAAGTCCAGTGAGACAATCACGTCTCGGGTGACAGGGAGCACGGCGCTCCAGCATCGCCCTCCTGTCTGGACTTTTAGACTGTCAATATTTGCTCTCTTCATCGAAACACAGAGGAAAAGAGCAGCAGCAAAGGCTGACTGTAGAATACTGCTCATTCATTTATGTTTTCATTCATGTCCATAAATGGAGAAAGAAAAACTTTTTTCCTTCTTCTGGACACAAAAGCTTAAATATTGTGCAAAATGTTTGGCAAAAAAGCGGTGCTCGTCATTGCCAAGCAGCTCCTGAGTTCAGCTGGCAGAGAATCTACGAAGAAAGAAACCCTACAGTCGACGAAACAGGCTGGGGGGGGGCAGAAACTGCCAAGTCTGCACATTTTCTGATTGCCTCGCCTAATCCTGCCGTCCGGGGGATTTTCATGAATAAGAAACACTATTGTTAAACATCTTTTTACTCTTTTTTTTTCTTTCTCTCCACTTAATACCTTAAAAGACGAACAAAAGCTTGTTTGCTCGAGGGAAAGATTATTTATGTTTGTTGGACCAAAGTAACCTTGCGGAGTTTGTTTGGGTCGCAGAACGGCCGGGGTGTTTACAGCAAATCTGCTTTCAGTCTTATGTAAGGTCATAAACCATCTCGTAGAAATGGACCTGCTTCCTTGGAAATAAATATCATGGAGATTAGTACAACGTTTTACAGTGCTTCCTCTAACAGTTATTTTTTTCAGTGCTTAATCTGTTGACTAATCTTGATACATCATACTTCTTGTGACAAAATAACATTCTTTGTAAATTGCTGGACCAGAAAGACAAGTAACAGCAGGTTTTTGTATCCATAATTTACACACAAACTTCACTTTAGTTGTTCACACTTTCTCAACATTCAAATTAATCATTAAGATTTTATGATGTTGCTGATGCCCAGATTAATTTTTTTAGAAGCCACCCCCTGGTGGTCAGTACTGGCAGAGCACCCCAAAAGAGGTCCAACGCCAACCCAAATTTGGCTGTGGAATCTGGAGAGAAAAAAAAGGGTTTCATTCTTTGTGTGTCTGACAGAGACATCCTTGAAAACGCAGCAGGCGTTGATTGTTCATTTGGGAGTTGAAACACTTGACCTTGATTCATCTAAGACTCCCCCTTGTTTTCCCTTCTGCTCCCTCTTCTTCTTTGTCTCCCCCACTGTTGTTTTTTTTTTTTTTTTGACCTCCTTCTCCTCCTCTTGCCCGTGACCTTTCCCTCTCAGCTACCTGAACGATTTGGACAGAATATCCCAGGCCACCTACATCCCAACTCAACAGGACGTCCTGAGGACTCGTGTCAAAACCACGGGCATCGTGGAGACGCACTTCACGTTCAAGGATCTGCACTTCAAGTGAGAATCTGTCTTTGATGTAACTGTTGTGTTAGGCTGTGTGTCTTCATCTGGTTTCCTTCCTGTTACTGACTCATTCGACCCCTCCCCGCCCCCCGTGGCCCCTCCCTGTGAGAAATGTCCTTGATGCATGTGCAGCTGTATGTTAGAGTGAAAGTCAGCGCGATGACTCAGTTGTGGTCCTCTACTGAGAACCACAGGGCGATAAGTGTAGGCACAATGCTCTGTGATGATGCCGTTGAAGATAATTATTGAAGTGGGTGATGCTGTTTTCCACTCAAGTTCATGTTTACTCACTCTTCCCTTTTTCATACGATCATAATGACTCAACAGTGTGATGTATTTTTCAACTTGATGTTAAAAAAAAATTCAAAACTATAAAAAGTCTTATTCAGACGTATAACTGCTTAACTTTTAGTTGTGGGTGTAAATATAGTGAAGAAATCATAAATTAAGAATTAATAAAACAAATATAAATATGAAAGGTTGCATTTTTACACTAGTTTGTGAGAAACAACACCCAATTCCTATGTATATTCTTATATATGTAGACCCTGATGTTAAATAATTACTTTTAGTTTAACAAATCTTGAATCTCATTTTAGCCGCTTGATTTTAATTGATTTAACTGTATAATTGGCCTGTTTTTAGTTAAAAAATATATCAAATCCAGACAGCTTGTTGGCCTGTTTTTAGTTAAAAAATATATAAAATCCAGACTTGTGTTTTGCTGGGGTATGAGGCTAAAAAATGTTGTCATATTTACTGACTTCTTCAGATTAATTTTCAGTTTTAGCCAGCAGGTGGCGCTATAAAGTGCCACAGGAGCATTAAACCTTTAACTTATTAACACAACCTGCATTTCTATTAGTTTGGTACAACCTTATGGTCTGTTAAGAATGCCAGAGAGCAGCTCCAACCAAACGTTGGAGCCACTGCAGGTCTCTTCCTTTACACTCAATCCTTCAAAATAAAATCCCTGTAAAAATTGAAATACCTAGATTTGTGATCTTTTGTAACAGTTTTAAAGGGAGGAAAAATAATGACATAAATATTGTTTATCAAGATTGAGCAGAAAAATATCTGGATTTTTTGGACCATTTTGCTCAGCATCCTCACACACACAACACACATTCACACCTATTTTAAATGCAGTGAAAATGTCGTCTTCACATTTTCTTCCCCTTTTTTTCCCTTCCCAGGATGTTTGATGTTGGCGGTCAGCGATCTGAGAGGAAGAAATGGATCCACTGCTTCGAGGGCGTAACCGCTATCATCTTCTGCGTTGCCCTCAGCGACTATGACCTGGTGCTGGCCGAGGACGAGGAGATGGTGAGTGGTGACTCACGGTGGAGATAATAGAAGGCAGCCTGTGTTCATTACACAGTGGAGACTTTGTCTCCGTTTCCTGGAAGAGAAACCAATCAGGGAACCAGAAATAACGGATTGGTTCCGTCGACCAATCTCACAGATTAGTGGTTCTTTCTACAGCTTCCTCAACGAAATTCTTTTCCTCTCTGCTGTAGAATCGAATGCACGAGAGCATGAAGCTGTTCGACAGCATCTGCAACAACAAGTGGTTCACGGACACCTCCATCATCCTCTTCCTCAACAAGAAGGACCTTTTCGAGGAAAAGATCAAGAAGAGTCCTCTGACCATATGCTACCCGGAGTACGCCGGTGAGATACGCAGCATTTGTACAAGTCTTCTAACCGTGTGGGTAGAAATTTGACATGGATAAATCAAAAATATTTCAATCTTAAACCCTTTGCGACAGGCTCCAACACGTACGAGGAGGCAGCCGCCTACATCCAGTGTCAGTTTGAAGACCTCAACAAGAGGAAGGACACCAAGGAGATCTACACCCACTTCACCTGCGCCACAGACACCAAAAATGTGCAGTTCGTGTTCGACGCCGTCACCGACGTCATCATCAAAAACAACCTGAAAGACTGTGGTCTCTTCTGAGGGCGTGGACGAGGGAGAGGAGGAATAAAACGTTTTTGTTTCTTGGTAAGAATCTGGGAATTGTCACTGGAGGATAGATCTGGTAATAAAACCAGCATCAATGTTTAATCTTTGTGCTGTGACTTCAGTCTGACCAGACTAAGAAACTTTCTGTTGTGAAGAATTTAAAACAACTTGATGTTTGTCCGCACTAAAAAAAACGAGGTAAAATAAGACGTGAAGAGAAATTTGTATCATAACAGTAGGAAGGAAAATGTCTGAAAAGTAGCATAGCTAGACTGGAGCCAACAGTCCGTCTCACATGCTGCGGACGTGTGTGTGTGTGCGTGTGTGTGTGTGTGTGTGTGTGAGTGTGACAACAGACAGGAGCGTTGGGGAGGGTGGAGTCTAAATCCTTGCTCCTGCTCCAGACGTTTTTTCTACAAATGTCTTTGTACCTGAGATTTTAGGTTTTAGGTATTTGGGAGGGAACACAGTCGGATCATCCAGATTGTTACGTAATCACTGGAGTCTGTTCTCCTGAACTCGCTTCCCTCCATTTATGTTTCTTTTCCCCCTCATGTCTGCAGGCGGTGAAGCCAGCTTTTGTGCATCTTTGGTGGGGAAGATGAGAGGAGTCAGGAGGATCAGTCATGGACCAGTGCTGTACTATATGCCACTTTTAACAGCCAGCTTTTATTTATGTTGTTTTATTTGTTTGTTTTTTTTCCTTTTCTTGGAACATTTTGAACCGGCATTTTAAAGTGTGTGTGTGTGTAGAATGTTTGTACCATTGTAAAAATGTCACATCAGATTTTTCACACTGTCTTCATTTTTATTTCTTCTATTTGTATCTCTTTTTTTTCCAGAGGAAAAAGGAAGATCATGTTCTTGCTGTCCGTTTTTTCTGCTGGAAAAAGGAAGATCATGTTCTTGCTGTCTGTTTCTTCTGCTTCTCTCTCTCTGTCAGGAAGATCATGTTCTTGCTGTCCGTTTCTAGAGGAAAAATCTCTCTCTCTCTCTCTCTCTGTCTATCTCTCTGTCTCTCTCTTTGGAAAAGGAAACTTTTTAACATTCGGTGGAACTTCTTCTTTTCTTCCCTACCATTACAAACCCAAAGGGAAGAAAAGAGGTACAACTTTTTTGAGTCCAGTTTGTTGGTACTTGTGCCTTCGCATGCCTTTTACCGCGGTCGTCGTCCTAAATGCTTGTTCTGTTGCCTGCTGAATTGTTTCTGAAAACACGGAGAAAAAGTTAAATGTTTTCATATGTTAGTGTCCCTGCTATCTTCTATGTGCACACCACTGAGCTACGATGAGGAGGAGGAGGAGAAAAGGAACATTGCCCTGCGTGGGTCTCCATGGTGACCAACATGTAGCCTCCACAGTCCACTAGCCCCCTGTCCCCTTCACCCGCTACGACAATGAAAAGGCCTCACTGGCCGATGACAGAGTACAATGATGAGCTGTATGTTACATTCACACCCCCTTTAATCTGGGGCCGGTGTTTTTAAACAGTGTATAAAGCAACCATTCTTTCCAACCATTCATGAAATGGTTTGAGAAGGTGTGAAAAGTACAAAGAGTACAAACAGTTGGCACATTTTACTGTAATATTTTAATGTATTTGGAGGACTTTATAGGGTTTTTTTTAGGTGGCAAAAATGCAGGAAGTGATTACGAAACCAGAGATTAGATTGTTGTACAGGCAAGAGCAACGTTAGTCTGGGAGCAATTGTTAAGATTTCCCCAGTGCAGATGAATGAACCTGATGAGGGTCAGATGTGAGGCGACAGGAATAAAGAATGTTGAGAAGTAGGTCTGCGATGATTTTTCCTTTTTTTTCATTTTTATTATAAAAATCAGAGCTACTTTGCCAACAGGAGCGACGATAGATAAACAAAAATATTCCTGGATCTGTTCATGTAAAGAAAAAAACAAAAAAGAACTGCCACAACTGTCAGTGTATGTGTTACGTTCTCCACAGACGGAGAATCTTTGTAGACTCATCTCCCTTATTTTGCTAATAAAAATCAATTTCAAACCATTCACAGTCACCGCCTCCTCTTTCATACATTTATTTTCACCACCCAGGAACTGTTATGGAACCATTTCTAATGCTAATAAAATTAATAGAACCATTAATTAGCTCCGTAACAGTTTAGAATGTCACGCTGTCACTTCTCGTTAATCAGACTGTTAATGACTTCGCCTGCGTGTCTTTTCAGTTGTCCTCCTCCATCCCACGTAGCATACAATGCTTTTATCCTTAAGAGCCAGTGCTCTCTTGTTCTGATCCTCCTAATCTGCCGTGGTCAGACAGAAGGTTTCCCGCTGCTCATTAACCACGTCCTCGTAAAAGCAAGAGCTCACGGTGTGTATGTTTGTTATGAGCCGAGACACCTTGTTATCTCCCAGCGATGCGTCCCATGCAGGCAATTAGAGCCGTGTTGTCTGCCCTCCGTCATATTCATATTCCCGTGTGGCCTTTAAATGCAGCATCATGATTATAACAGGCTTGTTCGCAAGAACATGCCATCATATGCCTGGCATTTTAGCCGGCGGGATCCATCCATGCTGTAGCTCTCACCACGTTATCCCTATTTTTCTCGTGGCGGTAATGTAAAGCACAGGCACCAGCAGGGTGGAGTAAAGCTTACTCACGTCATCCTTTGTAACATTTGCATGAGGCTGCGTCGTTCTCTGACACGAATACTAATCGTTAACTTACTATTTACACGACAATCAGGCCAGAGGAAGTTACCGCTTATTCCCAGAGTTGTGTACGAGCCAACCCGATAATTAAAAACTCAATATTTACCCTCATTGTCTTAAGTCTTAAGCCTCCAACATTTAGAAGGTCCATAAATTTTTTTAATTTACTACCTGTTACTCAGTTTTCTTTGCACAGCTGTGTAATTATTTTATATGTATAAATATATATATACATATATTATCCTAAGCTAACTCTGTTAAAGTTTGTATCGCCACGTCTTCAACATAATCTCTGAGTACGTTCTAGTAAATACTTAAAGTTAAACACTTTCTGTAACACAATGGAACAAAAGCTAAGACCATTCACTTCATGTAATTCTTTTTTTTAAACCCTCCAACTCACTATATCTCCAAGTGTGACATAGCATATAACATGTGTCTTGGTGGAGAAAATATTCAAACATCCCTTATTAGCTGCTCCGCTAATTTCTTCACTCTAAATTAGCCTTCAGCTGTTCCCACGGCAGCCATTTTGGATCCTGGTGAATATGTCAGTGCATGACATATGGCTGTCTTAATGACCACACTTCCAGCGAACTGTGACATAATCCAGAAACATCAGCCTCCAGGTAAGTTCTACACGGACACAACTCACATTTTTCTGTTAAAAAAATATCTCCAGTCTGTTAACCCCCTACCTGAGTTGAAGTTTTATAAAATAAAAGGTTGTTACTGCTAGCAGCTTTAGCTTATTTAGCTTTTGGGCTTGATGTAAATTAAACAATTAGGGAAAAATAAAAACACAACATAAAATACTGCTTTTCATTATGGCACAAAACTACTGTTAATTTAGGGAAATGTGTGCTTAAATGTGGTAATATATGAGCTTTTATGTTTAAAGCAAGATGCCAACTCACTAGCTGCTAAAAGTTAATGGGTTGATTGGTTAATGGATTTCATTTAAGGAATTTATCTTCTTTGTGATTGCTGACATTTAAATTCAGATAAAACAAATTAAACTGTATGATTATTACTTTAAATTTCAAACTCTCAAGTTCAAGCAGAGTTTATTTATTTGGGATGCTGA
>NC_024314.1:20104174-20114685 GCF_000523025.1 Cynoglossus semilaevis | reverse complement strand
TGTTCTGAAAAAAATCAGAAACAGTCAGAAACACAGTGTGGATTAATTAACTTTTGTCACTTTAATTTAAAACGTGGATTTTTAAAAACTTTCATTTCTTACTTCTATTTATAATATAATATACACACATATATATACACAATGTATAGTGATCTTGCTATACGCTTTACATGCTAAGCAAGTAAAGCCCAAAATTGGCTGCGTTGGCACTAGCAGGGTGTGAAGTTTTATTTTTAGAGGGTGCAAGTGTAATTTCCACTTTTCTTACTCAATCGGGAAGTTACAAAATATTTGACTTAAAAAAAAAAAAGGAAGACGCACAAGTCTCCTGACATGTAGGATGCACGTGTACATTTCAAATATTTCACAGATGCTTTGCATGAGTACCGACATATGTTTCACTGCTAATTTGCATGTGTGTTGACAGTCTCAGTCTCCTGCATAGGCACAAACCCTGGCGTTGTCCTCACGCTGGAGACGCATCAGCGAGAGATAAGTGGTTGATGTTTTTACAGTACGTGACGCTCAGCCCTGGCTCCCTTGGGTGTTGCCAGTTGGAGGAGCTGAAGTGTGTGTCTGCGGGTGAGGAGGCGGCAGCGAGTGCATATGTTGTATTTTTAGCACCTCTCAAAGGACTAGATAGAAGGGAGCAGACAGAGAGGACGAGGGGAGGCGGCCGTAATGTATCAGTGTAAAAGCAACAGTGTGACACTGTTGAGTTTGGTCTTGAGCAATAAATAAGGAAGGAGTGATGTGAGTGTGTGTGTGTCTATGTCTGTTTCCCCTGTACAGCTACACTTGTGGGGACATGTAGTTGGGAAAAGACTATTTTTGAGGGAATACTTGTCCCACTGGGATTCAGTTTGGAATTAGGATTAGGATCTGATCAGATTAACATTTGTCATACATTTTTAACAGTTAAGGTAAGGGTTAGGGCCTCAGACTTGTACTGTTCATTTTAAGTACTGTGTACACAGCAGGAAAATGTGTGCATTTGAATGTTTTCCTGGTATAGCTATACTTGTGGGGACATGTTTTTTTGGGCGGGGCATTTGGACTGGTCCCACAGACTAAGGGGTTATTGTGATGTTTAAGGTTTGGAATTAGGATTAGAGTTCGGATCAGTTCAGGAAGGTATTTTGTTTTTCTTATTTGAAGTACATACTAAACTATTCACATGCAGAAGAGAGAGAGAGAGAGAGAGGGGATAGAAAGAGAGACAGTAATTAATGGAACAATAGAGGCATTTTCTTTCTTTTTTTCTGTTTACACTCGGCTTGATCACTTTCTCCGGGGGCAGCGTTTGGCAGCGGAGATAAGAGGAGGTTTATCAGCTCTGCTGTCAGGTTGGACAGGACGCATTGTTAACGCTGTAGCAGACGTACTTTTTAAATGATGCACATTTTTCCAGTCAGTGCCATAGACGTCATGGTCATGCATCTGGAGTCTGGGGACTGGAGGCATCTAAGCTTGATTATTTATAGTTGCCTGTTTTTTTTTTATAGATCACATAACTATTTTGTCTCAGAAAAGGTTTTTATTCAACGCTGCTTTCGCCACAGACTATGAATAGGCGACTCACTGGCAGGACGAGGGCTTCTGTTGTTTACATTGGGCCTCTGCAGATATTTTTTATGGGGCAATAAAATGACTAAAGTTAAACGCTACTCCCTGCTCAATACATCTTTGGATTAAAAGACACTGGTGTCTGCTAACTGGATGGGCTCCAGTTTCCTAAAGGTTTTCCATCTCTTATCCAATTCAGTTCTTATGAGAACAAGACCATACTGTACACCACATACAGTATATTTGAAAAAATATTAATATATTCATTAATTTTTCTGCCATATATGCTGTTCATAAAATTAAAAGCACGTGCTGTGCGACTTTATGTTATGTTAATGTACTTTTAAAAATCCTACAAGCCCTGTTAGATTGCATTTTATGTAGTTCTTTTATCAAACAGTACTGTTGCCCCCTAGTGGCTGCTAACGCTACCTGTGGTCAACATTAATGGCTAAAAATGGGATTGCCAGATCAATTTCTTATAAATGTTTTAAGGGAGTAATAATAGCTGATCTGAAAATGGACCAGGGGTCAACACAGTGTCCTGTATGCACTCTGTCAGAGAGAGAGAGCTGCAGTTCAATTGATCATCACTGTCCATGTTCATTCAGCCTGCAGATTCCATTGTTCATCTACAGACACACACTCATACACACTCGTAACACACGTACGCGCTTCTCTGTGATGTCACTGATTCCGCACTCCATGGCAACAGAATATAAGATAGAGTGAGTAACAGAGTCAAAATTATAGAGAAGTCTTTTTTTTCTTCATATTGAAAGGTTGATGTCGTTTTAAGAAGCTTCTTTTATTACTCACATCTGAAGATCCCCCCGGTGGGGGTGCAGCGACAGCAGCAGGAGGGGGCGTCGACGTCAGGGCTGGGATGGTTTTATTGCGATAATTGTTTTTGCTAATGACCTCACTGTTCACTCACAGGATATTCAATAACCATTGGCTGCTGTGGGTCTAGGTTGAGATCTTTGAAATAATCAGTGACTTTTTAACGTGGATCTGCCCTGAAAAATTCAGGAACTGTTTGCATTTGGCGACTAGAGCTAGCAAAAAGGACCAATGCTTCTTTTTTCAATGTGTCTTTTTATACATTGGCACAGAAATAAATACAGTGTAACGGAAATCCCCAATGGCAATTTAAAGTGATGTTTGGGGGGAAGGCGGGGTGGGGGGGTTATAAACTCCCCCCCTGAATTTCTGTCAGCATTTTTAGGCTATTTAAATGTGATGACTTGAACAGTACTTTCAGTTAAATGGCCTTAAAAAAGAAGAGTTGGCACAGACATGGTCAGCTGATACTTTCCTTCTTTTTTGTTGCAATTAGGGTAGTCTCCCTCAGGGTTTTCTGATTTGTTCTGCCTCGTTTCTGGTCTGTGGTTGTCATTCTGGACGGAATCAAAAACAGTCGGTCTTACATGTCGAAAGACTAATCTGACAAACATTAATGATTTGAGAACTGTAACTGGTTCTGTAACCGACGGGCTTTTTGGAGTATGCACGTTCTAATTAAGGTGAAGATTGAAGTCTCAGAACAGGAGCCCTGGAGACTTGGCTCCGACACTGCAGGGATATTGATTGGGCTGCACAGCTTGTAGTTGGCAGTTACTTCAACAAGGTTGACTCTGTATCCCATTCTCCGAGAGCATGAACTGCATTACACTTTTTTTTTCCAAAGCATGTCGGAATTGAGTGGAAATTATAAAGTGATATGGGGAGGAGCAGGAGGGGCTGTATGTTTTTGTAGAGGTTGTGGACAGTTAAATCAGCCGGTGTGTGTGTGTGTGTTTGTTTGTGTGAGTGTGTGTGTGCGTGGGCAGTAGCCTTCTGCTGCACCAGCCATGAGTGAATCACTGGTCACAGGCATGAAATTATGTTTTGTTCCCGAATTCATTAATTTGGAAAAAATGCATTAGGATACGCTAACTTAATTGCATTGTATAAACTATCTGACCTGTTCTTAGTCAGTGGAAAAATAGGCGGGAGTCCATGTTGATCGTGTGAATGGAGCAGTCGTTAACAGGAATACAAAAGAATACAGATCCTCATGTTTGTTTTTCAGAACGGCTCCTCTCTGAGTTAATATTTGGATTTGGGATTTGATCAAGCGTTTTGTGATCTCATCTCTTCCAGAAAATGTCCTAACACATGTACCACACGTTAGATTTCAGAAACCATCTGTCTTTTTTTGGTGGTTAAGTTTTATGGATTGTTTTGCTCTTTCAACATTTTTTTCAGTAGAAGGCCGTGTCCAGAAAACTCTTACAACCTACAAATCTTTTTGTTAATATTGCTACGGGATAAATCGTCATCTATTTTATTTAAAATGTTTTCAATTAGGGTTAATGAATGAGTTTTTGGTTTTCACCCTAAAACTGTACAATGTTCAGAGCCGCAGCCCATGGCAGTTGAAGGCTGTAATCCACAGTAATGCCCATAAGCACTCAATAATCTGGAGACATCAGTTCAGTCCGACTGCAGAGACGTTTTCACTGATCGTCCTCGATATTGATTAAAATTCATTGAATCAAAAATGTACATGAATGTATACATCTACATATCTTTACAAAATATAGATGTGTAAATCTGTAAAATGATTGGCCACTGCTTCAAACGTCAGTGTGGCTCTACATGGACGTGACCCTTAATGCGTGGAACCCCCCGCCTTCCTTAAAACGTCAGCAAACATTAGGACGCAGTGGTTGTTAATGGAACAAGGAGCCCAGACTTCCAGGGTTCAAACCAGTGCTCATCTATATTTAATTCTGTTAATGCTCATTGACAGGCTCTTCCACCAGTGGAATCCGATGCCTAATTACAAAAACAGGGGAGGAAAAAATGATCTGAGTGAAAGCACAGAATCAATAGGAGGCAGCATTATCAGCCTGTCTGTGTCCACGTCCTGGTAAATCACTCCCGTTCCCATATTTTCTTTGGCAGAAAACTGGCTTTAATAATTTATCACTCAGTGATTGCTCATCCCCTCTTTACTCCTCCCAACCATGTCCACACTCACTCCCAGGCACATACTCACCACGCCACAAACACACACACACACAAATGGCCATCTCATCTCTGTATCCGGAAATTGCTGTTAGGGTCACTGAGCCGTAACAGTCGGGGATGCAACAGAAAGAAAGTAGAAAGGAGGAGGAGGTGACGGAGGAGCAGGAGGAAGTGAAGGAGGAGCTGACTGTCAACAGTAAAGTGTGTCAGCCAGTGTCCACCTAATGGCTTTATGTGGTGATGTCTGTGTGCATTAGCGAGCTGCTGCTGCGCTGCTGCCTCATCCATTTAAAATGGCCTTTTCATTGGCTTTTCCAGTCGCCGTAAAGATCCTCCGTCATGTGAGCAGATCTCTGCTGGTTTCCCCTGCAGATAATCTCCCTCCTGCGACTGAACTGACGCAAAATAATTCTGGTAATCTCATCCTCGGTTACTAAGATTTACATTGCGATGAAAAGAAATCCAATTAAAATTAAATTAGTGTTTAAATAAAACTCCTTTGTTTTATTAATGTATGAATTAATATTTAAGTTCTTAAATGTATTCCTTTTCCACAAATTATTTAAACATTAATTGTATATAAAATAAATGCCTTATCCTAGAATGATAATAAGGCATTGGCTTTTATTTTTGTTAAACTTTGAACAATCTTCAAACAAAATAATTCAGTTGATTTGTTTTGATTATTGTAAAAAAATACAATCAGTAATAAAGTAAATTAAACATTTCGGACATATTAGTTTGAAAGTGTTAAAAAAATTCTCTTTCACAGAACTAGAATATTCACATTATTCTTATGTTTAAAGTAGGACTCCTCTAATACTTCCAGCACCAGCAGTTCCTTTACTCACAGCTCCCTCTAGAGAACCGCCTGAAGCACTGCATGTTTCTAAGCGTGACCTCAAACTGCGGCGGCAAATTTCGTGCACATTTTCTGAGCTGTAACATCACAGGGAAGCATTTGGAACCCACAGCATCACGCTAATGTCACATCCCCCGGTCTTACAGCTGCAGGAGGATGAGGCTGATGTCAACACTTAACACACAGCTTCAATTAATGCTTCCCACATGAGTCAACGCTCGCCCACCACTGGCTCATAATCTCAACTGAGCTTTGTGTTCACACTAGAACAACAGTTAATGTATGAGAGTGTATCCAAAAATAAAATGGAAAAAATCAATATCTTTCCATTTTCTTTAAATAAAAACCATGAAACTTTTGAAATAATCCTTGAAATATAGATTTGTTTTTTTCATGGCTGTGACGACACCTTCTGGGTCCACATAGTTATGGCCTAATCATGCGTTGTCAGAGAACGTTGGCTATTTAAAGAACTCCTGCACTGGCACAACCCAGTTCTGTGTGCGTTGATGGGTGAAGACCCAGCGTTGCTGTGGAAACAGCTCATCAACCAAGGACATTTATGGACGGCATCCATCACATGATTCATCGGCGTGTCATTTTATCACAGTCGGGATGCAGAAGCCACTTGGCCTACTTTTCTTGGCCTAAAAACATGTAAAACGGAAAAAAAAGATCTGTTTTTTATTTTTTTCAGCCAGTTGAGCCGTCAGTGGTCGGGATCAGTTAGGAAGTAGATTCCGTGCGTCTGAAACTAGTTTTGCTTTGATGTTTTAATAAAAACCAGTTTCTGCCAATGAAACTAAACTAACTAATCTTCTTCTCTGTATTCACCTTGTCATCCGGCTTTTATCTCAGCCTGCATTCCATTGTTTCCCACTGTGACTGGAAAAATTGATTTTTGAAAAAGACATGAAATGACTCATCGGATGAGCAAAAGAATAGGAATGAGTCAGTTGTAGAAAGTTCCATTCTATGGATTTGCACTTTGATAAACCTAATTTGATTGAAATATTGTTCTCTCATGACATCATTGCTGTCACTTACAACATATTTAAATATTTAGGATCATATTTTCTAGCAGAAGACTGCCATTTCGGTTACTAAATTAATCATTGTGCTGCACTGGTGGCTAACTGCTAACTACAGTACTTCTGACCTTTCAAAGCTCTACTTTGTTTTGTTTTTTATAAGCCAACGTCATTAATCAAGTAAGGATTTTCTACTCGACCCAATAGAACAAAGGTCATAATTTACCATTTTGGTAGTTTGGAGAAGCTAGCTCAGTTACTGTACCAGTAGATGCTAACACCACAAAAAAAAAAAAAAAAAATCTGAGAAGATGCATAAATAATCTTTAAATTTCTGTCTACAGGACATGCTAACACTAAACACTGATGCTACAACCTTGCTCCAACTGTGAGTTTAATTAGCTGCTAATATGCTAATATCAAACACTGATGCAAGCGCCATTACAACCATAGCATTTTTTCCCTGTAGTCTTTGCTGCAAATCTAATGCTAGAGCTTCTAGCTACACACACTGCTAACGGTCAAAATCAATGCTATAACTACGGACTCCAGTGATAGATCATTTTTCCAGCCTCAGTTGTGATTTAGACTTGGAGGTGAGTCCTGTTGCGGCACTCGTGAATCCAAGACTCTTCTGACGGTTTTGTAAAGTCGGCTGATTAATCACCCTCAGATGATGAGAGTTACGGCTAACAGGGTCGAAGCTTTTTGGCTACCTTAAGTAATTAGGGAAGTTTAAGAGGAGACAGCTGTAAAGTTGACCATGTAGGTTGTTAAATGTGTCTTTAGTGAGTCTGGTGTCTGACTCCATCGTCAGTGATGACATCGAGGCAGCACAGAGATCAATGGCAGAAACTAACTCAGGCTTAAATTGCTCTAAAAGCTAATGAATCAATATGGCAGCTCCAGCTTAGGAGTCACAGACACAAACTCTGTAGTGGACGTGTCTGTATGTACACAGGTGTTAACACTGTTGACACAAGAGAAGTTGACTCACAATGCTGTAGGACTTGATAAGTGTCTAAGGGTTGAAATGACATGAAACACAGTTTTAATAACATTTTAATAGTTTTGATAAAAATATCTGCATACAGCAAAAAGATCATTGGTTTTCTGGTTCGATTGCAAACTGTCTATGTGTGTTTCCATAGAGGAAATCTTTAATTTATCTTACAAGGATTAGGGTCTGCTTGTGTTGTGCTGCCTCGTGTGGTCATTTTGGTTAATTAGGTTAATCTAATAAAGATAGATCATCAAAAAAGAAAATCACAAAATTGAAATCACAAAATAGTTAAAACTATTGTAAACAACAGCACTAAGATTGATACAAACTAAGCAAAAAAAAAACAACAACCAAGAAATCGGAATTAGGCCAAAACCTTATAATGATGTATAATAATGGCTCTGTTAAAATATAAATAGACGTTTAAGGAATAAATTAACTAAATATTGTGATCATCAGCTATGAAAATACATTTTTATGGTCTCTTGCTTAGAGTTTCCTCTGTCAATTATGTTTATCCTATTATCCTAAACACGAACAGAAGGGAGCATGACCTGTTCACTCTAGTCCAGCAGAGGGAGACAATTCCCTGCTGTTAATACAGTGCTTAGCAGCACCGTGAAACTCATGTTGTCTTTGAATCTTTGATATTAGGAAGATTTCATTTTTATGTCGAATATATAACTGAAACTTAATATACACATGACTTAAAGATGACAATTTATACACGTACACATGACTTCAGATTATAGCTGATGTAATTTGAATGTGTTCATCTATTTATCATTCAGAATTAGAACAAACATCATGGTTTTTGCTGCACATAAATGAAACCTGTTTAAATGATGAAAACGTTGCAATGGGTTCTACGCTGCTGGAACAGGGCAGTTTTGGTGATCACAACACCAGAACGGCCCCAGTTCTGCTCAGGACAGGATTTGAATCAGCAAGACTGCACAGTATATATATACATACTAATTTGTTTCACCCTGTAAAAAAGACCATTGTTGTGGAGACATTTGGACTCTATAAGGATGTATTAGTAGGATATATGTGTTAGTGGAGAGATTTATTTTGAGAGAGAAAAAGTTTCAGTTCCAGTGCAAGGGTGTAATTAGGGTAAACAATAGGTTTATGGATCGGCTGCACAAATGCAATGCAGACTGAACAGGAAATCAGACACTAATCACTGAATGGGTCAATGTTTTATTCATTTATGTCCATTTGCACCTGACAGATGAAGGCGGTGAACAGTTTTCTCTATTTTCTTCTGAATGGTCAGAAGTCATACCAGAAATCTCACAGTGATGGACTGGACTGGGTTGATTTTGATTGGAGGGGACAACATTTCTAGGAAATCCAATCCCTCATATCCATAACCATTCTGTTGTGTGTTTAGAAGTCAAATCAAAGCTTTGGTAAATTCAATAGGGAGGTGTAACACGATGAAGCTAGTATTGGGAATTCAATGCAGTCTTATAATTGTCATATTGATTTAAAGCATATTATTTAGCTCAGGTGTCATAGATACACTATGTGTGAATGAGTAATTATTTAGCTCAGGTGTCATAGATACAATATGTGTGAATGAGTATCTCTATATCTCACACACACACACACACAAACCCTCTGCATGTGAAACCACCTCGTGGGCTTTGGCTATACACAAACCCTAATACGGAAGATGAAGGTAGACTGATGTGTTTATATATATTTACTGTATATATTTCACCTTTCTAATCGGAATAATGGCATTTAAAACATTTAAAGTCCATGTTAACCAAGTTAAATCATATGACGTCTCAAATGGTGCAACAGGTCCTCATTACATAACACATTCTGGCCGGTCCTAACTGCATGATAAACACCAGTAAACACACACACCCACACACACACACGAGCTGTCATTACCGTTGAACCTCTACACCGCGAGTCAAGTTTGTTTCCTTCCGCACTCAAAGCGCACACTCTGACGTTTGAGCAGTGTTTTGTTTGGTAATGGACCTCAGGCTGTAATGAGTTTGTGATAAACAGGACTCATTTGTATGAACAATAAGCAGAGGCCCAGTGGAAGCTATCTGGACACTGCAGTGCCACCTCCCTGCCAAGTTTGAATCCCACAATGTTCTCTTTAGTCACAGGTAGAGGTCTGGATAGTCTTTGCAAATGTTTCACAGGAGCTTCACGGGGACATAAAATGAATATAATGACAAATAAATCGAAATAAATAAATCACAGCTCGTTTAACAATATTGTTTTATTTACCACAGCTGTGAGATTAATGGGCTAATTTCTATTATTTACACACAAAATAATATGTCAATTAAGTTTCCTAAATTCTCTCACACTGATTACAATAAGACTTTACAAACTCCAGGCCAGTAGGTGGCGGTAACGCATGTAGATTTAGTTTTCCATCTAGAAAAAGATATACAAGATGCATTTAGTGATGCCAGCACACAAAAGTTGGGACTTTATTACTCAGATGGATGAACCTTTTGCAACACTTATTATAAATTTTATTAAAAAAAATCCCCAATGTACAAATATACATTATATTCCACTGTAAATTACCTGATGTTGTAATTCAGATCATTACATTTTATATCTTATCATTTTTGTCAATCAAGCGAAACATAGTGTTGTTCTGTTCTCTAATCTTCGGAATCATCTATGTGTAATCACAGGTTGCGCCCCCTGGTGGTTTCTTTAGCTTCCTTTTCCCTATTTCTGATGTGTGTGGGTTTTTTTTTTAATTAAATCAGAAAAAGTGAATTTATTTCTCAAGTATTAGCTACAACTGCGCTCTGTCGATGATGTGCCTGCAGCAGTAATTCTTTACTTCTCCAGCATTTATAACCGTATGAATGATGATGACAAAAAAATAAATAAATAATTGAAGTGTTCTTGAAGTTCCGCACTCCAGCATCAAGCCAAAGGCTTGAAAGTTAATTTAGACGCCAAAGTGACTTCAGATAGACGGTAATTACCCACTCTGCCACTGGAGGACATAACTTTACGTTGTTATCCT
>NC_024314.1:20085069-20104131 GCF_000523025.1 Cynoglossus semilaevis | reverse complement strand
TGGCAGCTTTCCTGCATGTTCCTAAATCTTGTCTTCATTAAAAATTCAGCAGTCAAGGCTTTTTAATTGCTGCCATTTGTTCTCCAGCTTTTTATCTTTAACGTCGAAGCACAAGGTGGTGTTGAGAATTCTACACACGACATCTTCTGAAGCTTTAGTGGGAGTTAGCAGAAGTTACACACCGGGTCTTGACAACTATTTAAGCTTTAGTGGGAGTTAGCAGAAGTTAAACATTGCGGTCTTGACGACTATTTAGGGGTTTAAAAACTTTTTCTTTAAAAAAATGCTACGTTTGAGTTTCCTTGAAATTAAATCCATATTTCCTAAAACCTAATCCTATTTCCCAGAGCCAACAGCTTAACCTTTTTAAGATACACAAAGCAGATCAGTCCACACTCATCCCCTGGAAACTAACCCGATGGTGCCGTAGAGCCAGCTCCTCAGTTTAATGGTCTGGTTTTGTCACATTCATATTCATGTAAAAGTGTGATGGGAACTCACTCTGGGACAGCAGACGTTACATAGAAACTTTATTTGGCAGAAATTCCTCTTTGGTTTTCCTCTTTGATCCTTATCACTTTAATCTTTGGGACTATTTGACTGTGTCACATTATATCTGTTTTATTTGTGACTAATTCCCTTGCGTGTTTGGTACATTCCGATAAACTGTAATTAGTTTTTTTCCGCTTGGATTAGACCAGAGATTTGGCTTTTTCTGTGTATGGTGTTGTGACTGCAGCAGAATACTGTAGAAAAACACCAACACTGGATAAACATGACAAAAACCAGTTTGTACCATGTTGTCGTATCGTATTGCATCTGTATATTCTCACGTTACTTCTGTCTTCAATTATAATATTTGATATTTTATCCGTCAAAATGCTTCATTAATTCCTATCACCAGTGTTTACACGGTTCTATACCAATGTCGTATTTCAATCATACTCCTGCACACATTAGCATATTAGATACAGCAGCTAACCAGGGCTAACGCAACATGTCGTCATCATCGACATCACTGCTGCTCTTAAGTGACTGGGAAGGAAATAATCTATTGTTTTCAGTACAACAAAAATATATTATGTTACTGAAAAGTAATGCAAAAGAAGCTGAGCTTGTATGTATGAAGCAGTTGTAGCCAAAGCTAGCATGAAGGCTTAAAAAAAAGGCAATCGTTACATTTCTATAAAGTCTTGGGGCAGAGTTGAATTTAATTTGTTCGTTCTTAGATTGTTGTTTTTTTAGTTTACATTATCAGTGTAGTTAACCGTAAAAAGCATTTCTTTCTTACTTTTCTCTTCAAAATATTTCATGATTTCATAACAGTAATATTGGCCTGTATTTACAATGAAAGTGAAATGTTCACGTCAAATTCTCGGGGCTTCATTTTTGTGCCTAGTTGGCTTCATCCATTTCTTATATACAGTCTCGTGTGTGGACATTTCTTCCTGTCATGAAGGTGTTTTCGACACACCGTTTCTGCCTACAGGCTCCAGTTCAGCTTTTATGGCGTGGTCATTGGGCAAACACGGGAAAGGAACTTATAGAGTCAGAAATAGTCTCATGAATACTTAACCTCCACTTAAGTCTTTAAAATTTAAAGGGACAGTCTGAATTTATTACAGTTAAAGTTTTATTTTGCTCTTTACATTTACTGGTTAAAATAACATCGAGCTCAGACTGGCCAAGATCAACTGCTCATTTCTAACTGTAAAGAAAATCAACACTGACATTTAAAATATAAGGAAATTAATTATTTAAATTCAGGTTGACTGTATGTTCCTACAGAGGAGTTTTTTCTATGTTTTATTTACACATTGTATAAATGGTATCGAACATGTTTATACAAAACAGCAAGAAGCCCAATGGCTCATCAGCAGGTAGAGTTATTTACCCAGGTTTATAAATCAATCTATCGGAAGCATCAATACGTATAACTAAAAACAGAACTTGCAAACTCACCGTGCCACTCGTAGTAAAGTTCACAGCTACTTTGCCTAAGTCAGTTCTGTCGCTACGTCGCATGTACACGTTACTTTGCTACACAGTTAGGTGCAACTTCACAGGCCATCATTATCATGTCTTTGATTTTGGGCGAACAAACTCTTAGCACCGACAGCATGCAAAATACGACATTAGCATTCCTCCACCGCAAACATGCCTGGGTGTCTTTATTTCTGCTTATTTTCATGCAATGCAGAGGCATCAGAGTAAAAAATCTACAGAGGCGGCTCTGGGAGCAAGTCTTGGCTGAGGTCCTGTTGTGCTGAGTTTCTTATTGATATTCCTGCTTGAGGTAAAAAGTTTAAGAAATTGCAATGGAGAAGCAGACTCTGTCCCACAGCACTGACAACAAATAGGAACAGTCTCACAAAGAAAGCCACAGAGACAATTCCATTTATTTTTTATTCTACTTTAAATCAGTTCAGACAACTAAGTCGTCCCTCAGGTCACTCTGTTAAGACCCCTCTATTTTCTACCTGGACTTCGTGATTTGTGTTGCAACACAAATTGTTGTCACGGTGTGTTTTTAATCACCAGTCCTGTTGTCCAGTCTTCAATTATTCATGGTGTGTGTGTTCAACAAGCTGCTCCACTCCAAAGACACAGTTCATCTAGATTATACTCCTCGAAAAAACAAAAAAAAAAAAAATCAAAAACTGCGAACCAGTGACCATGGAGTTATAACAAAGTGAACCAGATAGAGGAAGTCTCAGGGTTGAGTTTAAATCTGTCAGTGTTTGTAAGTGCTTGGTAAAAGCACAGGAGACATGCAGGAAATAATACAATAAGGAAGACATTTAACATACTCAAGGTGACAGGTGGAAAATACAAGTTTATTCTCGATGGTTTGACTCAACCATCAATCTTCTTTATGAGTTTTTCCATCCTCTGGCAGCTTTTTCTTTGCAAATCATAGTGTAAATATATGTTTTGACACATTTTTCTCTCTTTGAAATAAGACATGTGTATATATATATATGTATATATATATATATATACATACATATTTATTTATTCATATACACACCTTTGTATATGCCACAGCCAGTGTGTCACCAGTTGTCATGTTTGTTGTGAAAAAAACATGACGTTGCCTATTTTTATGATAAGGAGTTGGAATGACAAAGAGTTTGAGAAAAATAGACAATCAACATCTCTGCAACTTTTTCTTTTAATGTTTCTTACATAACAAATTCACACAACAAAGAAAATCAGTCTTCTTCGCCCGCTCTTATCAAAACTAACTATTTTAAGCACATTTTATTGCAATACCTTCTCCTGAGGTTATTTTGACTGCGGCAGGTTTCCTTTTTACTCATTACCTGCTATTGCAACATTCAAATTGCATTGATTTTCATAACCTCGTCACATCAAGTGCTTCAACCAAAGCCCTCAGGGATTTTTTTTGTGTGTCTTTCATCTCTTCTCCAACACTCCTTGGCTCAACGTTATCATACATTTTTGATTAAAAATAAAGACAAAAGGTAAATTTAGCCAAAGGAATGATCTCTGTGTTGATATAAATGTAAATGGTGAGCTCCACCAGGCTAGTGTGAGCTGATGGAGTTTGGAAGCTCATCATTTGACCTGAATACACTTCATCTGTTTTTCTCGCCACAGGGAAAACAACCGCACTTTATAAACTTGACAGAGAGTCCCCCCCCAATTATTTTAAATAACTGAGTTTCAGATAAGAAACGTCTTTGTCTTGTTCACAGAATCAGGAACCTTCTTTGTGGTCATATAAATCAAAAAATGCAAACACATATCACATGAATTCAAGTTATTTAGTAATTATTTTTTCAACAGTCATGTTTTACTGCACTGGCACGGAGGCATTTAATTTAGTTTTAGATTTTTGCTAAGTTAACATATTTTTTCAAATGGCATCATTTCTGGAGTATTTTTGGTCGTACCAATGTTGGATGTGTACATCTCTACTCTGTTTTTAGAAGCTAACCCATATGTGGCTCATGTTGAATTTTTGAGCATTGGACAATTGCTGGTTTTTGAAGTAGTTATTTGCAAAATAATATGAAAAATGTATCTATAAAATAAATATTACATATTCCACTCAATCGTGCTCTTTTGCTAAAGCTAAACTTTTGGTACATCACTGACACCTACTGGGCTTGAGTGTGTGCATCAGTGTCACCAATGTTCCAGAATTTAGGGAATTGAGAAAGGTGTGATTTAAAGCATTAAAGACCTTCAACAGTCAGCAGTACCTAATTACAGTTTTAACACTGAAGAACAGAAGCAGCGTTACCTTGGTCATCTGTTGATCCTGATGAAGAAACCTAAACAGTTACGATCAAGACTTTCAGCTACACTAACGAGACAAGTCATGGACAACCTTGTTCTACCCCACTTTTGAGGAAGGACTCCAAGAGTTCTCTTCTTCCTCGGTCCACCGAGGTGAAACTGCAAAAACAAACTCAAACTGACAGATTCGCTGGCTGACGCGTCAACAGCATGCGTCGCCCCGGAATGATGTCGTATCCTTGGCGAGCTCATTGGTAAACATAAAGAGTGTTGGGAGGCAGATGGAGAGCACAGGAGTCTATCTGCGCCCTCGCTCAGCCGTCAGCTCGGAGGATGGAAGGAGGCAGCAGGGGAGCCCCGTTTGAGGAGGCTGCTGCTGCTGAAGTAATGAGGATCCTTGTAGAAACCTTATCGCCTCTGTCCTGACTTCTTCTACTATTTCTCTTAAAACCTTGATGGCACCTGATGCCCTGTCCATACCAGAGAGGCCCAGGCAGATCACCCAGAATCCCCCTCCAGGGCTCTGCAGTGTTTGACTCTTGCCATTTCCCTTCTGCAACAGTCCACTTTTTCTTTCCTACCTCCTAGAAACCTCCCGCTGTTATGGTATCTCTCCACTGTGCAGAATTTTAATAGACTTGACACTCCACGCTCGGCCACACCAAGGCTATAACTCATCCTGTCTGAATGCTGATGGCAGATTGAGCCGTGAATGAACAACGCCGGACTTCCACTCTTCTCACCCATGTTCAAATCATCTGCCCGGCTTGTAACAACCTCCCGGTCCTTCTGGGGTCATATGCAAATTTAATGACACTTTTAATGGACTTTGTAAAAGTGAGACATGTCTCACTGCATTTCCAGTCCGTCGCAGCCCTTAAACTTATATAATACACAGGAGTCATCTAACAAATCCAATTCTACTGCATTTATGGTGAAGTTGAGAAAGTACACGTCCAGGTTGTATCATTTAAGAGGTTATCTAGAACGGGACGTTGATGGAAAATTTGTCAAACTTTACAAGATCTTCTGTCCTGTTCTGTCATGTCTGCCATTTTATACTTGACATGACACATTTCATATAAGGAATCTGAGGCGAGCAGAGCTTCACACAAAGGAGCTCATAAAACTACACTGTCTGCTGTTTGTCTTGTTAATAACGTATAGCAGTAGTGGTGTCAATAAGTGGAGAGAGTAGACGGTGGAATTATTGGAGTATTCCATAAACTTTTTTTCATCTGATTAGTTTTCATGAAATTAATTATCTCGGTTACAAGTTTATTCTGAATTTATGAAAGAGATTCACAGTGATTTACCAGTATTACATTGGTAATGGATAATAACCAGTTTTTATACTTATTTTTTAGCATAAATCATGATTTCTGATCAAGCCCTCAGCTCATAGTAAATCCAGAGAATTTTTTAAAGATGTGAGTTACTTTACATCAAAAGGTGACACGTTTGTCACCTCGCATGAAAAATATGTATATTGTGTTGCTTTGTTTGCATGGCAAGCTCGAGATTGAAGCATTAAATTTTCATCATGATGTCATTTTTTTTCCATTTATATAAATATTTCCCCTCAGACCTGCAGTCACCACAGGACTTGTTATGGATTCCAGCAGCAGGGGGAAGTTGATGTATTCTTCTCCTGGCAGCCTGCATGCAGCTGCTGTATCCTGACTGAGTGACGGTTCAGGCTGAAGGTAAGAGGATGACTCCCCCCCCCCCCCCACCCCTCACCCCCAGCCCCCCCTCCCCACTGCTGCTGTGGAGTTGGTGATTACTCTTCCATGCAACACACAGGAGGCATGAGACAACATGCTGCTAAAACCGTGCAGGCGGCCCCCGGCTCCGCCTCCTAAAACCAGTCACCACCACAACCTTGGACGATGATTCCACCTGTCATTCAGTGACAGTGGTCAAGGTAAGGATTAGGGTCTGTTACTTGTACATGTGCTGGGCACTCGGTGTCGGTGGACACACTACAATCCTGAAATTCTCCAGAGGTGATGACATGAGCGGGACATGTGCAGCAACTTATCATGAGGTTGATTACAGAAACATATGCTGCAGCAAAAATAATTGACCTAGTTAATTTAAAAAAAATTCAGACTTTTAAAATTACACTTTTCATAGATGATCTTTAAATCATCTCAGCAAAGATGAAGATGCTTGTTTTGCTGCCTCGTGTGGTCATTTTGTGTCACTGATGATCAGTTTGATAGAATCTGATAGACTGACCACTACTACTACTACTACTATTACCAACCCATTATTTAATATAATTTATAATAATCTTTTATAAATATATTTATAACATACATTTTGTATTTGTTTGTTGTTAAAAATATATATAATAGCATTTATCCTTCTATATTGTGGTTTATTTGTTGTTAAAAATATATATAATTATCAGCATTTATCCTTCTACATTGTGACATAAATATTCTGACTATAACCACTAACCCATTGCAGGCTCTCAGAGCGTCAGCATCAGATCAGTGTTTCTCAGATTCTTCATTCTGGTTTCTCATTTAATACAGTTCGTGGTTAGTCCTTGTTCGTTGCTGCTGTTGAGACAAAACTCGATACAAACGCTGTCCTGAGGGAAAGAAAACTTGTTTGCTTGTGTACAGCAGGGGTCACTGTTGAGCTGAATCGTTAGTTCACTCCAGCATCCTTCCAGCTTACCTCAACTCCATCCTGTAACTCTCCTCACTTCACTGTTGCAGATTTTTCTTCTTCCAGCAGACAGGGCTCGGAACAATAACTGGATTTAATATCTAGGTCACGGGAAAAAATCTTCTAATCTTAGAAAAGAGAATATTTATTAACGCGAGGTGAGCGACTTACAGCGTGGGCCGCTGTTAATGCACATATTGGGGCTGAATAATTAAGTTGTGGGCTGAATCTCCATGACAGAGGAGGAGGCGCAGGCACTGAGTGGAGTGCTCTCAGCTCGGTACCACCTTGTCAAAAAGAGCTTGAGGGAGAGAGAGGAGCAGGGTAATGAATAAAAATTAGGCCTTTGATTTATGTGGCAGGTTTTCGGAGACGAGGTGGTTTTTGAGTAGTGCAGGCCGTGGCAGTTAGAGAAGAGAGATGTGAGGACGTTAGAAGATATCAGCGGTGGATCAGTGTCGTCTGGACCGAGAACACGACCTTCAGCTGTGGCCCAGTCTCTTTACAATACAACAATAAGAATATTTTAGAAATGACAAAAAGCAACATATTTGCTTGTATATATGTGTATTTGTATATATCTACATATATATGTAGTGTGTATGTAATTTAAGTGTATTTTATGGCCATTTCTGAGACTGGTGAGATTTTCTCATGCCCATTTTTCTTGTATATTGCCACCCTTTGGCAAATCTTAGTATGACACCTAGTGGTGAGAAAGTTGTTTATTTGTGCTTTAGTTCTTTAGGTGTGTGTGTGTGTGTTAAATTCAGGTTAAATAGAAAACATTCCCACACAATTTTTATTCCATTTCTGACCACTAGGGGAGTTAAATACGCAGCTCAAGTTATCCCACCGTCTTCCACCGGAACACTTGTGCCTGTCCAACCCATAATACAACCACAAATCACTTTATACTAAATTGTTATTCCAGGAAGCCTTCAAATATGATATATAAAGACATATGTTTGCAGAAATGAGGAGGACACTTCCTCTGTCACCCCAGCTGCCCCTACATAAATCAGATGACCGTTTATCCATTTCCTGTGACAGTGATGTAACAGTGACTCCTCACTCAACAAAATGAGAGGAGCTTAAGGACCCGCTGATCAATGGAGGTCTTTAGACGGAGCCTATGTGAGCTGAATAGATAGAGAAAAAAGGCCTCTGGGAAAAGACTTCCTGGGGTCCTACTGCAGCAGAGCCCAGGGTTTAGAGAAAGAAGGAGTCCAATAGCTGCAGGCGGAGAGATTCGTCTTTAAACACAATCTCCTTTGCTTTGGAAATACTGTGGCATCCACGGAGGGCAGAGGGCCACTGGCTGGTGTAGCGGCAGAGCCGGAATATTTATTTAGCCGATACGGAGCGCCCCGCTCACCTCCTCCACCTTACTCTGATGGTTTATTCTAAACACGGAGATCAACTTAAATCCTCTTCTTCACCGTGGTGCCAGTTGTTGGTTTTGCATTTGCTGCGGGCGATACTTGACCTCTCAGTTGTCCTCTTCTTAAACTGTGGACGCTCCATCTCTCTCAGCTGTTGTAAGGTTATTTAAGGTCCTTCATCACATTATTCTGGCTTTTGTATGGTCAATCTAAAAAATGCTGTTGGTTGACTGACTTCCTCACAGTGCTCGTGAGCAATATGTATACATATATATATATATATATATATATATATAGTATTAGGAAGTAAACCTATGAACTATGTTCCAGCACCAATAGCTGCCTGTACTCTAGTACCATCATTGGAGGTAGTATAAATTAGCAGAGAATTATGTGAGTGTTTTTATTGGGTCTTAAAACCTGTTCTCATAAAGAAATGCAACAAACGCCGGCTTTTAATGAACACACCGACAAAACATCTACTTTACCCTCACCTTTATCCAAAGACACCGCCCCCAAACTAGCAAAATTAAATTCACAAATTTCATAATCAAGAAAACATGTACTTGAACTTTTGGCACTGACAAGACTGATTAGTCTTTAGTGAAAATATCAGGAGCTAAAAGCCTACAGCTGCGGTCGTTTGGTCTGACCCATTAGTCTGTGTTTCCGGATGTGCTTTGGGATTGAATGTAAGCGGCAGAAGCTCGTGGAAGTCTTATCAAGCCGTCATCCTGTTAATTGTGTTGGCAACGCTGTTATTGCTCCCTCCCTCCCTCCTTTCCTCTCTCTTCTCTGATGGATGATGGATGCTTCAAAGCCCAGCATGTGAAACCAGATGATTGACAGTGATAACCAGCATAAAACTTTCCCCCAGTGTGAAGGAGTCAAGTGATGACCAGGGATTGCGACTCGATTGAAAACTTAAACCTTGTGGGGAAGAAAAAAGGGTCCTTATCAGACAGAGAGCTGATACAGGAGGAGGGGAATGGAGGGGTGTGACGTGAGAGTTAGATCTACAACTCTCCTCCTGAGTCACCACTGTGTGAAAGCCAAATAAGGACATGAATAATTAAACATCAGAAAGCAGAGCAGCGTTTCTAAGACTGGTCAAAGCCGAGGATGAAAACACCGTAATGATCTTAAGGAGGGCAATCAAAGCAAACTAGGTGGAACCAAGGCCTGGCTTTCACAGCAGGGGATTTTGTGATTTATTGGTGTCTGCGTACGAAGCAGAGAGACCTATTCATCAGCGGAGGGGAAAAAAGGAACAGAAAAGTCTGTGCAGGATAAAGTCTGTGCGGCTTCAGCGGCAACTTCAGAGATTACTGTACCATCAACACACTGTTTTAATCCTAATCCAGGGAAATATTCTGACTCTGGAAATGATTGTATGACGTCACCCACACACCTTTGTCTTTGGAATTATGGGCATCATACTCATTGCTATCAAGAAAAAATGAAACCTGTGCTTCCTCTGGGGGGAGCCAGAGAACATCAGACAACGCATAAAATTAAAAAATAGAAAAGGTTGGTGCAGTACAACGTGTAAAGAATGGATGGGATTGATCCACAAACAATGAGGAGAATAATGCAACTATGACTACTGCTATTAGAGCAGGAAAACATGCAGCACAAACAATGAGGAGAATAATGCAACTACGACTACTGCTATTAGAGCAGGAAAACAGAGGAAGCATGACAACGAGAATTTTCAACTTAAACCTTATTTTAAGTCTCATTGTTCAAAGAATAATGTAAAGAACATTTTTGTTCATTTTCACTCCTTTCCTATCCTATCCTTCTGTGTGGATGTATTGTTCGCTCCTCAGAGGGAGGCCCACGTTGTTAGACTGTTAAAACCTCTTTCAGGGTTTTAAATCCTGCTTGGTAAATAATTCATCCACATTTAACTGTTACACCGTGAACAACTGTGGTTATGAATTATTTCTGAATTGTGATTTAAGTCGGAGGAGTCAGCATGCATATTTAGTTACCTCAAAAAATGTGAGATTAGTTTAAGAAAAATTATTTGTGTCTTCTTAAGACCATGTCTTCTATGAGGTAAATAGTTGTATTTTGTCCACATCAAACTCCATTGTGAAAACAAGTATTTTAAGCTTGGGGGTAAACAATAATTACTAATCTCCTGTTTACCTTTTTGGTCAACTTTCTCAACTGAAAAGTGGATGTTAACAAAATGGAAACAAGGATAAAGAATAGTAACCAATCGTTAGGCATCTCTTTAAGTAAATGATTTCTTTGTAGAGACTTTGGTGTGAAAGATGACAGGTTAGATAGGCTTTAGTTTGAAACACACTGATTAAACAATGATGAAAACCACAAACTAAGGGTAAGAACGTAAAAAAACAACTAGAAACAGATGTGTCAGAATGAGACAAAACAGAAGGAAAAAGGTGTAACTTCTTCAGCCACCATGTGGCGCTGTCCTTTACAATCATCTTTTTCTTTTCTACCAGCTACACTTTTGACAAAACTGAGTGTTTCCAAAGCATTAGAGTGGATTTTTCATCCTCTTCTCCATCTTGGAACATTTCCATTCCTGGAGGTCAAGCTGTAGAAGAGAACAGACGTTTCACAGCCTACAGAGGACGTGATGGTTAGAGCATCAAGTTTAACAGTATAAAACACGCTGCCTTATCACTAAACATTGGCTCAGCTGGAGCTGGAAATAGCTCCATTGGCTCAGGCTGAAGAGGATAATAACTTCTTCTTCCATCACCACTGCGAAACCATCATCGGGCAATTTCACTTCATCCCTGACCAGCTTTAATTATCCTCGCAATGAGGCCTGTCATAACCATTACATCATGTCGCAGAGCACTGTGGCATTCCCACAGGCAGCATCACCAGACTCCCATCTGGTCATGTGGAAGTCACTGACGGGCTGAACACTGTGATATCCCAAATTAGGAAATCCATGGAAACTGATGGAAGCTGCTGCTCTTGCACTGTGTCAAAATCCCAAAGGGAAATGTCAAAGACACGATGAGGAAATCTGACCATGATTTCAGTCTTTTAGTTCTGTGGTCCAGTTGAATCTCGTCATCCAACATTTTACGAGCTTCTTGTGCCAGGCCGGAGTGTCTTTTACAGTCAAATCCCTTCCCGGTTTTCCAGCTCCTTCACTCCCTCAGCTGCTGGTCTTCTCCTTCTCCTCCTCAGCAACACAGATTCTGCCACGAGCAGAGAATTCCACTTCTTGTTCAAACACTGCCTCCAGAATTCTTGCCCTTATTCAAATCCTCCCATCAGTTTGACTTTCTTTCTCTTGTTCTTTCTTCCTCCTTTTTTAATTTCCCCTCTGTGCAGCAGCCACCCCTGGAATGTTCAGGCTCCTGTCCAAATCCTGTGAAGGAACAAAAACAAAACACCATTGTTTTGTAGCTTTTTGTCGTCGGGCCATGACTCAGGGACGCGAAATGTGGTTCGAGGTGGAACTGGGAATGCACCGCTTCCTTTGGCTCTTGATAAATAAGATTTTGTTTAAAAGAAGAAAAAAAGTAAAAACAAATTGAATTAAATAACAGAGTTGCACCAGTTCACACACCAGGAACCTAGGCGACCTTTGAGGACGCTGAAGTCATGTGGTTGATGTTTTTCTGGGGATCTAGTGGTATAAGAATTCTAGGGTGAAATTCTAAAATTTAATTTTATAAATTAAACCTTATGATACTGGATATTTGTGTTTTAAAAAGTCGTAAAGGGAAATCTGAAAAATTGTTTTAATCCCTGCAGGGAAATTGTTGTTGTTGCAGCTGCTGCTGTGAGAGCACGTTATGAAAATCAAGAGTTTAATATCAGGGTTGTTCTGATTAACAAACTGAATGTCACGGAGATCAAGTCCACTCAACGGTACTTCTTTAGACTGAGTTTCAATAAATTGCAGTGAACTGGACGACGGTGTATTGTAGGTGGGGAAGCTGGGAAATGTGCAGTGTGTGTATATTCTTATACCTACTTTAATTTTCTGTTCAGTAACATAATACTGTTTCAGTCCAAACAGAAACAAATATTTTTATATGAAACAAAAAGTCTTCAGACTGACTCTTGTCACATTAGACACAAAAATTAACGCGTATTTGAATGAACTACTGGGCCCAGTAAAGATACTGCTCCTAGTATCTGTATTGTTTATAGTTTGTAGTGAGTATATGAAAAATTAAGAAAGTATTCATATAAATATACAATAAGCTTTATTATTATATTTTAAAGCAGATCAATGACTTCATAACTGCCTAATCCAATACACCTGTAAATCTCTGTGTCAATATTAGGGGAGGAAATCTTACTGCACGTGAGGTTTATTCATAAAAGTCAAATATTTCCTTTGCCAAAAACCTTGAGGGCATTGAATGGAACAAAAGTGTTTGTTTACGAGTTCACCTGAGGAGGAAAGGCAGAAAAAACCCGGATGACAGAGTGTCCTAAAGGTTTCTCCAACATCACAGTGACCTTTGTACGTCCTTGTCCACCCAGAAAAGGTGGAGCTCCATCATAGTAATTGATGAAGTTTTTGTTCCGAGGGGAAGAACAAAGACGCCAGAGATGTGGGAGTCGTGATGTGAGTGGAGGCAGTTGTTCCAGCCCCAGGGCGGACATCGGGGTAGAGCTCGCAAGAAAACCAACAATCAGATTCATTGTTTTTACTCTGCTCTTTGAAAACATTTTGTTTGTAGTTCACTAGCGGGAAGTAGAGCCACCAGGTGGCAGTGATGGAACTCAAAAAATGCCATCTGCTTTCAAGGGAAAGAAGAAGGAAGGAGAACAGAAGAATTGCGTAACATGGGAAGCGTTGGGATAAGCAGTTAGCCTAATAGCATGGATTTTGCTAGTTTATTTTTATTTCCCCTACTAGATTTTCTGGGAATCGAAACATTGCTGTTTTAAAACATACAAATGTCATTGTTCCATTATTCAAATTTGTTTGCGTGGCTCACAGTTTGTTTATAGCATCCCCTGCAGGGGAGGAATAGAAATAACTAGGGTTGCCATGAAAAGCTGAGGCTTCTAGCAAGAACAATAATTAACCAAATTTTGCCAGTTCACATCGGGAACTCGAGATCCCTCGGGAGGTGCTCGGGTCGTGCCCCACTGGGAGGAGACCCAGAGGAAGACACGATGGAGCGACTATGTCCGCTCGGCTGGCCTGGGAACGCCTGGGATTCCCCCAGAAGAGCTGGAGGAAGTGTCTGGAGAGAGGGAAGTCTGGGCGTCCCTGCTCCGACTGTTAGCAACCCGGCCCCGGATAAGTGGAGGATGATGGATGGATGGATGGACGGATGGATGGATGGATTTTACCCATTATGAAATTGATTGCTGAAGAAAACTCCAGGTTTAGATGAAAGAACGACCAAGACTTATATTTTTATATATAAACTTGCTTTGAGCTTTTATCTCTTTGAAGCTTCTTGAAACTTCATAGAAATAAATTGTGTTTCTAGCAGTCAGCGACACAGGAGCTGCTCATCATGGCTTTTCTTGTTTCATCATTTTGTTTTATAAGAGACAAGCCAGTGAACATTTTCAGACAGCAAAGTCCCTGAACATCACTGATTGGACAGCAGTCAATCAGGCAGTTACTGTGTGCCGTGATTTGAAATCGATGGTTTTCTCTAGGGGACTTTGGTGCAGTGAACAAAACCTCATTATAAAAACCTTTTTATATGTAAAAAAAAAACACAAGCTATCTCTTTAAAGCCAACAAGGTTAGAGGCATTTTTACTTGCACACAGTGTGTGATGTGAAGTGTCAACAAAAAGAAGAAGCAGCATTTTTGTGGTCTATAAAAAACCCTCATTACTGCAGCTCTGCTGCTCCTCCAGTGGAAACACTGTGGCTCTAACTTTCTGCAGCTCCTTTTTTTTCCTCATGGAAAGCTGGATTTGGGGAAAGCCTCGCCTCCGCCTCCTCCCGCTGCTCCTTCCTCTCCTCCTCCTCTCTCTCCTCCTCCTCTTCCTTTCTTCACATCCGGGTCAGTTGGGATGTTTGGAGCTGATGGTGCATTCAAGGACTTGGTATTAAGTTGTAGACTTGGATGCATGGAAACCAGTACAAGTGGATTGTTACCAGTCACGTGCTTAAGGAAAAATAGAACATCTTATGTCCATTAGGTGGCAGAATATTAATTAATGAAGTGATTAATATTCAGGATCATGCACTGGATTATCGGCACAACAATGTTTGTCAACTGTGAAGTGTCCCAGTGTTGGGCTGAAGTCCCAGTAACGTGACCAAGTCGTACCAGGATTTGAACAACGAACCTTTGATTTCAAGTCTGATCTCTTAACCACTAGGCCACCCGTCCGTGTTTTTATTAACGTTCTACTTCAGAGCTAACATAGCCTCTACTTCTTGAGCCAAGTCTTGCTGTAGACTTTGAGATTGGATTTTTGATGCTTCTTCTTCTTTGGTGTTTCCTCTTCAGGGTCAGGTTGTCAAGTAGAAGGAACTAGAACTCAGGTTGTCACAATGGTGGGCGTATTGTTTTTTTCCTTTTCCATATGATATGTGTTCCATATGTTTTAGATTTGAAAATCGAATCCAGGATCTTGACTAGTCTGGTTCCACTATAGGAATCCAAGGGAAGTTTTTTGTTATGTTCCATCAAAACAAAAACAAACAAAAAAAGTAAAATGGTTTAATCCTCATTAAGACGGCCATGGTTCTAAAAGGTTCTGATAACGTTGGTCACATTCACATACTCAAATGGTCCAGATCATAAAAAACCCCTTCACTGTAGGACGGAATGGGACGTGACCCTTTCTGTACTGTCAGTTCCGATCTGAGTCTCAGCACGTGAAGGCAGCACAAGTTGGGCAGCAGCTCTCAGTTGTTGCAGACTGATGATCCAGCTGCTGTGTTAGAGTATGTGAGTGTGTAAGACTGTGTACGAGTGAGTGTGTGTGTTGACATGGAAACAACTGTGGTACACTGTTAAAACTGGACACACTCTTCTCTCCACGGCAGCGCTGCTGCGGTGACTCCAGACAAACACGACCGGGCCAACTTTCTTCTAGCACGGCTGCACTCATGTGATTTCTCCCCCCCCCCACCTTTCTCACTGGAGCCTGGAGCCATGTCCAAGACTCTGAAGAAGAGGAAGAACCACTGGACTAACAAAGTCCACGAGAGTGTCCTCTTCAAGAACGAGGACGGGGAGCTGGGGCTGGAGCTGAAGGGCGGCGCGGAGAACGGACAGTTCCCCGTCATCGCCGAGCCTGCGGCGGAGAGAGCGCTGTGCCACAGCGGTAAACTCCTCCAGGATGAACTGCTGCTGGAAGTCAACGATACCCCGGTGGTCGGACTCACCACCAGGGACGTCCACGCTGTGGTCAGACACAGCAAAAACCCGGTCCGACTCAAGTGTGTGAAACAAGGTAAGACTCCGGAGTCTTTTCTCCAACTTAACCGAATTCCCTTACATTTTCACAATGTTTCAAAAACCGCTGCTTTTACTTTGTTGTGAGCGTGTATTTTGACAGCAGCGCGTTTTGTCTCCTTCCAAGGTTCCTTGAACGCAGCACAGCCAGGAATGTTTACTTTACGTGCTTCTGTTACGTGTTTTATTTTCAGTTGTTATCAATTATTTTAAGCATTTGTTGTGATAGGAAGTTGGTGTTTGACACTTGTGTTGTGTTGACACTGTCCCGTTTAAAGGCTCTTTGAGGGGATGTGTGACATTTAAGGCGGTCAGAAAAATCTAAACATTCCTTTTGGTACCGATAGGAACTTCCGTTACAAACATGAGCGTGAGTTGAGATAGTAATAAACTGTTATTACGATGAACGAAGAAACATATAAACGCAAATGTAAGAATTTATTAATTAATATTTTGTGTTCTTTTTAAAACACTTTCAAAGTAGCATGACGTTAAAAACCCTATTATAACTGATAACTGAGCTCTTCCAAACTGTTTCTCTTCTCCATTATTTTAACTAACTAGTTCTAACTATTCTGGCAACATTCTAACATTATTTGTTAACATTTAATGATTTTGACATTGGATTATTTTTACTGAATAATCAGATTACACTGATTTCTTTATCACCATGATGTGTTGGGTGTGATTTGTGTGACTGATTCTATTAATACTGTAACTGTGATGGTACAGCAGTGTGTAACCTGTGGCTCCTGAGCCCAATACGACCAAGTTAAGCCTGACTGTGATACAGTGGATCAGTATATTTAGTAGATTAAAACACCACACTTAATTGTTGACCTGCTTGCCAACAGCAAAATAATACTAAAGTCAGGACCAGGTGTGTCATCTTTAGGTAGAGCAGCAGTGTTGACTTCGGCTCCTTTAGGTAGAGCAGCAGTGTTGACTTCAGCTCACTTCATTTGATTGTAGACAAACTCTATCTGATGTTTATTCCCTCAGTAGTTGGATGGTCAAAGAAACATTTTTTTTCAATTTTTTCAATTTAAAGTATTTCCAAAAAAAGTTCAAGTTGCTGATTATTATTATTAGGTTCTTTAGGGATGCTGCCTGCTTTGTTAACCAGTACAGAAATACAGTATTTAATAATCAGCACCACAGTGTGATTTTCAGGACTAGTGATTAACATTGAACCTGAACTAATGTTTCTTCTTCTCCTCCTTTTTCCTCTTCACCTTTTGGTAATTTCCTCCCTTCAGTCCAATACTTTAGTGGCAGGTTATTATGCAGATGCCTTATGGGCTGGTAATCTCTGGGTACGTCATGATTGAAATGGTTTGTGCTGTTGTTGGCTTAAGTTCAACCGTGTTTACTGAACAACTCAAGTGAAGGTTACATTCGTATTTTTTTATTTGACAATTAAGTAATCTTCTAAACATCCCACCACCTCGTTGGTTCACAAAGTTTGTTGTTGACATCATAGATATCAGATTTAGCATAAAAAAACAATTGTTTTATTTTATTTTACTACCATTACTGCCTTGTACTGTATGCTTTTTTTTGGCTTGATTTATTATTTAGCTGCAGGGAAATTTAAATTTCTGAGTTTAACCCTCTCAACTCATGCAGACATTTTGTGCAATATCCCATCACCGTCACAGAGGAAACATTGCTTGCGCTGGTTGGAAATTGGATTTAGAAGGAAAACTGTAAAGATATTCAGGCCAAACCTGCAGTCTGTATTTTAATATTACAGCAGTGTCAGTGGCAATGAAAAATATCGTTCATTATGATGAAGTCACATTGACTTTGGACCGCCACAGGTACAGCAATAAACTATAAATATAAGCAATTTGAAAATAAGTTTTGGAAGTGGGAGATGGTGTTGCCACCCAAGTCTAATCCACTCCCAACTCTGTTTAAATCTCCCCAACTTGGTCATGGGGCTCTGGTGTTGCAGACGAAGCCCTCTGACACTGAAGGTTTCACAGCATGAGCCAAGAGGAGGATCAGCAGCCTGTCGTTTTTGGATGAAAAATCAGCAAAAGCCCGTATAAGAGGCTTTGGATCAAAATCTCCGCCTGTTTATATTTATGCATGCCGCACTGTTTGGGCGTGTGATTCGGCGCTGTAGCGGGGATTTATTCAAACGACATTTAAGCCTATATTTTCCCTCCCGGAAATATTTATATCCTCCAGTGATTGCTGAAGTGATTGATATTATCCCTGCGCTCCACACGTCTTTGCTCCATTGGCTGTTTACGGCGTCAAGTTATTTTGGCTGATTGATATGTACATTAACAAATACCATAAAAAAGAAACACATTTCATTTTTGCACCAGTGTCCTTACAGCAGTTTGTTCAATAACAGACGTTTCTCACGACTGGACGTCGGTGGCAGCAGCTTATTATTCCCCGTGGTTAAGTTTTATGGTGAGGTGACCTCCAGCAGCTGTAGGACTGTGATTGGAGCTCAAGAGTAAGTCAGGCGTGCTAACACAAACAGCCATGAGGTCGTTTTTAGGTGGAGGTGGGCGCAGGTGGATTGATGTATGGAGCAGCCCAAGACCTTCACACAGGATGCTTTGAACTCCTCAAAATCAATTCTCACTATATTCAAATTTTTGACAGGCCAAAGGGGATGTTAAAGCTGCCATCAGAAAATAAATCTTTTGATTTTATTGATAATGAACCTTTTTCTTACAGTTACTTTTAATTTTAACAAACCGATATTCCTAAAATTCAAGCTTAAACATCCGTTAAAATCTGTGTGTGGTCATGTGACAGGGAAAAGATAAATGAGCCGTAATTATTTCAACTGACGGATTGGCTTTTGCAGGAGAAATAGTCAAATTAAAATGATGCACATCCACTCTCCAGGCCGTAAAACAATCACCTCGTAATAAAAAATGACCAGCTTGCTGGAATTAATCTTCATCACTTATCCCTGAGACACTTTTCTTGCATGCTGTGAGTCGATCTGAGTCGTAATTATCTACACGACAAAATAATCATCGAGCGTGGCTGATCAGAAACGTCCTGATTTTCTTCCCTCTAGAAGACATTGACATGCTCCCTGGCCGCGTGTTGTCCTGCACTTCCTGTGACACAAAACAAACCTTTTAAAAATATTTACTAGGGTGGCACCGTGCCAGTACTTTATTCAAATACTTCTACTTATAAATCATGTAGTGATCCAATAGCCTCTCCTAAACTCAATTAAAAATATACTGCTTCTATGCTGAAGTGGTGTCTAATTTTAGCATTCAGACTAACTTGTTAGCATTCAGACTAACTTGTTAGCATTCAGACTAACTTGTT
>NC_024314.1:20079970-20085045 GCF_000523025.1 Cynoglossus semilaevis | reverse complement strand
CATTCAGACTATAGCATTCAGACTAACTTGTTAGCATTCAGACTAACTTGTTAGCATTCAGACTAACTTGTTAGCATTCAGACTAACTTGTTGGCATTCAGACTATCCTTTTAGCTTGCTAACAGCAAAAGCTGCTGTTTTCTTTTTTACTGGCAGCAAGAGTGGATCAAAGGTTTAGCTTCACTGAGAGCGTCCTCTCTGGGATTCTTAAGAGGCAGAAACTTTTTACATTAAAACATTTCTATGAATATTTAATTTACTTCATCAGCATTGATAGCTTGAATGTCACACGGGAACACATTAATGAGGAGAGGCTTCTTTTTAACCATCGTCTTTATCTCTATTTTACTGTACTTTTCTTTATGCAGTTTTGTCTTAGCCTTGTTGGTTATAAAATGGGATTCCCGGGATTCAGATAAATACTGGTTATCGGACCTTTGTACTCTGTCTTTGTACGTACTAATATAATTTTATTTCACATTTTGAGGGGGAAAAAAAAGGCAGTCAGCAAGAATAATCTACTCAGCTGAGGTTTGTTAAACTCAGCGTTGCACTTGACGTTAGGTGAAGATCTTTTGTCAAACATGCTGTAAACAAAGCTTTTTTTCCCCCAGATGCTCAGATTTAAAACGATCCAGTGTTTTCACCGCTGCTCAGCTCAGGTTTTCAATAGATGAGTTGACCCTGTGATATAATGGAAGTCCTACACTTTCTAAATGAAATACAAATTGCACGTCTCTTCAAACACAGTCAGGACTGTGGCCCATTCATCTCCATGGCCTTTTTAAATAATCCATCACCATCTCCTCTGCAGCTTCACTAATGTTTTTACAGGAGCTGTCACTTCCTCTCATGACACCATGCCTGGTTTGCCAACATTCATTACGCTCCCTCTCACAATTTTAACCATCCACATTATGAATTTCACCGCTCGTCATTGTTGAAGACATGATTTCCCATGTTTATGCATGTATGCGCTTAATTTCCTATGTAGTGAAATATGAGTTCATTTCTTCACGTCGGTAATCATGGGACGTGACCTGATTCTTCTTTTATGTCACACGTTTGCACATGCACAGTATTAGGGTTTCATTATGACTCTCCGATGTCAGGTGTGGATTAGGCTTTCTCTCCCGCAATCAAGGCCCACTCTGAGGATGTAATTAGGACTTAAACAAAACACTGATGAGTGCGGAGGAGAAAATTAGATTGAGTCTCTTTGAACGGGAATTCTCGTTAGAGCAGAGCATTATGGATAATGTAATGACGGCGTTGCGGTTAATGTACAGTTAATGAGGGCAGCGAGTCAAAGTTGTTTCAGTGACGATGTACAGCCGTGGCTTTGAACAGACTTCACTCTAAGATTCATTTGTGATGCGTTTACTATTGAATGTCAACTACAGTCAATTGAATCGTGTTGACGTGAGCAGCAAATACTGCCAAAATGGAAAACAAAACAGCAGATTTATTCACATGTTGTTATTTACACACCCTGCCTTGAAAGAGCTTTACTTCCACTGAACCACGTTAGGCTTGAATACAGAGAACTTCAGTTCAGACGCTCAGCTCGTTTAATACTTGCCTCACGGCGTAGGGGGCAGTAGGTGATAAGTAAATATAGAATAACTGTTGCAGTAGAAATGTTACATTTCATCATTGAGTTCTCCTCTACTGTATGTAGTCTGATTTATTTCCTCCTGAAATAAGTCCAGCTACTGAGTTGTCAACAGGAAATTTAAAGAAAAGGTTGAAGGAGTTGTAGGGAGGAGAGTCACGTGTCAAACAGACGTGGGCTCAGCACACAGCCCTGTGGTGTCCCTGTCTGAGGGAGGGTGAGACGGGAAGGTTTTGGATAGACAGGCCTTTAGAAAGGGTTCCAAGTGTAAAGTCAGGCTCTGAGAGTGGACTCACACTCTGTGCCATGTTAAAGTGCCAGTTGTCCACCGTTGGAGCTTAAGCCCAGTTTCCTGCGACACATGTGTCAGTGACTGTTGTTTACACGCAGTTGAAGCAGTGCGATCGTGAGCGAGTCTGACAGCAACTGCTGCAACATCTGCTTTGAGAAAACAGTCGGCCCTCTGATCAACAGGATGTAGTCATTACTGTGGGCTGCTGTCACTCAGAAACATGATGGAGCGGAGTCGCTGAAGCAGCAGCCGACTGATATGCACGGAGGGTGTGGGTTTCGAGTGGAGCGCACAAACACACACACACATTAGTATCGCCAATGTCTTCATTTTTTGTAGCGTTTGTACCCACACTAGCCCTAGGATCCACGGTTTAGGGGACGATCGAGGACGAAGATACGATATTGTACATAAGGAAACAGAAAGTAGTCAAGAAAAAAATCATGGATTTCAGTGTCAACACTGTGGGCCAGATCATGTCATTTGTTTGGAGGATTAAATATATATCGACAGCTTTTCTCGCCTCCCTGGTGATGTTACTGAATCCTCAAGGTGTACGCAAAGAAAGCCAGATCGGATGCCAACGACGACTCTTTCACATCACAGGCGCCTGCTGAAAACGACTGCACCACAACTCTTATAAATCCATTCTCTGTTCACTCTCTCTCTCCGACCAAGAATAACCTGCTCAACACTTAAACAAAGCAGCCAAATACTAACTGCCCGAGCGTCAGTCTCTGTACTGGTTTACCTTCACCTCTCTCTCTTTCTCTGATGCACATGTGGTTTTGCCCCAGTTCAGTTCGGTGAGGGATTAATGCAGCCAGCTGTGGAGGCTGTCACTGCGTCTTCACTAGCACTGTGTGTGTGTGTGTGTGTGTGTCTGTGTGTGTGTGTGTCTGTGTGTGTGTTAGTGGAACTCTATGCTAATTTTGCCTTGCTGAGGATTCAGACATTTCCTGGTCGGCCCAAGGCAGTCCCTGTGCTCCTGCTGGGCGTCCACACAGTGGATCCTGGGGGGGTTGGAGGTAGAGAGTGGGGGGGGGGGCAGTAGCTGTAGACATGTCAGCACCAGTCTTTAAAAGATTGGTTCACGCTGTCGCTGTGGCCTGACAGCCTGACACACTTAAGTCTGGAATGAAATATCTTAAACATTATACAAATTGCCCGGTAATTGGACCAGTCATTAATCGCTCCCAGAGGGGGAGCTGTTTTGGAGCTTTTTTTAGTGCGATCACATGATGTGTCTCTGCAGTCGGAGTTTGCCTCTTGTTTTAAAAAGAAATAGACGGGGTTTTTTTCTAAGCTGCCTCAGCCTTGTTGAAGGGTCAAAAGTGAAGTTCAGGGTCTTGTCTTGGAGTTGGACAAATTTAGCCCTAATTTTTGAACACAACGTTGAAACCTTCAGGTTTCTGGGTGTCGTATTTGGCCCCTCACAAACAATTGCAACAATTTAACAATTTTAGCTTTTGCTTAATTTAACGCTAAAATATCATACATCACCATTCTATTGTGCAGACACAGAGGCATTAAAACGTACCTGTCTTGAAGAGTGCTTTCATTTTATAGTCCACTGATGTAAGAATCATTTGGTGTAGTGTTTTTCAACATAGGGAAACACTAACGTAAAAGTTTTGGAAACAAACCTTTGCGACCCAAGTCAATAGACATTTTTCGTAAACTCCTGGGAAACGACCCCCCCCCCACCAAAAAAAAAAACCTCTTGTGACCCACCTGAGGGTTGCAACCCAGTCTTTGGAAAACAATGTGCTACAGTAACAGCCAAACAACATACATGTATGATTTAATGTCATGTGTGTAGTTGTAAACCAGTACCATGAGAAAGCCTTGGATATAACAGACCCAAAATGGTGAATCCCATAAACAGACATTATTCTGTCGGTCGTCGTTTTCATGAGCTGGACTGTAATTTGTTCTCTGCTGAAAGACGCAGATGCTGCTAATGGAAGACAGCTCTGCTTCTCTGCTCTCTCTCTCTGGCAGTTTTTTCTTTCTTTCAACACATTACTGTGGGCATCACTCTGTTAATCAGGTTACAGTCACCTGGCACAGAATGTGTCCTAACGGATCGGCTAAAAACACCTGATACCTTTGTACCATTCCTTTTTTCTTTTCCCCTTAATATATTTCACTGACCCGCTACTGGGAAAGAACATTTACTCCTACTCTGCTGCTGAATCAGATGCTCAGATGCTGTCTTGTGGATGTGGTGGTTAAAATGAGTGAAAAAAGCCTAAATCTGTTTCTAAATCTAAAAAAAGTATCAGTAATTCCACAGAGGATTTTTATTTTGAGAAAAACAAAAGATGTGAGAGCGGATCCGGCACAAAGAGCTGGTAGTCACAGCTGCAGGCTGAGTCTTCGCCTCAGAAACTCTCCGGCTTTGAAACGCAGCTGAACTTAAAATCCTCCCCGTGACCTCTTGTCCTGTTTACTCTTGTGTCCTCGTGTGTCAGCTCCCTTTGAACAGACCACACTGATGCTGCTCATGTGCTGGCTCAATGTATGTCCTGTGGAACTGCATGCTGTGTTGCTGGAATCTATGACTAATCTGAAACATTTACTAAAACATGCCAGATTTGTACCATCAACCACATTTTTTTCTGACAATTTTCTCTAGAGTAAAAAACGGTTTGCACAAAATTATAAAAATTAATCGAATACATTTTGGAGGCCTTGTATTTAATTAATTAGGATTCATCCTATTTTGGTTTAATTAAATAATTTGACACCAAACGTTTTTCTTTTCATGGCGACAACTCAACTCAAAATCAACATTTTGAAAATATTTCAACGAGTTCCATTTGTCTCTGTCAGTGGCGTCGATGTCAAACGATCGATTCATCATCTGTGTCTAGTCCTCAGGTTAAAACTGGAGGTTGATGTTGACCATGTTTTTCGAGGTCAAAAACATTTGGCAGACGAGCCCAAAAAAACACCGTCGAGCGAAGTACAGGGATCGTAAAACAACAGCAGCAGCTCACACGTGCTCCTCCACCACGACTCAAGGGAGAAGCAGTGCGTTATGACACCATCAAGTCAATGGCGCATGTCCAAGTAATGCAGTGACTGATGTGAGCCGAGACGAGCGTGGACTGTCCGACCGTCTGTTGGGGGGGGGGGGGGCAACCTCGTGGCAGAGGGGTT
>NC_024314.1:20041025-20079792 GCF_000523025.1 Cynoglossus semilaevis | reverse complement strand
GGGGGCGGGGGGGGGGTGGGGGGGGGGGGGGGGGGGGGGGGGGGGGGGGGGGGGGGGGGGGGGGGGTGTAATCTCCGTGAAGATGTGTTGAGTCAGACGCACACACGCCGTTGCGTGGGAGAGCGGTAATGGTTCTCGTTGCAGCCGGTCTCATCCGTCTTCCTGTCAGGGTCCCGGTGAGAGCCGAGAAGTTGCAAGAGCGAGTGAAACGCAGTGAGTGTGATAGACACCAACACACACTCCTGGTGCTCCAGGAATCAGCTACTCAGCCGTCCGTTTGTGTGTGTGTGTGTGTGTGTGTATAGACAGTGGAGTGGTGCCTCCCTGGAGCCGATGCACCACTTACCACATGCTGTCCAATCATGCTTGACAGAGGTTCGGTGGAGAGAACCTGTTGTTGTTGCCTCTGTTACTGTGTCTGACTGCCAGGCTCACCTCTGGGGACAGGTAATGATTGGCTCACTGTCCCACCCTCCCTCTCTCTTTCACACACACACACACACACACTCAGCTCCCTCCATCTCTTGCCCTGACGACTCCAGGCGTCTGCTGTTCGGCTGAAACGCTGAAGGAAACTCCACAGCCTCCGCCCGTCATGTGTGGTCGGCGGTCTGTGGGGACGTGCAGGTCTCTGCACACGGAGCCTGTGTTTTTATGCCCTCGTTGCTCGGAATCAACATCAACTCAAGTATTCAAAGAATCTGTCCCTGCTGTAAATATTTATGACCTTTTCCATTATCTGGAATCTTTTTTTTTCTCTAAAAATAAACGGTATCTGGAGCATGAAGACGCTGCAGAGGAAGCCGTCTTCTACCTTTTCATTATAATCCGAGTGTGGACGGGAGTGTGTGGAGCCGCTCTGTGGATTTGATGCTGTCAGTCACACACACTCACTGTATTCCTGCGTTTAATTCACAACGGAATGTGTCGAGTCAGCGCAATCGTTTTCAAACCAGCAACCCTGCAGTGTTTGGTAACCGCTGGAGCAAAGACTGCCCTCAAACAACTGACTCTCTGACTAATATATTAATACAAAGAGGTGTCACAGCTGTCATGGCTGCTGCTCCTCTTCCCTGAAGGTTTCTGACTGTAAAGGAAAAACCAAACATGTTTTTTTTTAGACACCTTGACTCTTGTGTTTGTCTGTCACGTGTTCGGTCAGTAAATACAGGTCGCCCTCTGAGCTGCAGATATCAGGTGATTTATTTACACAGTACTACATTTGTACACAGTTCTAAGTGAGAGACAACAGACTCGGGTTTGTTTGTTTTTGCAGTGTGTTTGATTTTTCTTGGAATATTTCTTTTATCACGCTTCAGTCAGGTCTCTGAACAAAACAAAAAAAATCAGATTTTTTTTCTTCTGTCATTGCTGTTTGATTCCCTTCAAACCTGGGATGACTTTGCTTTCAGCTACCTTTAGGCTCCGCAGTACACAAAACAAACTAATATTTATATTCCAACAGCCCCGTCGGCACAGAACAGAACAAAGTTGTCTCCTTGAAGCTAAGCTAAATCACACGGTGACACAGGTTTGACGTCATTTTATTGGTTCCAGCAGCGGTGATCTTGTTAAAGGAGACTTTTTAGGATTCCAGATTTCATGTCGGGCAAAGTTAATATTTCGACTCCCTGCAACAGCATGAATATAAATGAGAACTAAATGAGATATTTGGAAGTGAAAGCACCGGGGAGGGTGAAATGGTTTGACCTGCTTCGCGGAGAGAAGCGAGCGTTAAGAAAATAGACTCTTCAGCCCACACTGGATGTTGCTGAGTCAGCAAAATAAAAGGGGAATAATCAATAAGGGGGCGATTGAAGACTTCTTCACAGGCCCTATGGTTGGTTTGTCCTTCACTGCTCGTCTCTTGGCAAGTATCAAACCTTTTTTTTTTTCTGTTTGGATTATTGTAGGCGTTTGCAGGAGAAGAGGTGGCTTTTGTATCTGTGTGTTTCATAGGGATTAGCGTCGGGTCGTTATGAATTTAAATATCTTCTTACAGAGAAGTGGTGCCGCAGTGAAACACGGGTAAAGACGGAGGAAGAACATGTGTGTGTTAACTAAGGACGAAGGGTCATTTGAGTTAAGGTTTTCCTGGTTCTCTTATTTTCTCTTATAGAGTTAAAATTGGAAATGGAATACATTTCTTTTTTTTTTGAAAGAACATTCAGAAAAAAGCCAGTGTTTGGCTTCAAACATGAAGATGATTTATAATATTTAGCCATTTTCACAGCTCTGAAAATTAGTTTAGCTCGTTTTTAGTTATTTTGAGGATAATATTCCTTTCTCTACCCCAGCCTTGCTACTTACTTTAAGGCGACTTTTTTACTGTGTTTGGTAAAACTTAGTAGATAGATCGTGCTCTTTTTGCTTCACATGACCGTCCAGCTAATTTGAGCAGGTTCCCATGTTTGTTTAAATTCCTCGTCTTTTGTAACTTTTTGCTGATTTTGTTTGGATTGGTTACATTCAAATCTACTTTTTGCTATCACCTTTTTGGTTAACCTGTAGGTGGCGTTGTGTTTACTCTTTGCCATCTAATATTGTAGTGGTTGTCGTAGCTGATTTTGAAAACATTTTTAATGATGTTTGCTATTTATAAAATAGATTTTCTAACATATCAAAACGTACACTTTTTCCGGGAACCTTCGGCTGAGTTTGGTGCTGTTGTTCTGACCCAACTATTAGTGTCTTAAATTTAGCTTATTTTTCATTCTAAAGCAATATGTTTAGCTACCCTGCCCTCGTTACGTTAAAATAACATACCACACTTTTCTTAGAAACTTGCTGATTTCAAGGAAACATTTATGTACATTTCGGTATTTTTTCACCTGCGTCATGGTTCGTAGCCTTTACATTTTTTATTTTTTCTGACCTGATGACACTTCATCAGTGACAGTTCTTCACTCGTCTTCGACTTTCCCTGCAGCAAGGTCACGGCCATGGGCTTCAAACCAGCTCAGATCAACGCTCCAAGGATCTTTTACTGTCTGTCAAACTTGCCTCACTGTCGGTCTCAAACACACTCACTCATTTCATCACAATATCCAATGGCTGAGAGACTCATTTGAATAGATCTGGGAGTGCCTGTCCCTGCACTTTCTTATCGTCTGAAAGAGAGACAGTGCAAAGGGTAACGATGTAAAAAAAAACCAGTAAAAACACAGAGGCCATGAGAGCTGACACCTGGTGCTCAACAGGAAAATAGAGAGAAAGATAAAATAATTTTTTACAAGGATTCTGTTTTTCTGAGAACTGACAATTGTCAGTGTGTTTTTGTCACTGCATCAGATGAAGGACTTCATAGATGAGGACGTGTGTTTGGTTTAGTTTTTTAGTTTGAAATAAGTGGAATCCACAGACTAGTTTGAACTGGGTTTGGCTACTTATTTGGACATTGAAGTTTTATTAACTATGTGACAGAGACACTTGGACTTTGAATGAATTGTCTGTGCATATTTGGGGGGGGGGGGGGGGGTCACAGAGAGGTCGAAGTGGGACAAGAACCCATGATGACGGCTGCCTTCTCTCTTTTATGAGTCTCTCCTTGATTGTTTTTCTTGGTCCCCACACAGTTTGCAGTAATTAGACAGAGGTCAGAGGAGTGTGTGGACCTTGTCCCTGCATCAACCTACCAACATCCTCCAAATGTTTTCTGACGTCCTCCCGACAACTCCTTCGTTAATGACCCCAACTCCTTCTCTTTTCTCCATGTTCATTATTTGCCTCCTGTTGTTGAGGCAGCTTTGGAAAAACACACACTAATGGAATGTAGATAAAGGAAATTGGAGTCAGAATGATCATCCCGCCCTCCTCCGCTCCTCCGCTCCTTGAGCATAAATATGTAATTTGTTCCATTTGGTCCCTGCAGAGCAGCTACATTAGAAGGTCAGGGTTTACAACTGTCCTGGTCCGGCAGCATTAATCCAATTTTACACACAAACACACCCGCACACTTGTCCAAGTACACTCTGAGAATGACTTTGCGTCTCCGCAGTAGCCACAGATTTGTCTCCATCTCATAGACGCAGTGAGAAGGATTTGTTCATCAGATGATTTTACTCATTTCACTGAAGAATCCCTTACTGTCTTGATACACCCTGTCCCTGTCAGGCTCTCCTCTGCTCCACTCCTATTGGTCCACGGTCATTTGATTCCCACTGTTTAAATTTCTTATTTGATAACAGAAAATTAATTGGATTTAAATAACTTGGCCGATTCTCAAAAATGTAACAATGTGTATTTATGAAGTATTTAAAAAGACAAGGGACGTCTTCTTTTTCTACTTATTGATTAACTGTATTTTTATACATCATTAAAAATGACATTGTTCTGTGAAAATAAGGCAAGAATGTTTCTAGAGAGAAAAAGTTTTCCTGTGACTAGCCTGATTGATAGGCAAACTTGATCTATTATTAATAAAACTTTTTTTTTAATTCCAGCTATTTCTTCAAATTTCTTTTTAACAGCATTTAACTTTTTGAACATTTATTTGAGCTAGTCACGTGTTGGTAATTTATTTGCTAAAATGCTGACATAAATCTTGTTTTTTGTATCATTTGAGCTAGTCACGTGTTGGTAATTTCTTTGCTAAAATGCTGAAATCTTGTTTGTATCTACGACGTAGCTCCCAATTACACTGGTTTAATGCCAATCATAAAGGACGCTGCTCTCAGCCACTAAAGTCATTTATCAATCCTATATCTGAAGGTACAGTAATACTGTTTACCATTTTATAAAAAAAAAAAATAGAACAAACTAAGTTGCTAAGTTGCTTAATTTTGATTGGGGCTTTAACTTTTCGAAAAACAAACAAAAGAGAGATTTTCAGAGTTGTGTTGCAGAATTCAGTTCTTGTCCCCTGGCACTGTGGCTTCTCTGAGCTTGTTAAACTGTCCAGTAGCCTCTGGCTTCAGTCCACTGGTCCACAGCAATCCTTCTATTAACTGCTCCTGGAATCCACACACTGACTAGTGCATAAACCTCCCCTGGTTCCAGAGGCAGACTGTACAGATTTATCCCCAGCCATGCCCTGTTTCAGGCCATTATGATGAGCGATGGGCTTCTATTATGCTGACTTGAAAGCAGCCGTTGTTATGCTAATAAGCCATAGCAAATAAAGGGGTGCACAGCGTCGCTTCCTTTCTGTCTTGGTGCTCAGTTTTCCACATCTACTCCCTCCTATTTTTTTTTTTTTGTACCATACATCTTTTCACTTCCTGTCCTCTCTTCCTGTGCCAGGGTGCAGTTGTGGGTGTTGTCTTCCTGTCCCATTAACACCCAGACCTCATGCAGAGAGAGGGCTGTGTGTTTTTATTTTTCAGTTTTTGTGATTGAATGCTGCAGGCGAAGCCTCACCGGCAACTTGGCCCCAAATAGTCCTGTAGTCATTTGGTGCCAGGCAGAGCTTTGCCACCTCTGAAAGGACGTTTGGCTTAAAAAACAAAGATGGAAACCAGCACCACAGCTGTGAGCACAGGGTTTTTGCTGATTTTTGTTTCATAGCAATAGATCATGAGAGAGATGGAAGCAACACAGAGGGCTTATACTTTTTGCTCCCACTTGTGCATTTTCACCGTCCTTATTATATCCTCGCAGAACCAACGTCCTAAAATCCTGAAGGTCTGGTTTGAACAGCTCCCCCTTTGATCATTTTGATGTAATTTCGGATTTTTTACAACCACCAACTCTCATCCCCTGATAGTTCAGTGTTGTGACCTTCACAGAGACACACTTTAGACGCTGCAGACGACATAATACAGTTGTAGATGCACACGAGTTATCGCTTCAAAACATGCTATGGAACTGGTGAAAATGAGTTTCAGTTTTCAGTATCTGAATTTTTCAGGACATTCACAGTTGTCTTTGATTTCGGGACATAGTTTTATGATGATGGTTTTATTTTAATTATTTTTTTGTTGAAAATATGTTAAACTTGGCTCGATCAATTGCTCAGTCTCAAAGCCATTTATTTTTTCCTAAATTTCAAGGGAAATGTGTACTGTGTTTTGGTTGTTCCTCATCCTAATGTAGTGACCGTAGCAGTGACCTTATCAACCTGCCAGTGATATGTCTTCTAAGTAAATTCCTCTGCAAAATGATGCAATTTTTTCGTCCTTATGAACCCAGTTATCACTGCCTCCCTGGTTTTTTCTTCATCTGTCAAACATGGCTCCCCGCAGTGATCTGTGTAAAGTAGGAGGAAGAGCAAGACCGCACGCACTCTTGGCACATGGAGATTACAGCTTTTGGCCTGCAGTATTAATTAGGTCAAACTGATATACACACAGATCCTTTAACAGCTCAGCCCGAGACATTCCAGCACGACCTCTGTGCTGCCTGCAGGCATTTCTTCTTAGTTGTAGAAAGTCTTGTTTACTGTGGTTTTGGCAATCATCACAGCAGCTTGGCCCCGGGGCTTTTTTTTCTTCTTCAGGATTCATGTCCTAACACTATGAGTAAAGATACAAATTTAGTGTCACCCTGTAACTCACCCGGAGCGGCCTGCTCTTTTTTTCTTTTTCTTTTGCTTCCTCTATATCCAAAGGGCATAGAATTAGCCTTTCTGTGCTCATAAAAATCTTAAGTCAAGGACCATACTGAACTGTTTACAGCCAGCTGAGGCTGACTGCCAAATGCTGCAGCTCCAAGTCATTAGTAGTGTTTGGAAAAGGCCTGGAAATACCTGCAGCCCTGCTGTTTACAGCTGGTACTGGTTGATTTAGTGACTCCTCGAAAACCTTTTTGTTTTGTTTTGTGTGTGTTGACTAGTCCGACTTCAAACCAAGAATTCTCCCAGAAAAGTAACAACAAAGGGCTTTAACACATTTGGTCAATCACAGAAAATGCTAATCCTAAGGTCTTATAATTATATTTATTTTTCTTTATTTTTATTATCCTAATTTTTTAACAAAAAGAAAATACAAATACAATAATAAATAGTATATTTTTTAAAGTTATAATATAATATATATTATATATAATATAATATTTTTGTAAAATCTGATTAGAAAAAAAAATATTTAGACCTCTTTAAAACAAATATTTTAAGCCAAAAGTAAAAGTCTAGTAAGTTATGACCTGTCTGAAAATCTGAAGTCTGAAAGTCTTGCAAAATACCCCCCCCCAAAAAAACCTACATACTGTACAAGTTATTGTAAGAGGAGTTAAAGATTGATTCAAAAGATGCAATGAAAATGGTCAAAAGTTACTCTAAAAGGGTGTACAAAATTAAAACAGTAGATGTTTGTGAATATACGTAACCAAGGAAAAAATATCACAAATCAAATATATTTGGCCTCAAAACAACAACATTTCCTTTCATCTTCTTAATGTTCCCTTTGTTCCCTTAGAAGTGAGTGCTTTTGTTGAATTCATTTTTATTGAAACTCCAGCCGGTGCTCATGTTTCCCAGTGTCTGAACCTGGTGGGTGTTTGAACTGATATTTGTGTCTGCTCTGAGTATTGAGCTGACAAATGTTGGTAGAACAAGCTGTAGGGGCCAAGAACATGTCAAGAAAGAGCGAAGTGAGAATCAGAAATAAACAACGCAGTGGTGAAGCGTGTGGACAACGCAGGCAGATTTTGTGAAGCGTGTGGACAACGCAGGCAGATGGTGTTTAGTTGGAGATCTGTTTTTAGTTGTCCTAACACCAGGTCACTAGAATTATTGTTCAAAAGATCTGGACATTCGGGGCTAATCTTTGTTCGGCTTTTTTTTGCAGGTGTAAGATGTTATTAAATTAGAACTCGGCACTGATTTAATGCCATCTGAAATAATAATTTGTACTATATTGATCCTATATTTGAAAAATTAGCAGCTGATATGCTGTTAACAGGTTGCCCCTAGCAAGTGCCAAGCATGTGGTTCCTCTGGGAATCGAACCCAGAACTCTCTGCTCTCTGCAGGAACCGACCATAGAGTGTGAAAATGGGATGTAAAAATATTGATACAATGAAATATTGCAATTTTTCTGTTTTATTTTGTCGTTAATGTCTCGACTATAGCAGTGTTTCTCAGAGTCACAAACCTTTGCGACCCGAGTTAATAGACATTATTCGTAAACACCTGGGAAACATGATGCAAGATGACCCAAAAAAAAAACTATTGCGACCCACCAGAGGGTTGTGACCCAGTCCTTGGGAAACAATGGACTATAGTATTGCTCTATATCACAGTATTTTGTATCATTGTCCCTGAATTGCGATACATATCGCATCGCCAGATTCTTGCCAATACGCACTCCTAATCTGAACCCAGTCCAGAGAAAGAGTCCTGACTCCTCCTTTACCTCAGTGTCACATTTATTAGCAGTAGCAGTAGCTGCAGTGAGTACGAGTGACAGATGTGCGACCTCATCTAAGTTCTGTCAAGAGCAGTTCAGCACCAGCAGCTGCAGCAAAGCTTTGTGATGGAGGTTAAACAACGGTTGGTCTTTGAAGGGAAGCTCTCACAGTAAGTGAAGGGGAAACGGTCTTTCTGCTTCATCAGCTCTTTTCAAGTAATGGTTGAAAAGTAGTGAGTCCATTTAAACCATGTCATTTCATTTGTGTTCATCCACGTTTAAGTGTGGCCCAGGAAATCACCTCTCTGGACATTTGTTCAAATTTGACTCAGTTACGCTGATATCTGTTCACTCCAAGGTCCTGCTAATCTCCGAGGCAGACTTACCAAAATCTCTCCTTTGGGAAGAGTTTGTCCTGCCGCTTCTCTCTACGTTGTTTTCTCCTTTACAGTATGACCATTAGAAACTCACTGTGGTTCCATAGTGTAGCGGATATCACTGCCTTCCACGCAGAAGGTCCTGGGTCTGGGCCACACATGTAATTGTGCCTCCTGTGGCAGCCTGTGCACGTTACACTTAGACTGTGAGTTTTCCAAATAAGGGCCTTGAATTTGTATATCTACTGTATCTTTGTATGATACAAGTTTTCTGGGTGGTATTCTTCCATTTTGGCCAATTATGTAAAATATTTTGTCCAACATTCTGCTTTTGTCATTTTTGTTGTATTTAGAAAAGGCAGTTGTTTACATTGGTTCCATAGTGTAGCGGATATCACACCTGCCTTACACGCAGAAGGTCCTGGGTCTGGGCCACACACGTAATTGTGCCTCCTGTGGCAGCCTGTGCACGTTACACTTACACTGTGACTATTTTGTTGTTTTTGTTGTATTTAGAAAAAACAATTGTTTACCAGGGTGAACCCTGCCTTTGCCCATATGAAGCTAGGATTGGCTCCAGCGCCATTCGCTAATGGATGGATGGACGTTATGGTGTAAAAAAAGTTGGTTTAAGTTTTAATTAATTTGTTTCGAAACACTGAAAAATAGCTAGTCGAATTTAATTGAAAAAAAATTAAGAGTGCAATAATGTTCAATATATATATAAAGCAATAACGATTTATTTTATGTACATACAGTACCGTGGACGTCACTTCATTAAAAACAATATATATATATATATAGATATATTAGCTTTGAGGTATTTCTTGGTCGTCAGCAAGTCTTGGCAACCAGCAAAAAAAATATATATAGGCAAAAAAAGGTTTGTATACACCTGTTTATAGTAAGTACTTGGATCGGCTAAAAACTAGGAATCTGTTCATTTATTTTTTATAGTAAAGTTCTTACCATAAGTTCCGATTCTTTAATTGCGTCTGAAAAACTTTAAACAAATGCGGTGACAAAAGTTTCTCAGCTCTGCTGCTTCATCAGGTTGTTGAGGCCCGCAGCAGCTTGGTGAAGACTGATTGGCTCCCCTCTGATCCAGATGGTGGCTTCACCAGGGCAACAAGAATCCACGAGAACCCAAGTACGATCCCTTCACCCTCTATTATCCCCCAGATGGACAGATTAATCACCAGTCAGGGAGGACGAGAGGGGACGAGACATCCTCAGGGCTGTAAAGTCATTTATAAGAGCACTGCAGAAGAGAAACAAAAAGAGTCCAATAGACACAGCCGCATCTTTTCTTCTGCTTCCCTCCGTTGTTGACTTGTTGCTGCGTCTTTTACAGTTTAACGTCATTGTCTTCACTCCCAGAGTCTCAGAGCTCTGGAACTCCTTCAATTTCGAGTGCGCCGCTGCAGCCCTGGGATTGTGCTGCGTCAAAACACAGACAATCCAGACTCACCTCTTTTTCATATCTACAAGCTGTGACTTCCCGATTTCGAAAACAATGAAACGGTCCCTGGCTTTGAGTAGAAACAGCAACATTAAGCTGTTCATTTCCCTCAGCATCGACTTTGTCGTAGTGGCTTTAAGCAAGTATCCATACATCAGGAAGAATCTTCTGAGTTTGGGTTAGTGAGAAGAGAAACAAAAACAACTAACTTTACCGCCTTGAAGAAAAAGTGAAAAAACAATGTTTTTTTTCTTTACCAATCTCCTCCTTAGTCACCTATTATGCTGAAAAATGAAGATGAGGCGCAGGACAAAACAATGAATTTGTCGCGTTTTATTGTCGGCACTCCTGGTTGGTCGTTTAAGTGCAACACCAAGCTTTGTTCTGTCTCAAAATAGCTTTGTTTTCTATAGAGACTGTCCTTTATATCTGCTGCCATCCTGCAGTTCTGCTGATTTCTGCTGATTTTTATACCACAGTAATCACATCATGCCCAGCACTGTTGGCATTAATATGACAGAAACATGCAAATACAGCAGACCTGCGGGTTGCTTCTACCCTTTAAGAACTTAAGACTGTCTAATGAGGTGCATCGCAGCCTAAAACCCACAAAGTTTTTCATTATCGTCGACCGTTGGCTTGTTAATCTAATTCAGTCCGAGATGAAAACATCACAACTATAAAAACGGATCTCTGTAGAACTCGGAGCTGTTGTCTCCACTTCCGGGAGGATAGATCCTAATAACCGTGATGATCCTCGGTCTTTTGGCCTAGCACCACCAAGAGAACGTTATTTTTATTCGCGAGGAAAAGTGGTGAAGAAATTCATTTCCCAGGGAGGATGTTATTCTTTAACCTCTCCTCTCTCTTCCCATCATCATATTTTCTTGGAAACGGCCTCACAGAGCCTGCAGCAGGAGCGTAGTGTCACACTGTTGTTTTTATCTCCGGTTTACCCCAGCACCGTACGGAGAGCGCGGCGGCTTTTTTTCATTAGAAACCCAGTTTTACTGTGACATCTGTGCAGTCACACCGCTGTCCAACGTCCATCCATCAAACCAATGTGCTGCTCTCAGCAGATCTGATTTGGTGACAGCGACGTATTCTAAATCTCATCTGACACACACACACACACACACACAAAGAAGAAAATAGCCATTGACTGTAGCAAAGTGACAATTGAGGTTGAGGTTTGTCAGAAGTTCACAGAGGAGAAACGAGTTTTCTGAATATTATGGACCAGCCTCGGGCTATTATCTCCATGAATACTGCATTTTTCTAACCTTTGCTACGGCGGCTGTTTCCCGGGGTTGAAAGAAGGTCAGCTTTTAATTGAAAGCTGCCTGAGTAAGGCCGGCTAACTTTCTCCACACACAAACACACTGGAGTCTTTGGGCTGAAACTCAACCTAGTGGCCAGTCATCATACTGACCTGTGTGGGTAAATATAAATAATTGGCAGTAATCTAGATTGAAAAAAATGTGTTATTTTACAACGTGTAGTGTTTGATCTACAGATGTCAGCTAAGGTAAAAGACTCACTTCTGATGCTGGAAATTGAACCAAACAGTACAGGATTTACATATATACAAAAAAATCAAACATAGTTCCACATTATTACAATTTTAAATTATTATTGCTGTCTAAATTACCATGTCTTTTTTGTTATATTATTCAAATTAATTTTTTTGAAATTTTTTTAATGGCGCTTTGGGCCAGAGTCAATGTCTCTGTCATTGGTGTGGAACTCCAGCCAGTGTCTGCTCCTCCTGCACCACTGAAAATTTACATGTTTGTTATTTTCATATTGACAGCCACTAGAGGGCACTCTAGGCTTGTGATGCGACTTATACTCCGGCGTGACTTAAAGTCCGAAAAATACAGTACTCCATAACGTATTAATACGTGCATCTGCAATTGATTGAGAGTGGATAAAAATGGATGGATGGATGGACAAATTCTTATGTATGAGCAGAATAACATGCACTTTATATCCAGAAGTTCCACCTTCCATTCTCTAAACATTGTTTACTTTTCACAGAAGCACCTCCAGGTTCAAATACCTCTTTAAACTCAGATAGGGTCAAACTAAGAACTAGATTATGACCAATTAGTATTGTTAACAGTAACAGCGTTACACGTTCTCTAAGCTGCTAACCAAATGCTCAGTTATGACTCAATTAGTATTGTTAACAGTAACAGCGTCACGTTCTCTAAGCTGCTAACCAAATTTCACCAACATCTACACTGTTTTCAGGTGTGAAATGCACACATCCACCTGCTGTTATTAGTCTTTTTGTTCAAGCCCTATTATAATCAATATTGATTAACTGTGATTAACTCACAGTTTCACCGTTGATAATAAAACAGGCTGAAAAAATAAAAGCCAATCATTTCTTTTTTGGCCACACACAAAACTCGAGCATCAGCACTTTACTGCGTAACTGCATAAATACAGTAACAACACCTGCAGGTAATTAGGTGTTGACGTACAGTGAGCACAGTTGTCACCTACTTCTGGTTTGAGCGTTAATGATGTAAACCGTCTTCAATGATAGGCCGCAGGTGAAAACCTTTGACCTCGGTGTGACCTGTACGACGCAGGCGAGTGTTGACGTTACAGTCAGATTTTCTGAACCAATAAAACTGTGAATTCATATCAGCACGTGGCAATAAGACATCCACTGAGTCACAGAGCAGCTGGCGCTATTATTCATCTGCTTCTGACTCATGTCATATAGCATGGCCAATTACTTCAACTCTCCCTCTTTTTTTTCTAAAGTCACTGAAACAGATGGTTGTTAAGGCACTGCACACACACACACAAACATAAGCTGCACACGTCCTACCCGCTCCTCAACACCCACCGTCCTCACCCTCTCCTGGGAGAATCAACACAGCCGACCTGGGAGCCACGACCTCAGGTTGACCTTCTCTAGAAGTTTCTCAGTAGGATTACGGATCAAAACCTTTGTGGTTTCTTCTAAGGAGAGCTTCCTCATTAACATTGTTGACTCCGAAACTTTCGGCTCAACGAAATTACATGCAGTAACAATCTGTTTTTTTCTGTCACTTCCCATATGCTGCGAAAGCATTCGATTTGAATTGGCTTCATTAGAAGCAACTAAAGTTTTTATGTTAAATGTACAACATTTTCAGCCGTTGTATCATTTTGTATTATTTGCATTTACTTCTTATGATTCAACATGAACGGCACATAGATGCAAATTTGGACAATTGAGTAAAAAGTTTCCTGTTTTTTTTTGTTTTTGTTTTGGGATTTGAAGGTGCATTTAAAAGACATTAAAATAAAGACTTAGGAAAACGTCTGTGTTCTAATTTGGCCTCGACTTGTTTAGAATTCAAGCACCATCCACACCCTCCAAAGCTGTGTTATCAACACACACACACATTTACCACACACACACACACACACACATATCTGTATGTGTTACGAGGCAGTGTTTTGTTGCAAACCAAACTACTTCAATATTTGCTTTGCGCTCCAACCTTAACTGCTCCCCGGAGACCCCGGCGGCTCCTGAATGTAAATGTTTCACTTTCCTCGGCCGCCTCTTGCACACTCCACGGTCAAACATCTACATTTATTTCCATAATCTCTGCCACACTCGGTGTCAGCTCGTTTGCACATATATCACCGCATCATCTGTTGGAGCTGCAGGGGTTCGGCAACGATGAGACCGCTCTCAATGTGGTTTTCCACTCTCAAGTGGGTTCTCCCTGTGGAGCGGAGATTAGATGCCACTCAAGCGAATGCAACTGTTTCCCATGTGTGTTTGTGCGTGTACTCACACCTGTTTGTTGATACAGGTTTTTGTACTGGTGTGATGGAGGCAAACGTGTTTATCGTGTCACCATTTTGAACAGTTATTTTTGGACTGTTGACTTGGAGCCATAAACATAAGGGTTTTACGTAAGAAAAATAAGAACATGGTATAATGTAATAAGGGCTCTCAAACAATTAAGTTTGATCATTTACCGGATAGCTGTAAATGTATCGCAATTATTCTGGATTAATCACAGTTGTAATAATAATACAGAAACATGTCAGGAAACTTTTGCTAAATTTGATTTGTCATTACTCCACAGTGGCCAGATGGAGAGTTGCTTTTAAAACTTTACCCTTGTCCTCAACACTGTTTCTCCGATCACAGTACCCTACAATATGCTTATGTATGCTTATATTGAAGGGAATAGACAAGCAGATTCTTCCCTTTAACATATTCCTCTTTGTGTTACAATGGAAACGTCTGATATGGATTACTGTCATTACTGAAAGTTAGGTATTTCTGACATTCGAATTACCTGCAGATACTTCAAGTTAGGGTTGTTCACTGTGAGCCTTTACTGTATCATTTAAATAAATTGCTGATATACATGCTTTTAAACCTTCATCTCTGTTCTAGTATTACCACTGAAGTAAATCAGTCACTGTGTGTTTGCTCCCACCGATCTCACATGTTCACATCCAGTGCTCACATTGCCATGGTTACTACCTGGGGGCCAGACCGTACGCAGAAAAGTGGGATGAGTGTGTATGAGGACTGAGGTATGATGGGGAATCTCATCATCTGCGTGAGTAATTAATCACTCAGTAGGATGAATCCCGGTCGTCTAATTATCCACAAATGAGATGAAAGTTGTGCCTGTGAGGAGAATCGGAGGCTGTGGTTCAGCGGTGGAATCTGTCCAGTTTGTTACTGCGCTGTCACATCCAGATGATGGTTCTAATTTTCCAAAAGCTAACTATAAGTCGGTGACTAAGCATTGTCACAATCTTCTGTAGTAGTAATGGATCAGGAACACGGCTCTAAGAACTCCAGGATATGATACTTAAAACCTCTATGGCTACTTGCACATACTGAGAGATATTGTTAGTACTTTTTAAAATCTATTTCTGGATTGTTAATAGCTTACAGTAACTGCAGATTTACTGCTACTGGTTGGCCATGCATTGTTGTTGTCTTTTTCACACAAGAAGTTCAACTTGCTTGCTGACAGCAAACAAATATAATCGTTTTATCCTCAACTAATAATAGGCAAAGAGGCGATCTACGGTTTAGCTGTAAGAGCTCTCAGAGTGATTGATGCTTGATTATGTCTCGGTTTTTAGACAGTCTGCGTTGTTCTCTAATTGTCTAAAAATGCTTTGTTTTGTTTCTGTGCCTTTGTCACAGACAGAGGTTAAATCCAAGCTCAATTAGACGCTCCTAATTGTTTGACTACGAGAAAATCAAAAGAAGAGCCGTCGCACGGCGGTCACCTTTAAATCCTTTGAAAGTGATAGCTGCCAAAAATAACAGAAAAAAATGGAGGAGAATATAAGTGCATAACAGTGTGAACACAAAATGCAAATCTCCAAACCCACTGTTCCATAAATAATTAAATGAAGCAATTTGGTTCCTCAGTTCCCATAAATAAAGTGTTTTCTTGAAACAGCCAAATACACCACCAACAAAAAACATCCACAAATAGATGTTTTGTAGCTCATCCATTAAGAAATGGTCCTTCATGGCTCTTTTCTAGCTTTCGAGAAAATCTTAAACCAATTTAAACAAATGATTTAATCCTATCAGTGAAGGAAAGCTGGGAAATGTCCAACAGAATGGGATCAATGTATTTTTTAAACATGATGTAAATGTAGTAAATTAAGTAAATTGTAATATCATTCAGAGAAAAAAAACTGTTCATAAACCATGACAGGACACTGTGCAGAGGAAGGAATGTTTTATTGGAGTCCTTTTGGGACGTGTAGAAATGTTGTCAGAAAGTTTGGTTGTTCTTTCTGCTCTGTTTTTATTGCTCAGTAGTCTATTTTCCTCTAAATGGGATCACTATTTGCTGAATAACCCTTGATTAAGACTGTTCTTCCATCATAACAACATGTACTGATAATAGAATTGGAGTCAACCGTAGCAACCTCAAACATCAACCAGTTCATTTATTTCTAATTAGGACTTTCAAATTCCAAATCAAAATTTGTCTTAAAAAGGAAATCTTTGGCCTCTTTTCTTCTACGTTTCTCCCTCTGTGTACAGTGTGCCTGTTTAGGAGATGCATCTTCCTACTCTGGAAAAGATTTCCTTGTTTATTATTTATGTCAGTTCACCACATGAACCAAGAATATATTTGACAGTTTGGGGAAGCGGTGCTGAAATAAGTGAAATAATTTCATTCTCTCTCTGTGTGTGTGTGTGTGTGAATCTGTGTTTTTTGTGTAACATATTCATTTTTTTTTTCTTTCCAGCCTCATGATGGATTCCCAGTTACTTTTGAGCATCTCTGGAATTTAATGTCATTATTTGTAGTTTATCTTGTCACTGCACAGTATAAATCATGCCGTTTACTACATACATACACTCCGCAGGATCAGCTGTGTGTTAATTAATGGTGTTGTTGCATCACGGAGTCTGTCCAGGGTTCAGGTGTTGTAGACCAACTCATCTTCAGCTACGACCGATCGGGGCTGTGACTGTTCCTGCTAAGAGGGATGTAATCTTGGGTGCATTTGTTTTCCGATGTGCAGATGTCTGTGTTTGCGTTGGAGGGGTGTGTTTAATGTGCCGTGCTGTCTGCACAACTCATCCTACAACGAAAACCGAGCACAAACGGAGCAACACTCCCACTTCAGGGCTAAGAATAGTCGCAGTAAAATGCCATACATTCAGTATACTTCTGTTTGTTTTTTTTCTAAGCAGGTTGGAAACATGTTTGTTTGTTGGGTTTTGCATGTGTGAGGTGCATCATTTTTGGTGGTTTTTACCCAGAACCAGAGTCTGACCCAGTAATATCTGATGCTGCTTAAATAGCCTTGATTATATCTGCCTAGTCCCAGTAATATCTGATGCTGCTTAAATAGTCATCGTATTCAGCCTTGATTATATCTGCCTAGTTAAGTTTCACACAGTCCCAGGTGCTTGTTAAGACACGTATGTTTTAAACCTGTCCAATATCAGGTCTTGGCCAGAATAGTAGAAGTAGAGTTGGTATTCAGATCCAGTTTGAATGTTGTTTTACAAGAACAGATCTGAATCAGATCTCTGTCAGACCACTTGGGGCTTGGCTTCAAAATTTTAAAAGTCACAAACCTTTTGCGACCCAAGTCCTGGTAAACATGATGAGAGACGACTCAAAATGGGAAACATGATGCGAGACGACTCAAAATAAATTTCGTGACCCACATGAGGGTCGCGACCCAGACCCAGACAAAAGATCTACCTAACGTGATCTAATGGGAAATGATCTCCCTGATACAGTAAGTGACCAGGGTTATGGGCTTGTCTGTAATATTAAAACTCCATCCATGCTTTCACTTAACAGGAATGCGTCTTTCATCAATTCCTATTAAAATGTTCTGTTTCCAAGGCTTGTAGATCGAACAACTGTCAACACAGAATTAGTTAAAATTGCTAAATTATATTATAGAACTATTCACCTATTCCAGTGGCTTTAACCATCAGTTGTCCACCTGTTGTGTACAATTGGTGCGTTCATCATCGAAGGAGATGATAGAAGCAAGAAGGACTCATAACTGAAGCCCATTTTTAGGTTTGTCTAATTAATTTAATGGTTGCACTGAGGAAGGTGAATAAATGCTAATAAAACAAACAGTTTGTATTTTTCCTCCTCTCTAAAAGCAGCTTCAGTTTTAGTGTCCAGCATCCACCGGGCTCCATTAAACTGCAGTTAGGTCTGATAACTCTTCGTAAAGTTACAGGACCGGATCGAAAAAACCTGCTGTAATTTCAGAATATCAGAATAGGAAATAAGTGGCTTTGGAAAGACGGGGTCGATGCCAATTGGGCCATTCTTAGTTTATCTGCTTGTATTTTCGGTGAAAAGAAAGGAACCATAAGTCAGCCGTGGCTTCACTAAACCTCCAGGTGACTTCAACCTGAGGTCAGTGTAGAGTGGCTCAAATGTTGAAACATGCTTAGAAAGAACCGTAACTAAAGTACTCTACCTCAAGGTGCTGTACTTTATATTCTTCTGTTCTTCTTCTCCTTCCCTTCTCTTCCTCCTCCTAATCCTTATTTTTCTTCTTTTTCTCTTCTCATCGTTGATCTTCCTCTTCCCTTTTCTCTATGAATCTAAATCAAAAATAGATGTTATTATGTCTCTGGGGCCAAAATTGAAAAGTGTGACGAAATGTGTCTGAGTCTGAAGACACATCACCCCAGTCCCTGTAATCAGGTGAATATATTATCCTCATGATGTATTTTCTAAGATTCCGATTTCCCACAGCATTCATCTCTGTGCAAATGAAGCTGATTTGTTTCCAAACTCAGGCTCATGTGAGCGCTCACCGGCTGTCGAAAGGGCACAGGCTGAGCTCACTCCAGATATGAAAGGCTGTCAATGCCAATGTCAAGTGTAATTTGTCTGGAAGACACACACTTCCCGTCCCGAGTTTTGATGAACGGCACAGTCCTGGCTTCTTTCAGATCGTCAGGGAGCATCCTGCGTGGAGGGTTATGGGTCTTCAGAGGCTCCATTCCAGCAGAGTTCTGGGCCTGTGCGTGACTTAAGCATTGACGTTGCTTCACTGCTGAAGGTGACCTGAGACTGCTGTGTGATGGAGCGAATCCAATGCAGTGTCTGCGCCTACGGGTTTATATAGCAACGCCTCTGAGGGTGGGTGTGTAAACGTAGGTGTGTGCAGCGGAGAAACACGTTTGGAGCATCTGTAAAATGAAGGCTTTATGAAGTGGAGCGTAAGACATCTCTGATAAACATCTGACGTTGATGAAGGTGTTGCTGAAAGGAGCTGGTGTCTGCTAGCAAAACAAGATGTCAGTAATCGCGTGTGATGTTAACACATTTGTCTTCTACGGCCTAAAAAACATTAGCTCATTAGGAAAGAAGTTGATCGGCCACGACAAAACGGTGTTCGAAATCTCACTGTTGGATCAGTTACGACAAAACGGTGTTCGAAATCTCACTCTTGGATCAGTTCAGTATTGGTTGGATGTAGAATACTGGGCGAAATAATATAAATAGATAGAATAGACTTTCAATGATAGTTTGGCACCCTTTGTTGTCTGCTGCCATCCAGTGGCAATAGCAGAAATTACAGTCTTATCTGGCCCTTGTGCCGTAGGACCGCCATAAATTGACCATAGGTATGAACGTGAGTGTGATTGTTTGTCTGTATATGTGGTGCTGTAATGGACCGGTGAACTGTCCCGCCCTCACCCCTTTGACAGCGTTGATTTTCCTTCAACCCTACAAAAAGTATAAGTGATATATAATGGATGGATGGACCTGTACGTTACAACAGTGTTGTACAGCAGTGAATCTGTGTCTAGTGACTCACTTACAACCTGGTCGTCAATAACACAGGCAGCAGCGACATGTTTGAATTGTGTTCTAACACTGAGAGGTAATGTTAGTGTAATCTGATTACCTGCCTTCACTTGAGTAATCCCAGAGATGCCAGCAGTCTGTTCATGTATTTATGTGTGTACAGAAAACACCTTTTCTCCTCCGTGTTCAGGGAGTTTGGAGACCATCATCTGGTTAGAGGCTGGTAAATGCTGGTCACGCGTCTCATAGCTTGTTTTTTGTTTTTGTTTTTGTTTTTTTGTTGACAGCACAGGGAGATGAATAATCTTGTTCTAAAGGCTTTGAATCTTAGCTTCTCATTTGTGAACTAATTGCAGTGTCTGAATTGCTGAAGAAAAAAAACATGTTATGTGGAGATTTGTTTATGAGTAATTACAATACAGATGTTGCACAGGCTGTGGGAAGAAAAGCTTGCTTGCAGTAATTGAACTTGACGTGTTTGACTTGAAAAGAAATTAAAGTTGTTTCTGGGATGTGGGAGTCTGATTGAGATGCTTCGCTTGGGAGAATAATGGTCTCTTTTCAGCCAATATATTATAAAGTTGTCTTTTAAGGCAGTTCATAGACTTTAAATGGTGATTTGTTACCTTTGATGTAAAGTGTAGTGATGTACCTGAACTTGTCCTTTTTTTCTCAGTTTCCTAAATGCAGGTATCAAACTGGTGCATGAACATTTAGAGTTTACTTGTTAACTTTTTTCCAAGATTGGGGCAAGTACTTAAGATGTTAGTATTATAACCTTATTATTCCCTTGAGGGAAAAAATGAAGCAAAACCCACATACTGTGAATCTGCCAAAGAATACTTACCAAACTTTAACTCAGGATTTTCACATAATATACCAGAAAAATAATAAAAAAAGGATTGTTAGCTTTAAGTCTGGGTCATTTAGCCAAAATTAAAAAAAGAAAAATACCACAAAAAGACAGGGTAATATTCAAAATCAGAAGAAATGGAATAGAAATAAAAGTCATCATATTACATATCATAACATTCTCATAATTTACATTACAGGAATACCACTTACGTAGGCCTGTTTAGTTGAAAACAGGGCTGATTATACTTGCAGGAATTGAAGAAAGATACAGATCTTAAACAGCTCGGACTCTCTTTTTTTAATTTTATAGACATCTGCTGCCACCTAGTGAAAGAGTATTTAATTAATCTGCCCGTCTGTGTCACATAGACGAAGGAAGACAATTTATTATCTATAAAATAAACAATAGTTTTCAAATCAAGTGAAGTCTTTGTGCTGGTGCAGAAAATGAGTTTTTTTTTTCATATGGGTCGCTCAGTTTTAGTTTCCTCAGAGCTCCTGAATAATGAAATATTTCTAAGAGAAGCTCTTTTATAAAATGTTAAAGGCGACCTGATTGGATAGCGCCGCAGCACTCTGCACTTTCTACAGCTTTTCTTCAGGTTCCATCTAACTAATAGACGTGTTTGTGTTCGAGTTCAGTTGATTTACCTGCAGCACCAGGGCAGGCTGGGAAGTTTATTAATACTATTTTGCAGAAACAGTTAAAAATTCTATTTTTAGAGAGTTGGAGCAGTCGTTCCTGCTGCTGCAAGCCGCAGACAGTTATTACTGTCCTCATCACCGGCCTTATTATAAGGGACTCAAGATGTAATCCGAAACTAATGAGAAACGGTCACAGGCTGCATAAATAAAATGACTTTTTCCCAGCTGCGCTCTAAGAACAAATTCACTTGTCCCAAATTAAGTCTGCACTGATTTGTTTGCTCATTCGCCAGGACACTGTGTTGGGCGACGTTTGGAGAGCTTTGTTTGTCATTTTTAATCCAAGAGGAATGAATTCTGGGATGCCGTCGGTTACCCAGAGAAAAAAAAATGCTCCTCTTTACTCCCCTGCAGAGGGTGCCATAGATACATTTTAAAATAGCTTTCTTGTGTTGTGTGCTATAGCAGTGTATAACTCTGAAAGAAATTGGTAATATCACAACAATAAACCAGATTATTTTAATTAATAATAAATTATTTAACGCAAGTTTTTTTTTGTTCATCATTTTACTGACAATTACGTAAACCTCGTGAGCCAATTGGGCGATGTCAGCTTCTCAGTCCCTGTAGAGGGCAGTCTTGAGCTGCAGCCAACCCGCCCCCCCTTCAACATCCCTGTTTTTCAAGCCTGTTCCAATTTTGTAGCAGAGAAGCACAGACATGTTGTCGATGCTGAGACCCGTACACACACACACACACACACACACACATTGGACCTCTTAGGCTCACACAGCCCACTCCTTCACACACACCTGCGTGCAAAAATAACATTCACCCAAAACAAAAAGAAATGGGACGTGGACAAAAAAAAACCCAAACGCACACATTCAGAGCGCAGAGATTGTGTTGTTAGTCAGTGACCAGAGCAGAAACCAGAGAAACAGAATGTTTATTTTTGGGGGAGGGGGTCTGAAGTCGTCTCCCAGCACCACATCAATCTTTAAACTGGTGCGTAGGAACAGGTGAGCGTGTCTATCAAAGACAAAACAACAGCCGCAGCCAAAATCAATCGCTGCCAAAGGAAAGTGGGTCTGACTGTGAGGCAGAATTTGGTGTTTCACGGCAGCACCAGGCTTCGGGCTCTGTGGATTTGTATGTTACTTTAGAATCCAAATTCCTCATCTTTTTCTCAGTAAACACGAGAAACTTCATCATCGATGCCTTTGGAGTTCTGGTTCTTTGGCTTTAATGCTGACACTTAATGCAAAATTGACTTTTTCATAATTGCATTTCAGGGTTTTCTTTGCCTAGTCCTCAAGTTTATGGTTTATAATCTAGCAAAACCTGAAAATATCTTCTCCCTCTTCCCTTTATCCTTTATCTCTTTGTGCTTCATTTTGGCCAAAATATTTCTTTCTCTCTCTTCCTCCTCTCATTTGTTTTCCAAGGTCAAAGTAGGGATCCGACCTAAAGACCGTGGTTTGATGCCTTTAGACCTAACATTTGAAAAAATCCTCAGAAAAACGCAGACTCATTTTCCAGTGAAAAACTTCTTCAGACTCCCGGCCTACTTCCACTCCACTTCATGTTCTTTCCTTTCATGAGCCAAACATCGATGTTCAATCTCTATAGTAGCTTCTGGATACAACCTCACTTCAAAAAGCATGAATTATCCTTTTAAAAGGAAAGCTCTTCATGTTTTCACACTATGTTTTATTCATCTCACCAACAGTATTATTTATTCATGTATTCTGATATAGCACTGCCTCGTCTATTGACCTTTTTTTTTTCCTGCGTATGTTCGGACTCACACTCCATCTACAGCCAATGAAATATTGGTCGCATGATCTAGAAGCTGCTGCTTGGGGTGGGTGGTGTGTGTGTGTGTGTGTGGCACGTGTCAGCGGCACTGACAGTAATGTAACGCGATTGGTTCCTTGTAATGAGGTGAAATGAGATGACACTTCACTTGACAATCAATCATCAACCAAATATTCATTTGTAAGCCTGCCCCCTGGAGTCAGAGTGTGAGCGTTAAACGGCAGACGACTGGGTAATGATGCAGCAGGAAGTGGAGTCCAAATATCCAAGACATGACTTTTATAGTGTAAATATAGACACATCTCTGTTTTGGGGCCTCACGTTAGCTCTTCTAAATACTTTTTAATGTTCTTTTAATGGCACAAACACAACTGACACAGTGGCTAACTGACCGGCCCGACACCTTTCTATTTTTGTTGATAGAAATGTTAATGACACAACAGAGAAGTTGGTTTAGGTTCATTAATGAATCTGTGCTGTTTTCATTTTTTCATATATTTAAATGTTTTCATTGAATTTGAATCATTCATACACAAAATAAATAAATCACCAAATGAATCAATTTTGAAAAGTAAATAATTCCCCAGAGTAGTAATGATAATTGAAATAAATTTAAACAAAAACTTGAAATTGAAGTTTTCTGAACTTTGCCTCATTAGCAGTACAGAACTGTTCTCTTTTAGAAAAAGGTGAGAAACCAGGCTGTTTTCAAGCCTTCTTCTTAAGCCTGCCTGTTCAAGCAGTGGCCCGAGGACCAGAAGCTGCCCACACATAATGTGGCCCAAGTTTAAGGTCGTGAAATGCAAATTGAATCGTTTACATTAACAGCAGGTGAATGATATATCTAATCGAATAATATCTACGGCAGAACTGACCGTGATTGCTACACGTCCTGGAACCTAGCAAGGCGCAAAAGTCGTATTTAAGTCGTATTTCCAGTTCGTACGTTGCGATTGTGGTAGAAGGTCTAAATGGCACCTTAACTTGTTCTTGCTGTAATCGTTGGGTCTCTTGTTTCCATGTAGTGCAGCTGCATTTATTGTATGTAGGTACATTTATATAAAAGTAAAATACTGTGGGAAATTGGTCAATTTTACATCAAAAAAACAATGAGCAGAAACTGCACAGTCAGTCAGCAGAAAAACAACCATGTCTGTCTGAAAACAAGGAGTGGGAAATTGGTCAATTTTACATCAAAGAAAACAATGAGCAGAAACTGCACCTTAGTGACCAGCAGTCTTTCAGGAGTGTGACAGTTCATTTACTCCTTAAGACGCACAGTCAGTGAGCAGAAAAACAACCCTGTCTGTCTGAAAACAAGGAAAACACCGTTGTAACTGCTAAGTGGCTGTGCATCCATCTTTGTTTTTTTTTTGGTTGTCATGCTAAAGCCTTGAAGGTTTAACTGAGCCACTTTAGCATGGCTGTGGGTAAAGTGGGCTGTGTAGGGTTAAACAGAACAGGTCTGGGCTTCAGTCTCTGTATTGATGTTCTGACTCGCCCTGGCTCTCTGCTCTCCTCTGTCCACTGAAGCTGAAAATAGGACTGAGGCTTCAGGCTCTCTCTCTCTCTCTCTCTCTCTCTCTCCGTCTGTGTCTGCAGCACACTGGGCAACTTCAGATTCTCCACATAACAACACACTTTCTACTCAATGTGCCTAAAATGATGTAATCTTCAGATGAGTGTCTGTCTGATCGGTGGATATGGTCCCGGTCCAGCGCTTACATCATTGTGTTTTGTACAGATGTTTGGGTTGTTGCAGTTCAACCTTTAATAGAGGTGTGAATTTAATTTCCAATTCAACAGTCGATATCGATTCAGTTATCAATGATTATCAATGACCAGTGTTAGCTGAGGTTCTCTACAGTTCTCCAACCTCATCTCCAGCAAGCCACGTTTTTGTATGACGTAGACACGTTAGCGTGACTTTGCCACTGAAAGAACCTCATACTGTGGTAACTGATGGTTCATTATTATAGTCTGTACGCCGTACTGCAGATGACAAGTTTACCCCGATGTTTACAGTTAGCATTCGCTAAACTTTGTGTCTCTCAGAGCGACAGGTCAGATCATAATTACTCTGGGGTCAAACACAGGCTGCGTCGATGCTAACAGTGTGTCAACACCTCAAATAACCTTTTGGCTATTTATCCAAGAAGGGCTTAGTCTTGGCTTTGAAAAACAAACTCCTCCATTTTAAACCTTTTAAACTTGTGACTTGACTATTAAAAGGTTTTGTTTTTGAAAGGTGTGCAGATGTTACTTTAATGCCACGCATTATATCGAGTCTATTTTACTTTAATCACTTACTATTACTTTATATCCTACTATTTAAAAGGAGTCTGTGACAACAGTCTGTGACCATAAACTCCTCCAAACATGATTTGACATTTATTACATTTATAAAATTAAAAAAATGTTTTAGAAAAAAAATGCTTTTTCTGACTGAAAAACAATGAAGCAGTCACTATTTACACTACTACAACTAGCATTTTACTACAGTTGACTCTATTTTCTGCGAAGCCAAAACAGCAAGAAACAACCTGGCATGAAGAAGATTGTTGCCCAAATAAGCAGCCGATATCCAAACATTACAAATAACAGCGTTCCTCTAAGAGGAGCTACATAATCGTCCGTTGTTTGAACAGTGCTCTGAGCTACAGCCTCGGCCGATAAAATTATAATAGAGTTCAGCCTGCATGTCTCATCCTTATTATTGCCGCTGACCTTTACAAATAGTTTTTAAAGTGTCAGGGGGTCCTTTTTTTTCTCTCTCTCTCTCCTGCACATAATGATATGTGAACAAGAGCAGAGCGTGTGTCACTAAGGCAACAGCGCTGTTGCAACTCACACAAAAAGTCTCTGCTCTCCTTCGTTGCCTTTTTTTTTTTTTTTTTTTTTAGAGCTTAGCTCTTTAAACCCTCTCGATACATGCAGAATTAATCACCCGCCACTTCAGATGTGTTTACTGCACTCATACAAGGATCCTGCTGGATACATACTAATTAATGCTCATGCCCTAATTGGAGCCTAAATATTCCTTCTGGTCTCTGAGTGAATGACATTCTCCTGCACATCGGCGGTGATTTGATCAAATGCCTGACAGCCGACTGGATTTAACTTTAAGGCTGAGGTTGTAGCACTTTAAGCTGGAGGTGCTTTGGTGAATTGAAATCTGAAGTTGATGGACGGTGAACTCATATGATTCAGTGTTTCTGGGAGCCCATACACTGCTCAGGTATTAAATTTTTTAAACTTTTAATCTGAGTAATATAACAAAATAATTGGGTGGTAGGAAGATAAGAAAGTGCTCCTTTATTAGGAAATATATGGGCTGACTTTTCTGATGAGCAAATGCAGTATGAGCTGCACTCTAGTATAAGCCATATGTCCCTTTTGAAATTCAAAAAAAAAAAGAAAATCATTTCCTAAAGAAACACTTAGTGTTAGATAAGACTAAGTCCTCACAGTGATATATATTTGATATTTTTATTTATTTAAGTCTCCAGGTTTCACCTTCTCACCTTCCTTTCTGGTCTTGCTTCGGAAATGCGTATAATAGTAGGTAAATTAGCAAAAATGTAGGAGCACGATTGTTGAAATCAACTAATCAATATTATCAGCTTTGGCCTCAAGGATTTTTGACCTAACATCCATGGTTTCCTGTTGCCTCAAGAGTCAAAAATAGCAGCTTATTGACCAACAATTCTAGCTAATAACAGTGACCATCGCTCTCGTTCCTGGCAAGTGCATCAAACATGTAAAGAAAAACCTGTTGTCGGATAATTAGACGGATTGGTTTTGGCACATTTAACAATTTACAAGACAATGTCATGCAGAAGAAGAATCAGGTCTAACTTTGGTGCAAACGTATAAACAAACAGAATATCATTCGTGGATTACGTGGCTTTGAGATATTTTCAATCTAATCCACACAGACGTTATTTATTTCACGTCACTTCTTCATTTTCCTTCCATTTGTCTCCAAGACCTTTGTACGGCTGTTGACCACTCACTTGCGACGTCCTTGTTTTGTTAAACCTGAGCATGAAGCCTTTTTGCCTGAATTCATGTCTTGAGGTTTGTTATAAGAACGCCGGCATCAATTAGACCTAGAACAAAAAGAGCACGGCATGGCGGCACATCAATATTTATTTCATCTGCATTTAAATGAGATTGGGTTTTAGGGAGGCCATTTGCTGATGAACCTCTCGCTCATCAGAGTTCCCTGCCAGGAGGGGTTGTGTTGGGGGAGTTTGGGGAAGGAAAAAGAGCTGAGCCACAGATTCAGTCCCTTAATTTCCTGTCTGACAGCTCCGGCTCCATTTTATCCACAATTGAGTCCGATGCAGCCGCGCATCTGTGAACGTTTGTGGAGATGGGACAAAAAATTCACGGAGGTTGTCGGCTCAAACGCTGGAAGTAATGGGAGAAAGGGGGTTTGACACTGATGGCTGTGAGCTGTGCAGCCAGAAAAGCCAAGTCTGTGGAGAGCTCCGGGCTGGAGATTTCAATCGCATGTCATGCTCTGTGTTTTCAATCGTCCCCGGGGCGAGTGGAGCCACGACTACTTCTGTGCAGGAATTTAAGGGATTTCAGTCACTGACTGAGAATGTAAGAGGAAGAGAAAAGTTAAGTGGGAGATATGGGTAAAGCAGCCAACGGAACTGGACACGAGCTGCATGAACTAGCTAACAACGCTGAGAGGAGCTGACAGCAGGAAATTCAACAAATTTGACCTCCAACACAGAAATGAGCAAACACACAGAATCCCTAATTGAACTTAACGTTTGTGTTAAAAATACAACCCGACCTTGTAGTCAGACCCTCACCATTCATCTTCAGTTAGAATTTCTTGGATGTTCTTTTTGTAGAACTAGTTTTACAGTATGTTTACTGAAAAGTCCGTTTGTTACTTTTCGTTAAAACTCAAGACTAGTTTGATATTTTGCCGTTAGCAAGCAAGTTACGCTGTAAACCTGGGTAAACAATGTCATATTGTCTGAAGAGTCTTACACAGAACACTCCTGGTCCATCTGTGCCTGCACTTACTGCTTACTTAACTCAGCAAATTTCCTTATCAGACCCCTGATCAAAAGCCTGTGCGTGCTTACTTAACTCAGCAAATTTCCTTAGCAGACAGCTAAAAGCCTGTGCTTTGTATTCTGTTAACGTGAAAGCTCGCCAGTTCTACAACGCAGACGCTCTTTACGCCATTGTTAGTACAAATGTAGCGTACTTGTGTTTTGCACTTTTAAACTCCAACTATGGATGCCTTTATGCCAGCACAGGATAAAACATAAACAAGCAGGTATGAGGTCTCAAGAATGGCATAAAAGCTCTGTTTGTTGGAGATAGTGTGGACATCGAGTTGCTTAATTTGACTGGTGGTCTCGTTCGGAAGTTGTTGATATAATTGGAATTGATTAAAACAAATGCCAGTTTGATTTGAATTACCAGAGAATAACAGTAACATAAATACAATATCCACAAATCTGTTCTTTAATTGGTCATTTGAGCAGGCTGTGGGGTTCTTGGCTCATTGTTGCTTGACTGGCTTTAATAGGGACCTCTAATGATTTGTGGTTGGCTTTGTGCTCAGTTGAAATCTCTTCACGGAGAAGCCAACTTAATTTAACATAAAGGAAAGAATGGGTGAATGATGCAATTATGAACAGCATGACAACAAAGGCCTAACCTGTGGCTGCTAATCACATTTAAATATGCTTTGTACCAGCCCAGCATTCCTTAATGGCTCTGAAAGTAATGACTAATGTTGGCTACTCATGTCAGGATAAATATCTATCTTAACCAATCAATAGGCTTAAAAAGAACAGGCAGACAGGTTGTGTCACATAAATCATATCAAATCATATTTCTGGCCATTATGGCTCCACACAGAGGCCATAAGTCAAAACAGGGAGAAGACTTCTGTCTGGATCTATAAGAAATGCATCTCTGACAATCAAAACATCAACAAAAGTGGTCGTTCATTTATTTTCATTATGTATTTTCTACTGCTTAATCCACTGTGTGTTTCTGGAAGGCTAGACCATGGGGTTAGACCACCAGTCCATCACATACAACACTGTACTGAACTGGAAGACTCAATGCTACATGCATACACTTTTGATTGAGACCATATCATTGGTTTTGTTCTTCTAACCTGCGACCTCCGGTGGTCGTCATCAGGGTTGATTTAAACACCAGTTGTTGTTTTGGGAGGAAAAAAGCTTCAGGAACACAATTTGAACCCATTGTCTGAAGCCAGAGATAAAAACAGACATGTGATCTTTTATCTTCCACTGGTCATTTTGGGTCTGATCTTAGGGGTCGCAGCGGTCTAATAAGAGAGACCCAGACCTCTTTTAACCTTTACCCTCGATCCTTTACTTGGCCCTGGGACGTGCCCTGAACACCTCACCCTGTGGATGTTCAGGGATCATCTGGCTACGTTATTGACTGACCGTGTGACCTTGTCTTAGGGCACAAACCAAGCATTGATTTAGCTGGAATAAATGGGTTGAACTTTCAGAGTTGCTTAACCTCACCAACTAGTGTTGTAATGTTGCATAAAACTTGTATTGGTATTTTAAGCAATACAGTTTTGTGATACCAAATATCCTCGACTGTTATTACCTAAAAGTACTCTATGCCCTTTGAAGCCGGTATTTTTCTTCCAAATCGCTACAGAAGTCGTCAAGAGTTTGCTGTCATGAACTCCAGTCAATCGCGCGCCGCTGACGGCAGACTGCGCTCGTAATTAACCTCTTCTGGCAAGCAGACGAATCAATGAGATGCTTTGCTCAGTCATTAATGGAAAAGTGGAGCAGAGGTCTGTTCGAATGTTGAATTCTTTTAGTCACTTCGGCTCTGCTCAAGAGCCTTACAGGTAATAGTTTGTATACTTTGTTCACGTACAATACAGATGCTGGGAATCTGAAGCTTGCTCTTTGATTAAACATCCAAAAAGGTAAAGGGCAGATGGCAACAGTGGTCAGACGACTTCAGTGAGAACGTGAGTGGTATTTGAGAAAAGGCTGGAATGAAATACCACTGCTTAAAGAGATGACAGAAAAATCCCTTCTGATACTCTGGCTTTACTGAGGAGAAAAATGTTTTAGAGGCCAGAAGTCATATTTGTCCTGCTTAGAGGTTGATGAAATGTGAAGAAAAAGGATAACTTGACTTGACATGTGGCAGAGCCTTACATTCTGCAGACAGTAATGGCCGGCACGTAGGGATTTTGGGGCGATTGATCAGGTGCACCACCAGGGCGGAGCTTAAAGGCTTGATGTGGTGGAGGTCATACACGGGTCATGGGTTTCACACATTTAGAAAATACAAAGTCTTAGACATTAGTCCTTAAAATATCTCACTCATGTAAACACATTTTCAGTTTGCAGAAGTTAACCCAAGGCAACCAAGCGTACCATAGATACTGTACCCTGGATCCATACTACATCAGTTTATAGTTATCTGACTCCTTGGTTAGCTAGCTAAAGGACAAAGGAGAAAATCGGGACAATGTAGTAAAAGAAATGAAAAATAGTCATCAGGTAGTTAATACTTAAGAAAAAGAAAATGAAAAATCCTATGAAGATAAAATACATTTTCCAATTTTGAGCTATTTTTTAGTAAGTGTGGCTCCCTGATACTGAAATAATTATGAAACATTTTCCACAAATTGCTCTCAGCCATAGGCTCTCTCTTCAGTTTAACAGCTTTAAAAATAAAGTGTATGGTAACTGAGATGAACTAAATCAAAATGGGTCCCTGTGCTCCTAACTCTCTGAAAAATAAGACTTTGAGTTTAGGCCTTCAAAGTCTGTGTCTGTCCAATTGGCGCTCAACCTCAGCATGGACATTAAACTAACGTTACTTAAGTCGGACAAAAGCAACTTTAAATTTTCCACATAATTTAAATTTGTTCTCTTAACTTAGCTGACATGCTAAAATTAGCTTCTAATCTTAAGATTATCCATAAGTAAATAATTAATAGAAAAACAGCTAAAATTACATTGGTCATATATGTTATATTTAATATAAAAATAAATATTTATCAACAGAACAGCGTACTTTAGCCCATAAAATAACAATTTGGCCAAATCATAGATAAAAAAGTCACACAAAAAAAAAGACCAAAAATACCAAGTACTGATGAACTGAATATTGTTCTGTTTTGGACAGTGAGTCAGAAAAACAATCCATCATGTAAAAATTGTGACTGAGGTCAATAATTCATCTTTCTTATGGAACCTGAAGTTTTATGAATAAAAATAGGTTTTCTAGGAACCAATCCCATTAAGGCCTAAGAGTAAGTCCAAAATCCAAAACCAATGATGTGAATCAGTTTATAGTCAAATATCAGTCTTATAAAAGTGATCTATGGCCCTTAAAATCATTCAATCCAAATTTATACTCACGAAGTGTCAAATGTCTGAGAGTCTTCTTAACAAGATTTGAGCAGAAAAATTGATGACTAATATCATAAAGTTGTCTTAGTGCGAGTGTTATCAGTAAAGTTGGCTTGTTTTACATATTTGGCAGACATGCGGCAGAATTAGCATTCTCTTGGAGTCTGTCTTTGGCCACTTTACAAATGGAAGTGCAGTTTTTACTCTTCGCCCAAGTAGTATAGGCCAAGTCCTGACAGACAGGTGTCTGAGTCCCGGCTGCTAAATGCTACGCTACGGTCAGCACCGTGTAGATGAACCAAAAAGGGCTGAAATCTGTCATTGACTTGTTCTTTATAAATATTTTATCATCTCAGCTTCTTTTCTCTGAAAGTGTGATGATTCGTATGGTGTGGAGCCTGAAGAAAAGTTTCTGCTTTTTTGCAAATGAGTGACGTTGTGTTCTGCATCTTTAAACAAGCTGATGACCTTTTACCCAACGCTGTCCCAGATACTGGTCCTTAAATAATTTAACAGCGACATTCTGGCTTCTCTTCTACAATTTTCTTCCAGAAACCTGGTCCGAACCGTTAAATGTTTGTAGAGGGGTTTCTTTTTTCAGAGATTTGAATGGTCAAGTCCAGCAGGTGTCGGTTCTGACCATGGTACGGTCACCTCAGGTGATCTACCATCGTTGTGTTTTGACTTGACCACAGTAACTCTGCAGGCCAGTATATATATCATGGAAAAAAAAAAATCAAAATACAATTTAAATTTACAATTCCAGCAGAAATGAAAAACCTTTCACCTTGTGAGATTGTTCTTAACAGACACACGGCCTTTTCTTCTGTCAACATCTTTCACCTTTTGAAAAGACGTTTCCAACGTTCTCTGTAGATTATCCACGTTTCCCCTCAGGACCTTCAGTGTCACAGCTCATTTAAACTAATTGAAAAAGAAAATACTTTTCGCACACAACACTCCTCAGTTCACACTATTACATCTGCTAAAGAACATTTACATACTGTGTAATGTAATCATTTCCCATTATTCATCCCAGACAGCAGCTAGAACCAAAGCCGGTAAAGTGGGTTAATTATAGTGTGAATCAGCAGCAGCATTCTTTTTTTTCTTTAATCTTTCTTCCATCTGCTTCAATTAGCTCCGATGCCCAGCTCAGCAGACCATGCAGCGCCCCCTCAGGGCTATGATTGGGTCATTACAATTAAGTCTGCCCAAGCAAGGTGTAATGAAAACTCCTTGCTTCGTCAGTAAAACAAGTGTGTAGGAGTAAAAAGTTGGACAAGAGTGAGAGCTGCGGCCTTCGGCCAGCAGCCTGGTAATATCAATAGGCTGTTGTTTTCATTAATACAACTGTGTTGGAGTTACCTCTGACTCAGACGTGGCTCGGTTCAAGGCTCACATCAATGGTCCGGACCATTGATTGAGATGGTAATGAACCGCGCTGTAAACAAGGTCAGGGGGAACAAAGGTCTAAGAAAATAAAATAAAATAAATATCTGACAAGTGTTCATTCAATTTTTTTTTATCTCAAGGGCAAACATTTTAAATTCACACTGAGAACACCAACGCTTTGAAACTAGTGAACAATAAAGGCAGAAATGTTCTGGAAACATCGAACATTAATATTTATACCATATGTAAACCAGCTGCATAAGAGAAAATTCAAGAGAAAACTGTATGTTGAGAGTGTGTGGCAAGCACACGTTGACCTTCTGGTATTTCATAGTTCAATCGTATGAAGATAGTCAAGTTCAGTTGAAGTTGGTAAACTATGGTCTAATAACTGCTAACTAACTAATAGCTTAGCCTAAAAGATAGCTTTGGCTAACCAAGTAATTGCTTCCGTAGAGCTGAATTATTTTTATTGCTAAATAGCTAAAAGTTAGCCAAAAGCTACTAGGACTGGGACGATGAGCTGTTAATTAAAAAAAAAAAAATCATTGTATTCAACCACAATTTATATGATGATACACGTTCCAGCCAGTAGGTGGAAAAAGAAGTACAGGACCTACTGAGAGTGCCATACACTTCACTTGAAGTGATGATGAATGAAGTGGTGCCATACACTTCACTTGAAGTGATGAACTAAGTATTAGATTTTGAAAACCATACCTGGTGGTGGTCATTTTGGTCAGGCAATAAAGTATTTGACCACAGACTTTCATGGGCAGCGTAGAGAAGTGTGAGGAAGAAATTACTCTTTGGATTCCTTTATTTGTCTTCTAAGTTTCAAGATGTTACCTACGGCTATTTTTATACCACATTTGCATTATTATACTACATCCAGGAGTATCGCAGATACAGATACCATCTGATACCATGGACAGTCTTAAGAAGTATCTTATGGGACCGTTCCTAGTTCCCACTTAATTAATTGGAAAACTGTATATCTATATTTTATATTTTCTCTGTAAACTTTGAAATACTTCAGAAATATATGAACTAATAACGTCTCTGGGACTGTGGGACTTAACTGTTGATTTTTTTTTTTTTTGAACTCTTTGTCTTCTTTTCCTCGCTCAGACAACTGCAACAGAATTGGTGCAACAACATTTAATTACAGTATTCTGTAGGACTGGCTCCGTTGCCTTTCTTAGTAGTGTCTTTACTGTGTTGGAAGTGATGTTGTTGTCAAGGCAACCACATTGTTAAGCCCCGAACTTGTCCACTCCGTCCAACGTGTTAAAGCCTCAGTCTCTCTGCAGGAGTGACTTTCCTTGGACTAAAATCGCTGCGGCTAAGTGACACGTTTCTGAGATGACGGTTTGACAGTAAATGCATCCCTACAGCACAAAAGAAAATCGTTTTCCTACCGACCGAGTGAGTCTGGACGCACTGTTTGTGGGCTGCTAGAGTGCGTGATTTGTCTTTTGATAGATCTTCTCTTGTTGTACGCCTTGATTTTTAACGAGTAAAACGAACAAATAAACCCTAATTAACTGTTGACATGTAGTGGTACAGAACTTCCACCATCCAGAATCCACCTGTGTTGAACGTGATGCAATATTTGCAAAGTACTGCTTCACCTCTTTGGGAGTTTTTTTTCCACTTGAGGGTTGTTGGGTTTTTTTTTTTCTGCGACAGGACAATTAATCTCCTCCCTTCTGTAGCCCACCCTGCCTCCCCTCGCGTTAGGCGGGTGAGCTGCCTATCGTTGTCGGCCATGCACTGCGTGCGACTGCAAGACATATTTCCTGTCATCAATCATTTTAAAGTCATTCCTGTCGGCGTTATCAGGCAAACAAAGCCCTTGCAGTTGCCCTCTGAAATTGCTGTCGAAATAAATGAATGAATAAACAATTGGCTCAATTAAGGGCTTATTGTGTTCCTCCCTGCAAATATAGAAAAAAGGCGATGAAGAGAAGCCTGGAAGAGGAGGCATTGAGGAGTACTGGCCAGTAGTGATGTGGTATTGATATAGTACTATAGTACTGCTCACATAAAGTACTCATACAAATTATTATTAATAAAACAGTGCATGTGTCACATCCCAGTCTTTTAGGGAAACTTACTACAGGCTTTTGTGCTCCAACATGTAAAATTTAACTGATCCATTTATGTCACATGACCACTGACCAGAAAAGAACACTGACTCCATATTGGTATTGAAAGAAGTAATTGGTATCATAACGAACTGGAGATTCCGGTATGGTCCATCACTACTGGTCAGTCTCCTGATGCAGTACTGTTTGGGTTCCTGCAGAGTTTAGGTCAGTTATGTCTTGGGCTGGTGGCCTGACGTAGGCTGAAGTGAAGGAAGGGCATCCAGGAATTTGAGGCTGGAATCAGGAAGCGTTCAGGCTTTTAAGCGACATCTTAAAAGTCTGAAATGATCATAAAAACCTTGACTAATTAGCTTGGTCACTTTATATATTTATGTGTATTTATGTAAAGGCAGAGGTGTTGCATCACAGACAGGGAGACAGTCTGAACGAAGACAGATTTAAACTGCATGATATATATATGTTAAAAAGTCCTTGACCATTAATCTTCACAGGTATTCAATATAAGCTTTTCACTGACATTTCTTTAAATACCCAGTCTAGACACTGATTATGGATTTACATTTATAATGTTGAACTTTCTGCCCTGGTGACCCAGCCAGCATTTAATACTAAACCGTTAGACCACGACATAATACTGAAGTTGCCCTTGAGTGTCAGGTGTATATGTGTAAATGTTGACCTTAGTGGAACAGATACACAATATTTCGGCCTTATATCAGTCATCAGTAAATTAAGGTTAAACATCAATCTGACCTTATTCTGTTTTTTAAAAGTATTATTTTAAAAATGTATCTTGCGATTAAGAAAGTTATTGGAGTTGACCAATCTATAAATGAAATTAATTATTTTGCTGCGGACCAGTAACAGACCAGGACTGGTCCACAGACTGTGACCTTGGACCCCTGCACTGCACTATTGAACCACTAAAAGACAAAAAACAAGACAATCTCAGAATCTCAGTTTTTCTTAGACCCAACCTTTGGAGTCGGTCATGTTCCTGGAGGACCTTTAATTCCTTTTTTCTGTTACACACCATGTATTAAACTGTAATCTGTATTTGTGTAAACTTCATCACAGATACTCGTCCACAGTAGCTGCATCAGCACTTTTATCCCGTTTCTCTTCTCGCCTCCTCGCCACAGTTGCTCCTTGTTCACCGGGGCAACTCCACCAAGTAACTTTTCTGGGTGGAGGCGCCGCAGCGTTTCTACATGTTAATAGAAGCTCAGTTCAGTCAAGTCTCAGTTGCTGTAGTTTCATTTTCCAGACACAACAGGATGTTATTTAAAGCAGCACAAAGAGAGTGTGATTACAGTAACAACTTTTTGAAAAAAGAAAAAAAAAAACACATGCGGTCTGACTCCAGATCACATTCTTCCAGGTGCAAAGTCTGAGTCTGAATATAAGACAAGTGCAGGAACACGAGGCAGCAGTCGGCTTTGTCAAACTGTTCTATGCCACTGGAAGACACAGCAGCAGCAGCGGCAGCAGCCGTAGAACAGGAAGTGTAGATATATTACTCCTCCTTCTTCAGCAGCACTATCAATGTCCCATTCTTCTACTCAAATGGACCAGCTTTTTCTCACTGCTGCCAGAAGACAAATGCTGTACATAAAAAACCCCTCCACAAACACAAGAGGGAGACAGATAAGTGACTGAGCAGACAGTGGTCACCACTGAGAAGTCATCCAAGTCTGGAGTCCTGGTGAGCAGGAGATAAACCAAAGTTGGCCCCAACTGTTAGAATGTTAGCCAGACATGTTGCAAATAATTCTACTATACCCAGAGATATAGAGAGTTAATGAACCAGAGAGCAGCTCATATGTCAAATTTGACCAAAAAAAGGAAAAAACGTAGCCTTAAGTTAAGATAGAAATGCCCAAGATTCCAAAAAAAACAAATATCTTAGTCATCTGAGTGTAATAAAGTTAAAATGGACAGCTCAAACATCATAGAAAACTCCATCATCATAAATAATAACGGCTCAAACATCATAGAAAACTCCATCATAAATAATAACTTAGCTATGCAATATTAAACCTAAAATGAAAATAAATAAACATAAAAAAATAGCCCAGACATGAGTTACAAAAACTGCCGAAGGTAAAAAACTTTAATAGACAAGTGACAACTCGAAGGTAAAAAACTTTAATAGACAAGTAAATTCCCCAAAACCTAACAGCAAGTGCAGTGAAATAAAATGTTTTTTCTTCTTTAAATAATCCTGTACAAAGTAGCATACACAAGTGGTTTTCATAGTGGTGGCCACTAGGGGGTGCTCACGAAATTGCAGGTAAAATTAGGTAAAAAAAAATGCAAAAAGTGATTGATTTATCATTTATTTATAGTCCTGAACTTTACAACACCTGAATGTTTGTAATGGTCAAATTCTCAACTTTCCGATGGTACCTGAACGCACCTTGTGTGACAGCTGCAACTTTGGTGTGACCATGTCATAAATGTGTAGACCTGGTGGTTTGAAGTCTTGAAAAATATAATTGTTTTGTTCAGTTTTGTTATATATTTTTTTTCTGAAGTTTAATAATTTAAAGACATGAGACAGAAAATGAAAGTGGCTCAGCCACACTGTCACCTGACTGAGTCCTGGAGTAGAAACAAATGGTGTCAGTGTGCGTCCATGTAACTCCATTTGAAAGCCAGTTGGTGTTGGTGTAATCCAGCACATTCACACACAGACTTGGCATCATGTCCCCGTATGTTCATGAAGATGAATCAACACAGCCCAGTGTGTGAGCCGCACGAAACGGTCCAGATTTTCACGCTGGTCCTGAACTTTTAATTGCTCCGATTATCCGAGCAGCTGTTTGCTGATTCTCGTCTGTTTGTTGTTGGGTTTTTTCATGTGTGCGAACGTGCAGCGCGACGATGCTGCCACGCATTTGTCTGCCGACGGGCTTCGTCGGAGCTCGGCGTGATGGATATTGTCAGAGAAGCTGTGATGACAGCGCTCGCAGCTCAGACTGACTCTTCACATCCTTCATGCTGGATTTGACTTCAGAGAGGAGAAGGTTCTTTTCAGGGGGCTTTCACTTGGGAGACTTTGAAGACTGGGCTGTCACAATGCTGGGGCTGAAGTTTTCTTTCTTCATGCTTTGAGGGTGTTATAGCATTCATGTCCGTCATGGTGACCTTTGGTGCATCTTCTCAGACGGGGATTTGTGATGTTTTTGAGTCAAGTCACCGTGTTTACTCTTCTCCGATGCTGCCGAAGCTTAAAACCGAAAGATTCACCAACTTGGCAGAAGTCTGGTGAAAAGACAGTGTTTTTTGTTTTTTGGGCAACTTTTACCATTGTTGTGAGCAGCACTTATAGGCAACTTCATAAGGTACACCTCATCAGCCATTTATCCTACCACCGTGGTTCATTTTTGGCCACTCAACCACTTCTCTAACCCAACTGGGTTGACACATCCCAAGTTAAAAAAACACTCCAAACCACTGTCACATTTTTTTATTTCACACACCCCCTAGTGACAGCTCACGTACCCCCAGGGTTGCGTGCACCACATGCTGGGAATCCCTGCCTTCCAGCAGTAAATGCAGGTAGAGATGGTCATGACGAGCTGCCAAAGTTCAAAGTATCAAAAGCTGAAGAAAGTTTCTTCCATGGTGTAAACATCTTATGGCTGTTGCTACTCTTTAGGCTGAGTTAGTTATTTTACAAACTGCTGATCTTTTAAATGTTTCCTGTTAAACCACGGGGTTAAAAAAAAAAAATTTAAATAAATTCTCTGACTAAGATCCATCCTGTTTTAGATTAACATGTTTCCGGGTGTTATTGGGGAAATGGTCTAAAGAGTTTTAAAAGGTAGAATGAAGTTTCTATTGCAGTCATTACAGTAAACGTTGCACACGTGCTAACCTGATTGGTCGTTTGTCAAAACATTGGATCATATAACAGAGTTCACGTCACGGAAAGAAATTGATGCTGCCATAAATCTTCTTCCAGAACATGCGGTGCCGTCCATTTCTTCCATACGTTTTATGGAACTTTATGGTCGGTCCCACAAAGTCGGTGATTCATTTTTGTTTTGAAGATCCTGAATTTA
>NC_024314.1:20038453-20040982 GCF_000523025.1 Cynoglossus semilaevis | reverse complement strand
TCTCAGTCCTTTCACGGTTCCTGGCTGATATTGTTCTAGCATTTTTTGGTGTCTGCAGTCGGTGATCCATTACTCTGTATACGATGAATTGAGTTTGGTCATGGACTTTTCATTCAAGAGCCACATAAAACCATAAAGCCTTCCCTCATCTTTCAGGATACCCCTGCAGCCTAAAACCCCTGCTCTGTCTTCATTTTAGATTTTGCACCAGTTGCCGGTCTTTAGTCCTGGGGTTGGAGTCAGTTAACTGCTGCAGCACCTTCCTCTGGAGAAACAGCTGTCGTCTCGTGTTGTGACTTTGCTCAGGCTGTTCCCTCCTCTCTGGGGAGTCACATGGCACCTGCTGAGCTGTAGAGGTGGATTTTTGTCTTTCGGCACAGAAAATACAATTTAATTTCACCCATCTGTTCAGGGAAACTTTCATTGGTCTGCTTTCATGCTATTTTCCACAGTTATTTACTACATGTCAAGCCTCGAGTGACACAAATTAGAAACTGTTAGCGTCTCCTGCATCATCCTCGTACTGCACACCTGACTGAGTCCAGACTAGTGCAGCTGACACAGGAATTGAACCGTGGTCGCGTGTGTTAACACTGAATCTATTTTTGGATCCATTCCAAATATTGGGCCATTTCAGCAGCGGCCGTGTTGTATCTGCTGTTCGCTGCCAATGAGGCTGTTAGCGGCCAATCCTTGTCTTAGCTCAGGAGGTAACAGAAAATCAACATTCATTTTCAGCACTCACTGATTCTGTTCTCTCGCTGTAGATTCGTCGACACATGGAAATCATTGGAAACTCAAATTAAAATACACTTTTCAAAAACCAGAGATGAAAAATTAAGTCTGAGGAACTAGATTAGTCTTTAAGTTTGAAACGCCATCAAAACTGAGGCTATGTACGTTTTAGGGTAGATAAAATAAAAGCCTGTTTGCAAATTTGGTGTGTTCCAAACATACAGAGACAGCAACAATAGCAGCTAGTATTAGGGAAAAGTGTCAAAAATACCTAAAATTCAAAAAAGGTAAGACAAAAGTAGCTGAAGGTCCTACAGCTAGGGTGGCAAAAATGTCTTAAAAAATTAGCAAAATGGAGAAACCCCAATCATAAATAAACAGCTGCCTAAAGTATGCATCGTTAGCTTAGCTTATCGGTCCAAAAAATGTCCTTAACAAAAGAGATTTAAGACGGCCAGATATGTGAAAGAGAGGTTTAATAGAAAAGCTTCTTCAAAATAATCAAAACATTGTTAAATTAATTAAACATATATTCCAAAAAGCCAGTAAAAGTCAACCTAGTATATTGTCAATGTGTTTTGTGTGTCATGACTCAATTAAGTCGGTTAGAACCAGGGCAAAATCCAGGAGGAGCAGCAGAGATGCAGTACTCTGTGCTGCAGATTGGGGGTGTTGTTGGACTTGGAGAATTAACAGGACACCAGTAGGTAGTAGATCTCAGTGCGTTTCGTCCCCACCGGATGAACAGAGCGTCAACGGTGGCTCTCTTTCAGTCACAGCATCACACGTCCACGCTTACCTCACTCTATCCCCCCTCTCTCTCTCTCTCTCTCTCTCTCTCTCTCTTACTTCCTGCCCCTCTCGCTCTTCTCCCCCCTCACACACACAGAGAATCAGTGGCGCTCATTCTGCCTCCCTCTCCTGTTCCATCTCTCCACTGTGGAAGTGCAAACAGAGTGGTGATCCTCTCGGCTCTAACACAGACTGTCTGACTGACTGTCTGACTGACTGTCTGTCTGACTGACTGTCTGATTGACTGACTGTCTGACTGACTGTCTGACTGACTGTCTGACTGACTGTCTGACTGACTGTCTGACTGACTGTCTGACTGACTGTCTGACTGACTGTCTGACTGACTGTCTGACTGACTGTCTGACTGTCTGTCTGACTGACTGTCTGACTGACTGACTGGCTCGCGTTTGGTGGCAAGATCCAGGCGTGCACTGAGGCAGAGTTGGGAAAACCGGGACAGGACTTGTGGGAATTCTGTGGAAAAGATTTGGGGACGAGGTTTTCTCTCCTACGGAGTCTTATTTGCATCACAATAACCAGCGTGGAGAAAAGACACGGACGGTGACACTCCACCGGCTACAGGACCGCAGACTGCAGAAGAGGTGCCATTTAGTGTCTGAATGAGTTTGTGTGTGTGTGTCTCTGTGTGTGTGTGTGTCTCTGTGTGTGTGTGTCACTCTCACCTTTTCAGTATGCGCTGGCTTCCTTTCTCATGCAAATGTACACGGGCTGGTCGTGCTGCCGCTCTGAGGGAGCGGGTCTCTGTAACTCTGGTTTGCTCCATCATCACCAAACGTCCATTCAATCAGTGCAGCTGTGACGGTGCTGCGTGCGTGTCGGTTTGTGTCTGTGAGCCAACGTTCAGACCAGACGACCAGGAACGTGTTGACAGATCGAGTGTGTCTGAGATCAAAACTTCTGGACTGGGTTATCTGTGGTCCACAGAGGGACCGTCTCCACGCATGCTGTTGACGTGCTCTCCAAGATATCATCGCCTTGGAT
>NC_024314.1:20007298-20038397 GCF_000523025.1 Cynoglossus semilaevis | reverse complement strand
TAGACCGATGTCTTCTGATTCTGTGCTCCTTCCTCCGTCTGCCACCCCACTTCTGTTAGGAAGAGCCAGTTTCTAGAAAGAGCAACGTGAGGAATTCCATCAGTAACGTCAGTTGATACCCCCCACCCCCCCAATCCAACCACTTCCAAATACCCCGTCCCTTTTTCTCAATATGTGACTGTATGACCAAATGGGTAGCTAGAGTGTTTGTTGGGCGTGCAGGGGAGTGGGGTGAGTGTGGGGGGGTGAGTGGGGGGGTATGGAGCTTATTTTAGCTCTTCGTCCCCTTTCTGTCCCCCCCTGAGAATTGCCCTTGCCTTCCATCTCTCCTTTATCCCTCCAACTACCTCCATTCGCCCCTCCATCTCCTCTTTCCGGCTGAGCCAGCGAGATAAACAGGTTTAAAAGTCAATTCACACAAGTGGGAGGTGACTCGGGTGACGGTGGGGGAGGAGAATGGATGGAGGAAACAGCCTCCCTTCCATCAGCCCTCCACCTCCCCCAGCTCCCACAGGGGGAGTTTCAGGTTTGATTTATGAATAGACATTTTTCCACACGTGTTCGGCCGCCGCGCCACTTAACACCACCCACCGAACCACGGCTGCTCTTGACAGATGCTGAACGCGAAGCGAGGGCAGAGTGTGTGTTCATTAGTGTTGGCAGTGTTTGTTTGGTGAGATCTCAGAAATTCAGTTTGTTCATACTCTGGGTTTTCACTGATTTCCTGGTCATGTGGCGGTGCAGCCTCTGAAGCATGGAAGAAGAAAACCTGTAGGCAAGAAAAACACGCCCGGTACGAGCGTTGACTGTATTTGCTGTTTATATTCAAATCCTTGAAACAAACAGATGTTTGCAGCGACAACTAGCCATCAGTGGCTGTCAATCATGGTCACGGGTTTGACGTCTGCTTTTACATGTATCAAGTTTGAGCCAAATTCAAATGATGCATGGTCTCCTACACTGAAAAAAACTTCTATCAACTTCTGTTGAATTTCTACAATAATTCTTGCCTGCTAACAGCCAAACGTCCTGTCACTGTCATCTTTTACCAAAGGTCCATGGGTCTTTAACATTCTCTTAATTTGCTAGATTGGATTTCATATCATGTTGTTCTTGGAAAGGAGTGAATGTCATCGGGGGGAGAGGGGGGGGGGTTGAAAGTCAAGCAGCAGCAGACCCCTGATCATTGTCCTTGTTCCTCCAGGGGGTGTGATAGACAAGGACCTGCGACACTACCTCAATCTGCGTTTCCAGAAAGCCTCCGTGGACCACGAGCTGCAGCAGATCATCCGGGACAACCTTTATCTACGGACCATCCCCTGTGAGTTGACTTTTTTTTCTACCTTGCTGTTGCAGTGTTCTGGTTCTTGGACCCAAACGTTTGTCATTGTGAATCTATTGGTTCCTCTGTGGAACCAATGTGATTCACTGATTTGGATTGAGAACTTCTTGCTGGTAAATCTTTTCAACACTTGCCAAATGCTATATCCCCAAAATGTAAAATGTAAAAAATAGCTCCAAATAGATGTTTTTGGGACAATTTAAGAATTTTAAAATGGTGCAGATTCCTTTAGTACTGGACTTACGTGACCTTTGTTTTTTAACTGCAGTACTTTTAATGACCTGCGTTGATCAGTTCAGTCCAATGGGCAACATTACGATGAGTTGACTATCATAAACTGCTGGTTTCATCCATCCATGTACAAATGTCATCGTACGGTGCTTTTTCTGCTCTGTGAATGGTTTCCTTCACACGTACTGACAGAAATAAACTGAGAATACTGGTATACACCTTCAAGGAAGAACAGATGGAGCTTTTTATTTGTTGCCTTGGTTTAGTTCATCTTTGTTTTGTGCTAACGTTGACGTCTCCCTCTTCGAGAGTTGTCTGATTGTTGACTCAGGAAGGTTTGACTTCCTCAGGTGTCTTCAATTCAGTGTAACTGAGACGCGGAAACACTGTATAAACAGTAGAGCTGGCTGTGGACAATTTGTAGACAATCAGAGCCACAAACGAGTCGAGGTCTCTGAGTATCGTCTTCAACTGCTTGTACCTGAGTGATGTGTTTGTGTGTCCGGTTTTGTTTTTTTCTTCATATACCCATACATTTCTGTTAAAAAATATACTATGTAATACTAATATCATGATTGTTGACAGTTTGTCCTTGTGTGGACGCATTGCCATTTTCTTCTGAGTTGGATGATATTTAGAGTTTGAATATTTTAATACTTAAAGTTAGCAAAGAGGCTAACACAAAAAGCTGTACATCTTTTTGGTTGGGTTTTTTTAGCCACCTTGATGGGATAGTTTTGTGGACACTTTGTACTCGTTTGGACATTTCGGAGGACCCTACTAACTTTAGATTAGGGCAGGCTTACACAAAAACAAGCATTTGTGTGTGTGTGTGTGTGAGAGAGAGAGAGAGAGAGAGATATCAGTCTTATCAAACCCTCAGCTCTTCAACGGCTCTGGTTGATGTTAAATCCATATCATTCCGACTCCTGTTTCCCAATTCTTCTGCGACTGCACGCTGTTCAATAGGCTACAGATAAGAGAAGGATTTTCTTTGTGCGTGTCTGTGTGAGCTCTTATCTGTGTGCAGTGTGTTTAAGGCTCGCCGTGCCATTAGGCCCAGGCAGAGCTGGTGGCTAACTCTCCCCTGAATCATTAATGAAGGTGCGTTCTTCAGGATGATTTCACTGGAGGCCACATTTTTATCTTTTTTTTCCTCTTTGTCCCGGGAACAGTTGAGATGGAAAAAGAACAGAATTTGTTTGTGACACAAACACATTTTATTTTTTCTTTCAAAGACTAAGACTGAGAAACAAAAAGGGACAAAAGCACTATGTAAAATGTAAAGGTCGAGGATGAGGTCTGGAGATAACAACGAGTGAAAAACAAGTGACTGATGCAGAGATGAAGGAAGATGTTACAGAAGACATACAGTGAATTTACCTCAGTGATACTGAGAGGAAGTTTCCGAACTCGCAGTTTGAATTAACGTTACTGCTCAGTGATGTCGTTAACTGGATTAAAGTAAACGAAGTAACTAGTGGACGTGGGACACTGTGGTGTGTGTGTCTTTCTAGGGACATGAATGCAAAGTGAATGCAATAGACAAACACATGTTATGCAAGTCGTAGCTCTCCAGGTACTGACTACTGAGAGTAAAGGTACAGTAGTAAACAACCATGATATTCTGACTACTCATTTACTAAGAATCGATCACCCAGAAACGATCAGGGCATTTTAATAACTCAGTTAATACTGTTTAAATAACACTGGGTCATTTTTAATCATTTTTCTAATCTCATCCATCCCAATTAGCAACAATTAACTGTAACTGAACCAGATAAAGACCTTGGTGTCGTTACCAGTAGTTCATTTAATATTAACACAGACGTTTAGATGCAGTGAAATGAACCCAGTCTCTTTTATTGATGAAGGCTAACCCGATCTCAGTTGAAGAAATATTTACGTCATACATCTTTGGAAACTATTTAAACTTAAGCCCAGAGACAAGACTGGGAGACAGGAGTCGGGTTAGTGCCGCTCATAGCGATCCTGGAGGTGGGACGTAGTCGCTCAGGGGAGCTGCGGGTCGGCCAGCTCTTAGACAGATTGCCTGGTTGACATCCAAGGTCAGAGCGTTAATAGCCTGAGCCTATGTGAAATCAGGTCTATCACTAAAGTAATCCACATAGATTTGGTGTGGGAGATGTGGAGAGTGGAAGGGGGCGAGTAAGCGCGGACTGGTTTCGGCGTGACCTCACTCGATCTGGAGCAGTAAAATTATCCAGCGCAGTATGAGAACTATGGTGGGTGGTTTTTTTTTTTCCTGCACTGTTTGAGCATTTGACTTTGTGTGCATTTGGAATTTAAATGCTTCTCTAAAGTGGTAAATAACCTGAAATTGGAGCTCATCCAGTCGGGGAAAACTCCTGGAGTTTTTCCTCTGTTCCTCACGGCAGATGTAAGTAAATCTGTGCGGAACCTGGACAGAGGTCAACAAGATGAAACAAGTGACTTGTCTTCAGCTGTTTTTATTATCTTCTAATAACAGCAACCACTACGCTTCAAGAGCCGTATGTAAGGAAACAAACAAGTCCAACAGATGAACACCTTCTGAACAACTGTTGAGAATATCATATCAATTTCAGAGATTATTTTTTGACCTACATTTCCTAGCAACTTCTTGGGGGTTTTTTGGTTTGTTTTTTTTTTTGTTTTTTTTTTTTGTCAGCCAGCCCAAAGCTTGTGTATTTCATTTCCGTTCATGAGAAAGTTTGACAATCCAAATCCATCTTTTTCCAATCAAAATTTTTCAAACCGGCCGGATTGAAACCCCTAGCGGGCCAGTTTTGGCCCACAAGTCGTATGTTTGACACCCCTGCCCTAAAGACTTCATGTGAAGTGTGTGTCTATCTCGCTAGCTATCTATTATTTATATAGCCTATATGTATATATGTGTATGAATCCATATATATATATATATTACAAATATTTATATATATATATGTATTTACTTATATATTTGTTTGTTACTACTAGACACTGAACTGTTGTCTTCAGTCTGGTCAGACCCACGTCTCAGATAATCTCTGTATATCTACAATATAAATGATCAGTTATTGACCGGGAGAACCTGATGATTGAAAATCCACATCGTGTTTCCCGAAGAACATGACCATCGTGAGCTCACGTTGCACTGGAACGAGTCCCACATTACATTGGTAATTGGGCCTCAGTCCCATGACAACACGACTACACTGTGACTCCTCACAACAGGTCCCACACTAATGACTGTGGCCGTTAACACCGACTATAAACCTGCTCCTGAACCCTGTAAATACAATGTGGACCAATAACTTAGTCCAAATGTCCTGTTAAATATTACACACAATGGTCTAATGTAGCGCAGTATTACTTCACCTGAATATATAAGGAGATATCACCCACTAATAGAGCGTTGAGTTTATAGAGGGTGTTACTGCATGTCCTCACGTCTGGTTTTTAATGAAGCAAACTTCATTCCACTTCACTGCTGCCTGAGTCGTCGACCGCTCACATTCACCGTACGACTGCAGACATCTCCGTGTCTACTCCTGTACGGACAACATACGCCTGACTGACACCACCCGGTTGTTGAGGCCCACGAATGAGCCTTTTAAGGTCTGAGGTAATGAAGAAGAAGCGACTGCGTGTGATGCAGTTGGTCGATGTTTACTAATGAGCGAAAAAGAGAGGCAGACATGACTGGTCCATCTGTCTATCCATTGGTCCAATCATGGCAGAGCAGATAATGGGAACTCTCTGCCCGTCTTCTCCTCTCTTCCCTCCTGGATCTGAACTTCCTTTCCTTTTCCTCTTCATTCGTTCATTTATCAGTGCTAACTCCCTGTAACCTACATTTTAAACTTTGAATTACAGTGTGTGATTTTACCCGCTAACAAGATCGCCGGCTGAGTTATCACAGAGCGCCTCCATTTTCATTTTCTTTAATTTGACAAAAAACACTTGAAAACCTACATGTATCCATGATTGGCCCCTCTCTCCTTCCTCACTTTGTCACGTGACCCGCTCTTTGTTTAACGGCCCGATGTCTGACGAGTGGCAGCCGTAATCCTGATCATCAGGAGATAACAGCCCTCCACGGACACTTTATTTCTTATTTAGCAACGCTGCGAGGCGCTTAGTGAGTGGTTAAAAAAATAAGGTAAAAAACTGGGAGACCTGAACAGAGGAGGGGACTCAGTGTGGAGCTCACAGCTAGAACTCACCCTGTCCATTACCCAGGACTCAAGTGGACTCAGGTACCCAGGTTGTACAAGCTGTTTATTCAGGAATTCAAAATTGAGGAGAAGCATAAGGACCAGTATTTAAAGTGGTAATCAGCAGCAGTAGAAGTATGATAGAAGTATTACTATACTATGCAGTAGTATAGTAGTAGTAGTAGTAGTAGTGGTCGAAATAACAGTAGTAGTACCTGTAACAGTTCAAGTCCTAGAAGCAAATCATGCTTGGAGCTGCAGATGTACCAGCAGTAGTAGTACTAGCAGTAGTAGTACCAGCAGTAGTAGTACTATCAGTAGTAGCAGTAGTAGTACTAGCAGTAGTAGTACTATCAGTAGTAGTAGCAGTATTAGTGGTTACATTAATAGCTGGCTGTACCTGTAACATTTCCATGCCTAATAATAGCGTAGTTGAAGTAGCAGGAGAGGTTGTAGTATTTAAAGCTGCAGATGTGGCAGGCGTAGTACTAGCAGGCGTAGTACTAGCAGTCGTAGTACTAGCAGTAGAAGTACCAGTATTATTAGCTATGTTAGTAGTAGCAGTTTCTTGCTACTAATGAACAGTTGTGTTTCTGTCCTAATCATATAAGTTCCCATGGGCCTCCACGTGCAGCTCTGAGCTGGAGCCTATCATAGTAATGACTGACAGGCAGAAAGTGGGCTTTTATTTTATTATTAATGTTTATATTTTGGACTTTTTCAGAGTTATTTTTCTTCAAACACTCGCAGATATTTCTGCACATGGTTAAATCTGTCGGCTGTCAAATCTCAAACACCTCTCTGTCAAAGCATCAGTCTCTCAATCCCTCCTTGTGTCTCAGCTCCTCTCTTTTTTACCTCCTTTCATTTACTCATTGACTCATTGGAGGATGGACGAGGTTTCCATGGCAACTGCTTCCACCCCCCTTTCTGCGTCAAAGGCTGGACCGCTCTTAAACTCTCGGCACTCACTTTTTCTTTCTCTTTCTTCCCTTCCTCACTTCCTCCTTCCCTTCCTCCTCGTCGTCCCCCTCTTTTCTCCTCCTTCTCCTGCTTCGCCTCGTCCTCTTTCATCAAGCAGCCAATCTGTCTTCGTCTCCCCACCCCCCATGAGTGGGGACGACAGGTCAGAGGTGTATGAAATGAAGCCATGATTCCACATCCCGTATGATTTACTGTCTGACATTTCTGCAGGTTTCTGTGACACAGGTGTGTGTGTGTGTGTGTGTGTGTGTGTGTGTGTGTGGGCTGGAAATGAGAGGAGGTGGGAGGGGGCTCTGACTGACAAGGCAGGACACAGATGTGGAAGTGCTCCGGGTCGGTGACGTGACGTGACATGATGCTGGATTGTGAGCGGCAGATGCGGTCGACAGACGTGACTGGCTGAGGTGTGTGGACCTGAGCTTCCTAATTGGACAAATGGACCCTCCACCTTCAAACTGCAGCTGCCGACTACCTGTCTGTGAGTCGCAACCTCCACAGTAATGATGTCAGGTGCACCGCACCGCCAGTACGTCCTGCTCTTAATTACGACAGTCTCATACCTCACAGGAAGTAGAAACGGAGTTCATTCAACTGATTGCGTCGGAGCAGGTTATTGGTCAGCTGTTACCAGGAGACGCTTCATTTATACATTCATACAGCAGAAAGGCCAGCACTTCACGGTCCTCCAGTTCAGGGTGGGGTCAGTAGTACGGAGCAAGAGGGTGCATCATAGCATTAGTACAAGTCAGAGTACCAGTCTGATAGTAGTACCATTCGGAGTAACGATGTCATTCACGACAGGAGTACTAGATGGAGGACTAGTAGCAGCAGCGAATGTAGTACTGTAGTTAAAAAAAAGTTGTAATGGTAGCATGTGGAAGCAGTAGCAGTACTAGTAGCAGTAGCAGTAGTACTAGAAGTGAAAATAGTAAAGGCAGTATTAGTAATTTGTCTGGACTGGTAGAAGAAATGGCAGCAGTAGGAGTATTGGAAACTTTCAACGTGGTAGAGTAAGTGACAATCATAACAATAGTCATAGCAAAATTAGCCATTAGCATTAGCAAAAATGGCAGAAACTTAAAGCAGTAGAAGTGGCAGTAGTAATCGTACAGGTTGGAGTAGCGGCAGGAGCTAAAGTAGTACTGTAGTACAACTCAAAAGTTGTAACACAATCATTAGCAGTTACTCTGGTAGACGTGGTAGAAGTCGAGCGTGGCACTTGACGCATCAACTCCCCTTCGTTTCAAAGACTCATCGTCATCAGAATCAAAGTTGTTGTTTATTCATTTTGAACTGTAAACATGGAAGTGGAACTCCCACCTCACCATCTCCAGAGCCTCATCCTTTCATCCCGTGTTTACAGAGACGGCAGTGAATGTGTAACGCTAGTTAACAACAAAGCGCGGCATTTTCTGCTTATTGCCTGCGTTCTTTCTGTCCAACTGTTGATAAAATATCCAACAGGGTGAGAAAAAAAATTCAATTATTCCCACTATCTCCTGATTGTGTAAGGGGTTTTTCTTAATGTGCATTCACTGAAAAAAGACCAAACGCTTTGTGCTTTTCCATGCAGTCCTCTTCGTGCCTGCCGTCCGTCCGTGGCGGTTCATATCCAAAGGAAACAACACGGTTCTAAACACCGCCGTTGAGTTTATTACCTAGTTTTCACAGTGTGACCTGGATCGTTTCCTCTTAAATATTTTTAGTTCCCGCTCAGCTCTGCAAACATCCTCCTCCATGGAAATCCCCCCTAATAAAACCTCAGACTTCCATCACCTGCTTTTTCTCTCCCGTGAGCTTCTCACTGACACAGTTTCAGTAGAACCCGTGTTCGTTAGAGTCCGCTCTATTATTGTTATTGCTTTATTTTTTTTAGCAGCACCAGGCCTCAACATCCCCGAGGAAATTCCCGGTGTTTTACCTAACAGGTAATAAACTGTTCGCAAACATTAAAGAGTAGGCAAAGGAATGCCAGAAGAATTTTAAAGTGAAACCATTCAACAGATGGTGGGCGTATCCACACTCTGGATAGAGGGCCAATCATTGCACTTTGTGATCCAAAGTTCTTCATTTCATTTTTAAAAAAATAAATAGCAGATCAATATTTTTGGCCCAATTTGATCAATGAAATGGTTAGCATCGATCTTTGGCTAAATTATAGTTAGCTTCCACAATAGCATTCTTGCTATTGGATCATGGCTAGGTGGTTTACAGTTGATGTGGTGAATCCACAAGAAACATTGAGGACAACTATAGTTAGGATCACGTTTCTGCTTCTGTAAATCATAATCCTGTTTAGAGGAAAATAGACGACGAAGCACAGGATGACGTATTCAAAAGACAGTTTTGACTTTGTTACTGTTTAGGTGAGATTCTCATAAGTGGACTGATTTCCTCTGGTCGGCAGAAAGACGTGGTCAGAACACTGGATTTCTCATGTTTTGTAATGCGGTTTTGTTTGTCGTGGAAAAACATAACAACAAATTCAGTCTGTTTTTTCATTCTGTTCTTTAGTACATTCAGCAGATGTTTACCCCCCCGCCCACACACACACACACACACACACCACAGACATGAACATCTGCTATTAATGATCCATGTAATGCAGGCATTTAGACGACATCGTGCCATTTGGAAGTGATAATCAAAGGGACAGAAGCTTCTGGTGAACTTTCCGTGTCCATCGGGAGATAAAATCAACGTCAAACATCTGTAATGATGCTAGTTTTTAGGATGGGTTCAAATTTTATTCATATCACAAATGGTCCCGTTCAGTGATCAACCATAAATGCAACCAACTTAGAACACTTCTACCAGAGTTACATATCTCCAAACCACAGTGTCTTCAACGTTCCTGAAGACTCAAGGGCTTTCACCTTTTGGTTGTCAAAAAAAAAACCTCTTCTATCTTATCTTGTTTCACAGAAACCTTTACTTTCCTCTTCAAATGCCTCCTTTGTTCCTTTTTAAAAAGCTAAGTTTAATCTCCTTTTATCTCCCTCTGCTGTTTCTTTTTCTACCAGAAGAAGAGCCACGGCTTTGAGTCCAGACACTTAGTTTTGTAGGAAAATGGTTCAAAAACCACAAAAAAAACTAGTTTTGTAGGAAAATGGTTCAAAAACTGACCACAAAAAAACAAAACAAACATCCTTTCTGGTTAATGTGCAGTTAGTCAGTCAATCTGACGAGTCTGCTCTGATGACATATCCGGGCTCTGATTCTGTTGATCCAGGCTGTTAATGAAGTATTCTATCATCACCGCGTCACCAAAAAGAGAAATTGAATCCTCAAAGGCTGCGATCTCACGCTGTGACCCGCTAAATGAGTAAAAAGCTAAACGGTGACATCATGCAGTGTGTACAAAGACCAGGATTGTTATCAACACAGTAGCGAGTCTTTTCACTATGCATAATCATAAAACCACTGTCAAAAATAAATCTGCCATATCCTACGGTGGCTAGCATGTCTGACTAGCAGCAAAAAGATCAACAGCTCACGTCCTGGGGCTGAGAGTTGGGCTTTTTGTATGGTTTTTGATCCTGGTACATCAGGATTAGGTGAAACTCAAATTGTACTTGTTGATGAGGAAGTGACATTTTTGAAATATTTTCAATACACTCAAGTACTCAAACCTTTAGTAGACAACTCAACCAAAGCTAATGTTAAGTTATTGTAATGGTACCTGAACTTGTTTTGCCCTTAATACTCACCCCTCTTCCCTGGCCCCAACGTTGACTCACTGTTGCGCAAATTAGAAACAAACAAACAAACATGCCATAAAAATATATATACAAAATTACCAAATTTCCTCCTGTGGCATCCCAAAAAAATTGAAAAATAATTTTCTTTGCAGACTTTTTGTAGCTGCCTTGCGCCCCAACAAGAGGCCGCAGCCCCTACTTTGGGAACCACCCGATTATTATTGAAGTGTCTTATACTCTATGGGGTTTAGCTTGGTGACGCTGTAATCAGCTGTGGTGACACCTTAACATGGAGGACAGTTGTTTAGATTGTCTTTATTTCAACTTTTTTACACTCTAATAAACATCAAATGTTAAAGTGTGTCTTAGTCACGCCTAACGTAAATCAAAATCAACTGCTGTCAAATCTGTGTCTTAGTCGCGCCTAAAGTCACAGAACAAACAGTGAGATCCCAACAGATCAGATTTAACAGCATTTGGTTTATGTTCTGTTTCACTGTGTCAGTCGTGTTTGTTGGGTACAGCAGCGACATTTCTGCTCATGAAGCAGCTGTGTGTGGAGTACGAACCAGAAGAAATCCTACCAAACTTGGCTGTGTCTCTGCAGGGAGGGCGAGCTGTCTTGGCAGTGGAGTTGAGACTTGAGTGAAGGCATCTGTAAGGACTTGATGAGAGCCAATTGTCAGCTAATTACACTGATTAATGGGATTACAGCAAGTGCCTCTCCTGGTTGAGGATCACACTTAAAACAGAGCAGATGAATGCAATTCAGACCACAGTTCCTACAAGGCTCAGGAGCGCTTCATTTACAGCATTGTACATTTTAAAAAAAGAAAAAAAGTGAAGTTTTGTTCCTTCTTAAAAACAGTAACGATCAGCCACAAATCACATTAGACAAAGTTGTGTCGAAAGTCAAAGTTTTGCCAAAAGAAATATACAGATAAACTCTTATAAACATATAAATATAAAAATGTCAAACAATAACATGAGTTTTGTCAGAAAAAGCACAGTTAGTCATAAATAAAGACTTTTCAATATAGTATAAATATAAAAATGTCAAACAATAACTTCAGTTTTGTCAGAAAAAGCACAGTTAGCATAAATAAAGGCTTTTCAATATAGCAAAGTTTAAAATAGCTTAAAATAGATAATAATAATAATAAACCTTATTATTATTATTATTATTCATTTGGTTAGTAGCAGTAGAAGTATAAAGCGTAAAGTTAGCCAGATGTGTTGTAAAAATGCCTAAAAGTAAAAGTCAAAAAGTAAAGTATTTTTAGCGGCTAACACACGCTAACAGGTAGCCCAAAGAAGACATTTGTGGCTGAACTTTGACCCAAAGATGTGAGCTCGAACAGGGCATAGTAAATCTTTCAGTTCTGCTGAATAATAAAATTACAAAAGTGAGTTTCTCTCCTGGTAGAAAGTCCATTTTATAAATAAATCATTTTCTCCCTTGAGTGCAGCACAGGGTACTTGTGAGTTCCCATAATGCTCAGAGGTAACATGACTTCTGAATTATCATCCCACTTAGAAACAAATAAATCTCATATTTTCTAAGGAAGAAAGAACTGAGCTGTTCCATAGTTCTGATTCCCAGTGTGAGTCAAAAAGTCAATGTAAAGATTACGAGGACAGCAGGCGGTGACCTCTGACCTCTGACCTCACTAGTCCCTCCATCCACATCTTCTCTCTGGGGATAACGTGAGAGAAATGACAATAAAAATGTCTGACTCACACTGAGAACCCTCTGGTGAGCCCTGACGCCGTCTCTCTGCAGGATTTGAGTAAAAATGCCGACATGATGTTTCAAACCTTCAAATGCTAATGCACACTACTGCATCTAGAGCTGACGCAAGCTAATATTAGCAAGTAAGCATAATTTCCGTGGTATTGCTAACTAAAACAAACAAAATAAATATTAAAATCATAATGTGATTTGTTCAGCTAGCATCATTTGTTTAGCTAGCAACTTAGTGACTAGCTGCATTGGTTTGTGTCATGATTTATTGTAACTGTTAGCTTAAAATACATTAAGTGCTATATTTAGACAAAATGTTCCAAAAGTAGCTACTAAAAGTCAACAACGCCTAAAATGTGCTAATATAATGGGGAAAAAAACACCAAAAATTCAATGATAGTTCAACTGACTCAATAGCTATAAGTTAGCCAAAGCTGCTCTAGATTCCAGTTATGCTAATGGTAATATAAAAGGCTAACCAGACTCAAGTTTTTCAACTGACAACTTCAGTTGGAAAGGCTAAATATTAGCTTTAAAACAAATAATTTAGCCTAAATATTCAAAGGTATAAATTCCCAATAAAACAAATAATTTAGCCTAAATATTCAAAGTATAAATTACAATCACCATCATTACTTCTATTATTATCATCATTATTGTTATTATTATTATTATTATGAGGTTGACAGCAGTGGAAAACGCCTCTCGATCTCCCTAGTATCAATTTAAAGAAAACGTGTCTGATCCCAGTGTGTTGTGCGTCAGGGCTGCTGTGTTTATCCCTCAGAGAGACACTGTATCCACAGCGTGACTCATTTCTACTCTGAGAGAACACATTGGGCCTAATCTGCCCTGTCCCCAGAGCACAGAACATGTCTGCTGTCGGCCAATTAGAGCGTGGGGACTGGATTATCCACCCAGGCGTCGCAACCCAAGTATCGGCCACACTTACAGTAAAGTCGACGCTGGCGCGTTCGCTGCAGGACGTTCTTTCAGATTGAAACATAACAGATATGCACAGATTTACAGTACGTGGGGTGTCTGCTGCAGGGGAGGCGGGAGGAGGTGGTGTTGCTGCTGGAGGTGAAGAAAGGCTAACAAAGCAGCAAAATCAATAGCTGGCTGCTGCTGGAAGTGGAGGAGAACAGCAGCCTGCAGAGGCCACTTTTCTGGAGCAGCAGCCACAGAGCTGTTTGGCTGTGGTTAACAGCTACAGTGCAGCGACTCCTGTCTGCTGAGCACAACATCCCCTCGGAGAAGGGGAAACATAACGGAGCGTGTGCCTCGGAATCTGTTAGCAGTCTGATGATGTCAGGGGAGAGAAAAAGACCATGATGACGAGGAAGAGACGGCAGCAGGGGTCGCTGTTTTCTGTTCCCTCTGTTTCAATTCATTTGGTCTGTTTCTCTGATTGGTCTGCGTTGTGATTTTCCCGCTCAATCTCTATAAGTTTTTACTCCAAAATAATCTCCTCGGAGTTCATTTTGTCTAGCACATAAACCGTGTTTCTCAAAAGGCTGGTTGTGTCCCGAAAGTAGGACCTGAGGCCTGATACAATCTGTTTGGGTTGGAGTTTCTAGAAACGTGTTTCTCCTATATAAATGTAATAATAACAAAGGAAAATAAAATTTAAAATTAGTATTTTCTTTAATCACATAAGACACTTCTAGGTTGCAGTGGTTCAGATTTTACTCATTTTGGCTAAAGTTAGTTTGAGTGCTATGTGCTTAAAAGGTGAGAATAACCTGTGACATTGTTGAGTATAGGACCAAAATTAAAGTCCTGCGGTAAAATTCATCTCAACAAGTATCTTAGTTGTGATTGGTTCCAAATGAAACCGACAGTTCTGGACTAATTATTCATGAGAAAAATGTCTTCTTTGTCCTCAGTTAGTCCAGTGGTGTCCAAACCAATCCTGCAGCGCCCCCTCTGTTGTAGATAGGTCTACTGTCGACACATTCACAACTTATCGCTTCCAAACCCAGCTGAGCCGTTTTGGATCCTAGACGACATCTTCATCATCTTCACCATCTTCATCGTGTTTAAGATTATTTCACATCAATCAGAAGTCGAGATAAAATTGTTAAGATAAAGTTTCTGTTTCCTCTGAGGCTTTGCTGACGAACACTGAGGAGGATAGGTTATCATTTTAATTCAACCCCTCCTCCCCCTCGTCCCTCGCCCCTCTCCATTCGTGCCTCTCGCTCCTCGCTCTGAGACGGTGCTGTCTCGGTCCCTCAGTCTAAAGCTTCGGCCCAATAGGCTTTAATGTCAGCGTCGGCCCGGCTGACATTTCTGCTCAAAGGTTGTTTTATTTTTTATTTTTTTACTAGATACCGACTGACTGTTGACAAAACCGAGCACGACACCGTGGCCGTAAGCACACCACAGACTGGTGTGTGGTGTGTGTGTGTGTGTGTGTGTGTACACGTCCCTGCCTGTCCATCTACTGCCCCAGATATTGGTATTCAAAGCCGGTAGCTTCCTGACTCCACGTCTCTCCCTGCTTCTCCTGGAGGATTTCCGACTCCCTCTTTCTCTCTCTCTGTCTCTCCCTCGCTCTCTCTCTCTCTCTCTCTCTCTCTCTCTCTGTCTCTTCGATCCCAGACGCCAGCAGCCTACGTTTCCTCCACATTACCATGGAGACAGACGTGATGTCAGTGCTGGTCTGTGGAGCTTTTTCACACTACAAACTAATTCCACCTCTGTAATCAGCATCAGACTAAGGATTATTAAGGTGCACATTACCTGCATGGGCGCCTGGTTAAAAAAAAAAAAAAAAAAAAAAAATCAATTGTTTCTCCTCGACCAACGATCGATAAATTCTCAGCCGGAACAGGGCATCTTATTTTCTCTCCCTTTAGCAGCATGTGAGGCCACACACTGGTCACTTGTTATTTAGAATTGCTGAGGAAAAGTGTGATTTGCAGCAAGCCCAGGTGGCACACTGTTATTTCGTTTGATTTAAAGAACAGAAGGTGGCGGAGTCTTAACAGAATGCTTTTATTCCTCCATTCATTCTCATTCTGCTGCTGCCTTAACGCAGCGCGGCCTTGGGAGGTAGAGGCTTGATGAAACACAAATGGGCTTTTTCTTCACTTTTTCACAGTTTTATCTGCAAAAAACCCTCCATCTGATTTCCGTTCCTCTTTGTTCTGGTTCAGACCTTCACCTCTCCTGGTTTTCTTTCACTTGTCCTTGTATCTCTCCTGCACCACATTCACATGCTCTTCTGCCACTTCTGACTTCTTTAGGCAAACTTTAGTGAAGATGAACGAAACAGGTAGCTGGTCAGAGCTGGTCGTTGATGTAAACCGTTCTTTATCTTGAACCCATCTGTCACTTAGACTGCACACCTCATCATTGCCTATTGCCTAATACTGCGTTCAGACCAAATATGATAGACGCAAGAAAAAGAAAACTTGAATCACCAGTATCATGCCACTTGATCATTTTTGATCATTTTAGCATCGAACCAAATGAAGTATTCAGACAATAAAAATCTTGCAATATGCTATGCTAACCAATGCTAATGTTTCAAAAGAAAAAGAGTCAGTAATGTAGCCACAGAGTCCCACCTCCTGGCTAACTTTGGCCCATACCCAAACTTAGAGGCGTAGTCATGGAGGAACGAGTGCCAACTCATGGTGATCGTGAGTTTTTTGGTCCATACAAATTTCTCTGCTTAACTTCAGGGAAGTGATGTCTGGATAAAACTGACACTGATTGTGGTTCAATGTCGTCAACTTTCGTCAAAATCTCTGTTTCGATTGATTGTGTATGTGGAATAGCCGCTCAGTTCGTGCCTCTGTGAACGCCCCATTCCTCTGGTTGTGTACCTTTGATCAAAGAAAACCTTGAAGTGTGACAATAATTCAGTATTTTCTTTCTGCACTTGTCTGAGTGTGACTGGTTCCCTACCAGGTCAAATGAATAGTTATTTAAACAACACTTTTCTATCAACGGGGCGCCAAAGAAAGTTTGACACCAAAATGTGATCATTCCCTTTCCTTTGTTACTTCGACAGCAAAGTCTGAATGTTCAATTATTAAATTTCATCTGAATTTGAAAGCAGAAGAAAACTCCAGCCACTTCCGTTTGTACCAATGTTTTTTTTTGTTATTGTTTTTTTTTATGACAGGTTGACTTTTGAATCATTTTTTTTTTTTTTTTTGACAGGTCGACTTTTGAATCATTCGTGACTTTAAACATGAATCACCAGGATTTCTTTTTTAATTAAAACATTTTAAGGATATGCACGTACAATAGGAAATTGCTCATTTCAGCAGGTAGAGTCAAAATCAACACAAATATCAAGAAAAGAATCATTTCCTCCTCACTCTTTTTAGCCGGGTTTATAACTCGGTTTAATCACTGTCTCGTTGTTCAGGTTGGAACCAAAGTTAAAGGAAAGAGAATGATCTACATACATGGATAATAACAACAAATGAATCATCACAATCACAAATACTGTACACATTTGAATAGAAGGAATCAATTGCGAATGAAGTTTTAAACATTTGAAAGGGAATATAAAAGAATGTGTTTTCCTCTAAATGGGATCTGAATGTGAATAAATGACTTCAGTTCTGGTCAGAAATAGCTAATATACTTTTTATAATTTTTTTCTTTATAAATAAACATTAAGACAAATAGTACTATAATGCAAAAAATGGGTTGTATATCTTAAATATTAATTCTATAAACAACTAGTGATTATCAATTGGCGGCCCACTGGCCAAACCTGGCCCACAGAACCGTTTAATCCAGCCCACCACTGGATTTCACAATACAAATAAATAATATGTTAGACAAAAATTTAATTTTTCATTTTTCATTTTATTTGTCCAGAAAAATTAATAATTACATAACGTACCCTAAAAATGAATGAGAAGAAGTATAAATACTACACATCTACACAGCCATCTATATCATCAGACCTCTTCCATAGATTTCCAGATTTGTAGAAACTGACTTCCTAAATCCTGCGGAGCATCTTTCCCGAGTCGTTGTTTTCAACTTCAGTCTTGTTAACACGTCTCTCAGACTTTCTACCTGATCTTTGAAATGAATCATTTCTGACCAAGTCATCTATTAAACCTACGGATGTGTCACACACTGTGTCTGTCTGGCTGCAGTGGAGCTAATTGCACAGTGCAGCGCGGTGACTCAGCCGTTGAAAGGTAAAAATTCTACCCTGATCAATAGGCAGAAAGAATGCACTCAAGACAAAATGAGTAGCGTAGAAAAAAAAGACAATTTAAATGCTTCAGTGTAATGGAGGTTTTTTTTCTCTCAATTTAATGGTTTAATGCCCCTCCTAATGAATTCAATATATTTTTCTGAGCCCAAGACCAATTTTTCAGGCCTTATTTTGATCAGCGCTGGGCTCTAACACAATATTTACCCTGCACCCTGCCTGCCTGCAGTCAGGCTGATAAAAACCAGGGCACGGTGTGAAATTGTTCTTAGTCTGCTCCGTGTCAAAAACCCTTTAGATCAAGCTCCGTGCAACCTTTCAGGCCCCGGTGTAAACACAGAGCCCAGGTAAATTAATTAGACGACACGTGGCGTTTTAGCTGCGCGGGGGACGTACGTCGGAGCCTCCAACACAAACAGCTGATTAGAATACTGTAGTTCCGTCGCGTTCAACAGGCAGCTGATTAGAATACTGTAGTTTCGTCGTGCCGTTGCGTTCGCGCGAATGCTGCTGACACGAACTAAAACCTGTAGAGGTTTTTTTTTTTAAGTATCAATTTATTTCGGTGTGCTCGTGTTTGTTTACCGGACCGGCAGCAGCTGGAGTGTCAGTCAAACTAGACCATGCAGTGCTTTGCATGCAGAGCGGGACGCTGGATGAGGCATGAATAATGGACCACCGTGGTTTCCACTGGAGACACCTTTAGAAGTAGCTGTTGCCGGAGTCCGGTCTCTGAACGAAGACCCTGAAAATATTTTCAATGACTTGGCCTTACCAGAGTGTCGTGAAACAGGTTCATAACGATTAACAATTTATCAGAAAAGTACAGCTAAAAATAAAGAAGGCTAAATACGGTGCAGAGCTCTGCTGTGTCCCCGAGCTGTACACTTCCAACAAGGGGTTATTATTTTCAGTTGTTGGTTGCAGGCACTCGTTGCAGTTGTTGTTCTTTGCTATTGATTTGGCCGTAGAATATAAAACAGACTCGCCTTCATTCCTGCAAATCTTTGATCAACGTGTGTGAACACGGCACCTCGGCTGCTGCTGGTTTGCGGTTTGGTGTTTGCAGATATTTCTTCAGATTTCTCTTCTCTTTCTGCCGTGTTGGCGTCGCAGCTGCTGTCACCATCAAACATAACAAATTCTCTTTTGTCTTATTTGTCTTGTTGCGCGTGTCTCCTCCTAAATAAACACCAGCGTAGTTTCCACCGCTCTCGTCAGTCTGGGCTTCAGTTGACTTCCTTTTTTTTTTCTTTTTTTTTTAAACTAATTCAACAGAAAACAGCTCCTCGCTCCGTGTCGAACAACACAATTGTCTGGTTCATGTGCAGAATCACAGGGCTCCCTGAAGGAGACCAAACTCGTTATGACTCTGCAAATTTGCCACGTGGTCAAATTTGATAAAACTGTCTGATGTCTGTGATTTTAATCTTTGAGACTAAAACACAATTCAGCTCTGTATCCATTATGACGGTGGTTTTAAATTCCACTGTGCTGCTTGCCTGAGGACGGATATTCAGTCTAAACTCCCCCACAGGCACTTCATTACACATTTGCGTAAAAAAAAAAAAAAAAAGTCTTTCAATCTCCCTCTGCATTAACAGGCAGATTCCATAACCAGTTTTAAGGTGGAATTAGATTAGAATCTGCACATCAGCCCTGCTCTTTTTCACAGTACGTGTTTTACTGTATTGAATAATCCAACGTCTTTATCAAGTACTCAAGAGTGTTTTAAATAAATATTCCATTAGTCCGGGAAACAAAAATCTAACATCTCACCAGGATACTAAGTGCTACCATGCTCTACTGCATCGATCAACGATGTGTGTGTTCAAATTGAGCCATGTACTTTCTACAAAAGAAAAAAAAAGAGGTAAAAATGAGAAAACCAAAACCAAGTTAAGAAGTTGATGACAACAATGAAAAAAAAGCTAAATAAAATAAAATAAAATCCGAGATCCAAACAAAAAAAAAAAAAATAAAATAAAATCCCGAGATCCAAATAGGATTGGATGGTTTACTTAAATGTAATAAAAAACTGATATTTCCCAACTTTTCCAAATTGAAAAAATAAAATGTATTGTACTGCTGTTTTGCTCAGAAATAGGAAAGAGTAACTTATATAGATTATATATATATATATATTTATATATATAGGTTGAAGTTTTAGTGAGTGTACTGTATTTGTTGTGCAGCTAAAAGTTAGCCAAATTGATATTACACATTTTGTTACAAATCTGCTCAGTGCAGTGGTTCCCAAAATAAGGGGTGTGGGACATGGCAGGGGCATTCAGCAACGTATACATACATTTCAACTAAGATATTTTAAGTGAGTGCTTCCATAGTGTAGCTGTTATCACACCTGGGTTTGAACCCCAGAGACACCACATACCCTAATAGCGCCTCCTGTGTGACAGCCTGTGAGTTGCAACTCAATGAGGACAGCAGCAGCTGTACTGTAGGAGTTCCAGTGTTTCAGAGAAACCTTGAAGCAGTTTCTGTAAATGGGTCGACAATTGGCTTGACAAAAGTCCGAGCAACAAAAATGCTTTAGGGTACGGAAAAGATTGTGAACCGTTGAAATAGAGTATGTGGAGCTGTTGTTTTTACATTTGTTTTTTTTTTTTTTTTTGCTCAATAATGTTTATTCTGACTCTTTCGGTCTGACCTTCACAGCTTTATCAAAAAACCTCCTCCACTCACGACAGGAAATGAAATAATAAGTAAACCCTTTCATCTACGCCTCTCTCGGCTCTTTGAGCGTTTCCTGTCTGTGAACAGACCGGAGGTAAAGTCTCGGTCTGGTCCACGCCGGTGTTTGCGCTCACGTCCTCTCACGTCCTTGTTCTCTGTCAGAGGACTTGCACTTCCTGACAGTGGACGCCGTCCTCATCAGTTCTCCGTCCACTCCCGGTCCCCAGGGTCTGCTGGAGAATAATGAGCTATCATCAGTACGACGCCCGGCCGGCGCTCTGACACTTCCAGTGGCGTTTGACCCGCACGTGTGGCTGTTTTCAGGCCGTGGCCTCGTTCTGATCGCACATTTTTTCCACCAGAATCGTGTCAGATGACTGATGTGTGGCGCGTTGTTCTGCCAAACCACAGCATCTCTGTCGTTCCACCAACAGCCATCACTCCTGTGCCTGCAACACCTGTTCTATTATTTATGAGAGAAGGAAACTTTACTTTCAGTCTTGGCCTCAGAAAATTGTTTATACTTCGCCAAACAGATTGTAAATATTTACTACAGATTGGTAAAAGGGCCACAGAATGGAAGCGTGGTTAGGCCGTTTGCCTTACAGCAAACTTATGTCAAAGCACATGTTTTGCCTTACAGCAAACTTATGTCAAAGTACATGTGTCACAGTACGTGTCAAACTCAGGCCCGGGGGCTAAACCTGGAATTAATTCCACTGTAGTCTAGCACAGTGTTTCTAAAGTCACAAACTTTCACGACCCAAGTCAATAGACATTATTCGTAAACTCCTGGGAAACATGATGTGACACGACCCAACGGTTCGTGCGACCCACCTAAGGGTCACGACCCAGTCTTTGGGAAACAGTGGTCCCGCAAACTGACTTCAGTGCCTCTGTGTCTGCTCAAAATGTAGGTATTATTCTGTGTTGTACTTGTGACACGTGAGGAAAAACTGATCATGCATTGACCAAGGTTGTAATGGAACTCGATCGTAAGACTTTTGAGAAACAAAGTAATAATGGAGACACATCGCAAAAAAGTTTTGATTTTGGAGAACGAGAAGGGCAATTTGCCATGCCGCAAAAAAAGTTTTGATTTTGGAGAACGCGAAGGGCAATTTGCTGTGTCACCAATTATTAAAGAAACTGGAAATATGTGGGGAATAAATTTACCAAACAAAGTGTCACTAAACACTAATCTCTAGGCAGCATTTTCCCAAACAACTCTTAGTGTGAATAAACTAAAGATAAATGCGTATGAATGTGCAGCTGGTGCAGCCTTCTCCATGCCATTCTCTAGTTTTTAAGGGTTTTTTTTGTTTGTTTTGTTTTTTTTGTTCTTTAAGGTGTTGTTTTTTTAGGTTTCAAACAGTGATTTCGGCACAGCCAGCAACAGAATTGAAGTGAATAAAAAATTTCGAGCACAAAAACGCCGTGGAGACCCATAGTCCCGGTGATACATTTTTATTGTTACCCCGTAGGAAAATGTGACTTCAGAACCTGGGTGAACAAGACAAATCCAGCTGTAGAAAAATAGTTTCATTATTGAGCTCGGCGTCGAGTGTGGTTCCTCGGCGGTGTTCACAGAAAACGCAGACAAACACCTGCTCATCTTCACCTTCCAAATCAAATAAAAAGATTTACCTTTGGAAAGAATCAAGACAAAGCCTGGAAACTGAAGCAAATTCAACTACCATCCATTTCAGTAACATTTAAATTTGTTGTTTCTTTTCATTTGTGAAATAAGAAGGATCAAACATTTACCCTTAAAAGACTCCACTGTCGATTATTATCATTATCAAAATGATACTGGTGAAGGCTGTCTTTTTACTAACAACGCTACAGTTTTATTTTTAAGACACTATAATCCTCGTTTCATGAGTTGAAGGCACTGCTAATGCAATATAGGATAGAGAGCTGCTGTTAGTGGAGCCGTACACCTCCAGCGAACTGGAGCCAAAACTGCTAAACATTATTTCACATCTAATATTCTGAACATAAAGCTCAAAGTAAAAATCAAGTGATCTTCATTAGTACTTTTTTATCTAATGCATGTGTGCCAAACGCGAGGCCCGCGGGCTGAATCCGGGCCATGAAATCTTTTTCTGGGCCCACCAGAGCTTCACTCCAAGGTGTGGTCAGATGTTCAGAAATGACCATGTCCCAACGTCTATTAATATCACAAAGTGAAGACTGTGTGAAGTGGCTGCATCCATTTTTTATACACAATCTATGGGAGCATATGACCCAGGAGGAGTCAAAGTAGTTGAAGCCAGAATTATGGAAACCAAAAGAAGAACCCGTTATCAAAGCTAAACTAAATGAGTCCAGTTAAATCTATCAGAGCTTCAAACGGCTGTGATCTGTCACAGAGAAATATCTAAATACGAGGTGTAAATATATGACTACAGTGGTGTCAGCACTGGACCAGACTGAGTCAAAGCCATTTTTATGCTCTTCTCGACCCTTTGTGATGAGTAAAGGTCAGCTTCTTTTTTTTTTCTTTTTTTTTATCTTTTTGATATTCCGCTGCCTTCCTGCTTCAAAAGGTCTTGAGGGGCCGAGTCCTTGTCGCTGTTGTCTTCATTTCTCCCTGACACTGGGGAGCCACTCCAGGAGAGAGTGTGGCAGCGGCAGTACGCTGCAGGAGCATGGAATAACAGTGACGGCAGATTGAGCTTCACTGTTGTTTTGCTTCCCGTGGTCATTAAATATTCTGCTCAGAGGCTTTTTAGACTTTCGCTCAATGACTGTCAAGGTTGGAGAGGGACGACACTGCGAGGACTATTAAATACAAGCACATCCTGGAGCCTGCTTCTTCCGTTCTTCCTTCTGTTCATGTGTCTTTTTGAAATTCATTTTTATTAAATCTTTTTTTTTTAAAAAAAAAAACAAGGTTCTTAGCCTCCAGGGAACAAAGTGCAACACAAGCATGTGTTCCAGTCCTACAAAGAGAGAAACAAAGAACCGTTCTCTGTCTCTCAGCACCTGCTAAACAGACGGCTTTAATAGCAGCTCCCCACAGAAAATCAGGCCCAGGTTTGTTCCAGGCCCAGGTTTGTTCCAGCCCGGGTTTGTGCCAGGTCCAGGTTTGGTCCAGGCCCAGGTTTGGTCCAGGCCCAGGTTTGGTCCAGGCCCAGGTTTGTTCCCTGAACCTCGACCGCAGCGACTGTCTGTGTTCAGGGACCAAACCAACCCCGTCTCAATTCCCTTAGCAAGGTTCAGAGGCCATTAAGCTGCTGCTTAAGATGTATGTGAGCATCACGGCTGCACGGGACAGTGGAGGGTGACTGTGTGTGTGGGTGTGTGTGAGTGTGTGCTTTTCTTTCGTGTGTTGCCGATACCTGGTGAAAAGACATTTCTCCTCAAACAGGTGGTTGGCTGAGAACCCTTTTCTTCAGTCAGTAGTCGCCCATGTTGTATTTTTTTTGAAGTACATGTGTTACAGAATACTGCAGATTAGGGTCAGGAAAAAAGTTAAACATACTGAAAAAAAATAATAATAAAAAAAATAGAGTTCCTCAGTTGGTTATTCTAACTCATTGTTTCCCAAAGACGGGGTCGCGACCCTCAGGTGGGTCGCAAGAGATTTTCTTTGGGGTCGTCTCACATCATGTTTCCCAGGAGTTTATGAATTATATGGGTCCCAGAAAAAAAGTTTAGGAAACACTGGTCTCACTAGTACTTTAGAAGTAGTCATGTTTCTATTACTACTCTAATGTAATGTGACTTTGGAAAAAGTACCAGAATTTTACGATTAATTTGCTGTTTTTCTGCAGATAGGTAATTTTATTGACCGTTCAAATGTGCGGAATACTGTGAATCTGGATAATGGCTCCTTTAAGGATTCTGAGGAAAGTATTCAAATATTTTTGTCAGGATTAAAAATCTTAAGATTTTTTAAATTGCGGTTAATCACGCTGTTAGTCCCAACTGTTATTTAAAAAGAAGTACTAAAGGCTGAGAGGTCTTTTAAAGGTAGTTGGTCCTCAGCTTTCTGCTCTGGATGACGGAAACGCTGCAGAGGTTTAGCCCCTCCCCAAATAATAACCAAGCATCTCATTGGTTGAGAAGTTAGTACAGTACTGATCAGCTGATCTTACTATTCCTGTGACCATTGGTTTGTCTAATTAGAATCAGTGAGCATTGAAGTGATAATGAGCAATTAATACGTTTTTTTTTTTCTGAACTATTGTTATCATGCCAGAAACTATGACTGAAAATTAGCGATGTCTGTAAAAGCTGCTATTTCTAATATGCTAATCAGAATGTGTGACCTAACCCTCACCCAGCCCTGTTGTGGGCTGGGTTGTGTAGATTTAACCCACATGGAAACTGAATGTACGAACCAAGAAACTGAAACCACTGTTTTTCTGAAACAGTGGTTTTATAACTTGAATGGAGTTTGGTGGAAAAATAATAGCTGTAAAGTGAGTGATTGTTGGGCTGGAGTTTCCTCAGTGTTCATTTCTTCTGCCGTTAACAAGAACATCAGTCACAGTGATCAGATGGGAGTCTGGGAGTCTCACCTCTGCGGAAACAACTTCCTAACTGATTGGACTGCTGTGAAAAAGCATGGGGGACCTGTATGTGTGTGTGGTTCAGGTACAGCTATACCTGTGGGGACAGGTTTTTGTTTTGGTAAAAGGCTTTGTTTTGGGGACCATTTGTCCTTATGTGGACATTTTAGGGTGTCTGTCAGGGGTCACCTGGACTGACAGTATGGGGTCTGGAATTAAAAACATGTTTGTTTTCAAACAGAGTCATAACAGGTGGAGACATAACAGGTACTGATAGTTATTTAAGTCTTAGTTGTTTTTCAATTTCTTTAATAGTTTTTTTTTTTTTTTTTAACCTCACAATCTTGGAATCCAGTTCCGGGCAAGATTGGACGGTTCAGTGGGACGGATTTGTCCCACAGGCCACCAGTTTATGGTCACTTGTGTTAGACTTAGTTTGGAGTTAGGATTAGAATTAGGATTAAGATTAGACATACATTATCATACAGTGGTTTAGGTTAAGTATTGCACTTCTATGTGAAGACCTCACAACTCATGGTCGAGCCCCAGCTGCTGTTTGGTTTCTGGGGGTGGCTGTGGGCGGGTCTGTGTCCAAAGGGTGAGTTGTGGGTGAAGAGCTGAATCCAGCAGGATGAGCAGTGAGGGGGTGAGGAAGTGGAAGTGGTAAATGAAGTGAAGGAGGAGGCAGTTTGGTCGGTCACAGAGGAGAAGTTAAAAATGCTGGATGTCCATTGAAGAGACCAGTGAAGGGAGGAGAAAAACAGAGGAAAAACAGGCCAGAAATATAAACTGAACAGTGGTTGGATTGGTTCCAGGGGAGACAACAGTCAGAGGGGTTCATCCTTGATGCTTCTCTTTTTCGTTGTTGTCTTCGTGGTTCTTTTAACTGCCGCTCTTCACGGCACACTTGTGTCAAAGAAGGGATTCTGAATAATGTTTTTTTTTTTAATGGCTAACGCGGCTGTTTTTCTCCGACAGACAAATAACTGTCAGGCCGGTTTGATTGCTTTTTAGACAGGGAAGAAAATAAATTCAGGGCTCGAATAAAATCTGCTTTACCTCTTTAACTTAACCCCACGAGGACTGTCTTCTGTGTCAACAGGAGTTTACTGAGCAAATATAAGAGTGTGAAAAAAATATATCTTTATGGAAAAGGAGTTTGTTATTGGAGTCTAATTCTCAATACGTTTAAATTAGCCTTGTTAATCAGAATCTTGCAAAGAATTAATTTTCCGAAATTTTGCCAAGGGAAGGAAAAAGAATACCGTATTTTCCGACCTATAAGTCACACTTTTTTTCATCCTTTGGCTAGCTTTGTGACTCAGGTGCGACTTATATATTAAAATATATCATTTCACATGTTTGTTATTTTCACACTGACAGCCACTAGAGGGCACTCTAGCTGGCTGGTGCGATTTATACGTCGAAGTGACTTATAGTCCAGAAAACCCGGTAGATAGCATGATAGTCAAAGCCTAAAAGTTTGGACAAAACTGATGTTCCTAAAAGCAGCGTCTTCACCAAGACAGACAAATAGGAGCAGGATGTTGTTTTCGTTGACTCCCAGGGACAAAAGTGTCCTTCAGTAAATAAACCGTCCACTGGTTGCCCCTGATAACAGGTGACAGATTAACTCCAGCCTCCATATCAACTGTCTGTGGTGGAGACAAAGGTGTGAGATCAGGAAGTTTGCCTCCGGTGGCGATAAGACTTTAGTTTCCGAGCTTTTATTCAGCTGTAGAGGGCAGAGTGATCGGAGGAGGAGGAGGAGGAGGAGAGACATTGAAACAAAGGTGAAACGAGGTCTTCACGGAGGTGGCAGGAGAAAACATTGGCAGCAGTTGCTGCTCTGAGATGTTTTCTTCTCACGGTTTCATCTGAACTTCTTCTGACCGATGCTTATCTCTGTCATCTTTGATTGTTTAGGTTCTTCTTCTACTGCTTGGCCGCCATGTTCTTCATCATCATCCTAATCTTTACTCTCATCTTCATTCTCTTTACCTTCTTTATCTTCTTTGCCTTTTAACAGCTCTTTTCATCTTCTCCTCTTTTATATCGGTATCTTCATCTTCCTCCACCTAAAGTTATCTGCTTTGTTTTTGCTTCTAGATTTTTTTTCTCATCTTTACCTTGAAATCCCATCTCATATGTAGCTCCTACTCTACTCCTTTCCTTGTCATTGGTCTTCCTTCTCTTCCTTTTGTGCCTCTTCTTATTCTTTCTATTCTTCTTCCACCGTTTTCTTCCTGTCTGTCGTCTTCTCCGTCTTCTTTTACTTCAACATCCCTTTTTTGTCTTCTTCTCCTTCAACATACTCTTCTTCCTTTTCTTTTTTGCTCATGTACTTCTTTCTATTCCTTTCTTCCTCCTCCTCACCGTTTTCTTTTGTTCCTTCTTTTCTTTTTATATTCTCTTCTTTTCAATTTTTTTTTTTCTTTTTATCTTCTGTTCTTTTCAGCTTGTTCTTCTTTTCTTCTCCATCGTTCCATCGTCTACAAACAGTCAATGTTCTCATCAATCAAAAAATGTCCAGAATCACAAATGTACCTTTAAATCAGCTATAAAAACGTTGCGTCTTTGATTGTTTTCTCTCAAATGTCACTGTACTGAGCTGCGGGGATGTAATTTCTTCATGAAGATCACGTTGAGCCTCACATCACTTCTCCGTCCAATGATCCCCGTCTTCATAACAACCTCCGTTCGTTCAAACCTTCAGTTTCCACTCAAACATTCGAAGCTTTGACAAGTCAAATCCATTGTGATGAAAAGGCCTGTGAAGTTCGTACCAGCTCTCTGTGACCCAGTGTGAGAATTTCCATTAGAGAGAAGAAATATGGAAAAAAAAAAAAAAAGAGCGAGTGAGACGCTGTGCAGAAGTGAGAATAAGAAAAAAAAAAGGAATGATTTGAAAAATATGAAACGGGAGCGAACAAAAACAGGGAACAAGAAAGAACGGGGAAAATAAAGAGGAGGTTATGTCACACATGGCTGGCTTCTCCATCCAAACCCACATATAGAGGCCCATATATACATAAATATATTTGTGCAGTGTATGAAATGGGGCTCAAGTCTAGACAAACATCATATTTGCCTAAATAATTTCCAAATACTTTGAACTTCTGCTCCTTGTATTCCTTCCATTTCACCCGGGGCCGAGGCGTCCACGCTAACCCGCTCACGTCTTTGCCCTCCCTTGCTCCCTATCCCACCTTGCTGTTGACGTCCAAATGAAAAAAAAGGAGCAGTCAGGAATAAGTGCCCAACCCAAATGTCAAGTAGTTTCACTTCCCTGAGTAATGCCTGTCAACGCTCCTCTCCGCTGAACTCAGCCTTGGCTCTGGTTTCAGTTATTTCTCCTGACAAGTGAATTCACTGCTCCATAACACTTTCTGACCCACACTCACTTTTTTTTTGGAACTGTTTCCAGTGATGGCAGCCAAATAGGCGACGTAAACTCTCGGTAAAAAAGAATGGATAACAACAAAGCGTTTTGGAGTTAATGGAATTATAAGAATAATCAGATGGAGATCGTGGTTTGTTCTAGTGATGCACCGTTACAAGTCAGATTGATTCAAATTCAATGAACTCTGCGATCCATTGATTTATTATTCATCCGTTTTTAATCAAGCTCGACGTGTCACAAATAAGCCAATGGCTAGCTCTTTATTAGCGGGCTTCAAAGAATGGACAAATGACGGTTAAATACCAGACCAAACCCTGGGACTCAGCTTGACAACCGTCGTTAATCATCGGCCACATCATGATTTCAGACGTCGCTTTTCTATTTTTATGGGACTTATTTTATCTAGAAAAAAAATCTCCATACAGCGGCTGTGATTAATGTTGTTGTTTTATTCTCCCTCATCTGTCAGAAGTATTAATAAATTATAGTTGGTTTTACTCTGAATGTGACATTAAATGTCAACATAGACAATATGATTGTGGAGATAATTTTTTTGTCTGTGTGTTTTTAGCTTGACAGCCAAATATACTTTGCTTTACTCACGTCAAATATCAGTCCCGGCTCGGGCCCAGTAATGAAAAAGTCATTTCAAACATTATTATTTTCCTTTCAGCGTCTCTTTGACCAACAGCTGTAGGGAGATGACTGTTGAGAGTCTGTTGCCGTGGCAGCGGTGGCAGCATCTACAGAGGGAGACAGGTTTATATCTGAGCGATGGATCCGGCGTCCGGCAGGTGAATTATTCAGGTGATGAGATGTAAACCTTCAGCTCTGAGACCTGGCCAAGGCTAACGTTCATTTGGACCTGTCAGGGTCTGTTCAGCTCTGCAGCAGTATTACAAGCTGCTCTCTGCCCTCTCTGCTCACTTCTTTTCTCCATTCCAGGGGTAAGGGCCTATTAAGTTTTTTTTTTTTGCCACCCTCTGATCTTTCACCGTTCGTCCCACGCTCTGTGGAAAAAGATCCAGTATCTAAAAACTGCTAATCTTCCCTTTGAGTCTTCACCATTTGCAGTAGCCTGGAGTCACAGCTGATGGTTAATCATCATGTTTAAGGTCAGAGGATTGGACTTTGTTCTTGCCCCAAGTTATGTCTTTCAAGGAGATGAAAATGATCTGTAGCCAGAGCCGTGTTGCCAGTGAGAGTCCCTGTGTTTCATAAGTGCCCTGCGTTTGGCTAAGAAAGTAAAACCCAGTAAATTCTCTGGATAATTTCCAGGTTGTTTCAATCACAAATTCCTGGTTTTATCTCACTGTATTTTCAAGACTTTTGAGGGCACTTCCATATATCTCATATTATGCTACGTCATGAATTGGCTAGCTAAAACTTATACACCTTTCAAGTAGCTTTCTTCTATTGTTGTTTTCTAATTTAGCTAGCTTGTAACTATTTTGATTTACACACACATATCTGTCTTTTAAGCTAGCTAACTCTTAGCATTTTTAACTCTTACTGTGTATCTTTATTGATGAAACTTATTGAAGCTTGGCTAAAGGCTAACTGCTGAAGGTATTAAGCCATAATAAGCTAGTCTTTTACCTTTCTGTTATGATGACTGGAGGTTAGTTTGACTAGATTTTCATAATTGTTAACATTTGTCAAGATTTATCCATATTTGTCTGGCTTTAGCTTTTGGTGATATTTCTTCTTAATGTATGTTATATTGGATAATTGAGTCCGTTGTATAAATTAAATTAATAATATAGATTAGATGTTTGTTTAAAGCTGATCCAAAAAATAGCAAGTTTGGCACAAACTAACCAAATTGTTTTTATTATTTTGGGGGGATTAGCCCCAAGTTTTTTGTGCAAATCACTTTGAACTTCTCTGCCCTTTAAAGCAAAAGCATTCTGAGTTATGTGTGATGTAGAAATGTGAAACATTTATAACTTGAGGCTTTGCAAAAGTAAACTTTTTATTTACGAAGATTCTCAAAACCCCAGCTGTGATGCAACTCTCCTCTGAGCAGCCACTAATTTTTGAAAAAAACACTTAATTTCTCCTTTCCAATGCAGGGCGTGAAGTCGCCACACTCACAACTGTGACAAATGAGTCCAGCGACATGTGGGATTTGAGTTGTACCAACCTTCTTTTTTTTTTTTTTTAAAGTCTACCCTTGTTTAACATTGAAAAAATAAATGAAGAAACGCCTGAAGCTTCACATCTGCTTCAATCCATATTATTCTTCCCACTGACACCAGTTCATCGCCCACACGTGCACAAAACCAACCACAACAGACGCAGTCGTCTACAATATCCTTCTTCTTCTTGTCATTTCAAGGTCTTGCTTTTAGAACCCATGACTTGAGACGTGACTTTGTGCTTGAAGCCCCAGTGAGGGCTGCCAGTTGTCAGTTACATCCAGTTGACGTTTCTCCTTGAAGAAGTGGTTTCCGTCCAAGGTTTCACTGTGTGCATTATGTTTAAGTCCCGTATAAAGAGTTGTACAAAACATCTTCCAGTTTTCGTCACCAGGCTCATGGTTGATCTCAGAACCATCATCTTAATCATGTGTTCGTAGTTGATTGATTGGTTAATGGATTAAACAAGAGGACTTTATAAACAACCTTACTCACAGTGGAACACATAATATTTGAGATCGAATTGTTTACAACTACATTAAAACCAATGACCTTCCTGATGTAAGGCAACAGTACCTGCCCACTACAGGATGTACTGTAGAAATTCTAACAGTTCTTATCCTTTTCAAAATTCCATTTGTTCTGTAAGGAAGAGAAGCCAGAACTGAAAAGGTGAAGACCAAAAAAAAAAAATTGTTTTTTTTCTTTTGTAAAAGATAAAGAAGCATGTCAAAGAAAAGTAAGATAGAAATATAATAACAGGCGCTGAAGGCTGATAGGTGAAATACTCCACTTCTTTTTCACCATGACTGTAGGTCAGGGTCGGCAAAATCCAATAATTATCATCAGGTTCCCTCAGTAGATCCTTCTCTGTGGTTGACTGATTCCACAGAATGGTATTGACTCAGACCCATGCACGCCTCTGATTATATTATTT
>NC_024314.1:19998490-20006564 GCF_000523025.1 Cynoglossus semilaevis | reverse complement strand
CCTCTCATTAAACAGTGGTTTTGAAGGCACGGGGGGAAAATGCTGGCCTTCACATTTTCATCCTATTTAATTTTGCTTCAGAGTCAATTTAATTTTTCCAAGTTGCCCTGTGTGCGTTTTCTTCTCACAGACATATCTTCTGAGTAAGCTGAGATTGATCCACGACCACTCGCTGTGTGGTCAGGCCCCGCAGGAAATGTTAGGATAATGGTCTCTTTACGAGTGCTGTCAGAGCAGATGAGGATCTGATGCTCTGAGGGGCCACGGCCCCGACACGTGGCAGTAGGGAAATGCTAATCCTTCACTCACACATTCGGTCGCCGTTATGAATTGGCCGATAATTGAACTTTTGTTTTGGACATTTTTAGACATATGTGTTGACTTTGGATATTTGATTTAGGCCTTGGAAATTAGCCATAAATATACAGGAAGACATTCACTTATAATTATATATATATATATGTGTGTGTGTGTGTGTATATGTGAATGTACATACACATTCAAATATATACTGTACACATATATAAATATATATTTTTAAAGGTCTTATACACAGACTAAAGGAGTTAACTTTGCGGCTCCACAATGTGTAGCTGATCACATGATTTTCACACCAACACAATGAACACTTCCATTCATCCATCCATTTTCATCTGCTTATCCGTTACCGGGTCACGGGGACAGCAGTCTCTATGACCACCACCCAGATCACACTGCACCGTACCAACCCCCGTGATCCTTCCTGCGGGTGGGGAGTCCACTGGAAGGTACCAACTGGGATTCGATCTTGCCGGAAAAAAAAACTAGCCACCTTAATTGATGTAAACTGTCCTGTTGTCGAAGCTTTGGAAAACTTTGGACATTGATCATAATCTATGGGTGTTTGTACAAAGTGACGACGTGGGTGACGGTGGGGGAGAACCACTGAGGCAGGTTTGAGCAGGGATTGTGAACAACTATTCTGCCTGTACTATCAAAGTGAAAGCAGGGGTTTATACATTTAAATGATCCCATCTTTTGCTCCACATTAAGCCTCTGCCTCCTGGTGTCCTTTTTTTTTTATTATTATTTATGATTTCCTTTGAAATATTTATTTTGATCTCAAAACCTTCCTTCTGTTCTTTTTTTTTTTTTTTTAATTTTTCTTTTCCCCTTGTATTCCAAGTCTATGGTAATAAGCCGGTGAAGTCTGGCCTCTTACCGGCCGTCACTCTACATCAAAGCTGTGCTGGTTCTCCAGCTCTCTCCTCTTCATGCCTTATTACCTCACCCTCTGTTGTTGACAGAGGGGCGCTGGCTCGCCTGTGTGCTTTTGACTGTGTTTGTGTCTGCTTGTGTGTAAAGAAGCTAAGGGGACTTTGCTGTCTTCATTCTGTCTCCTGTTGGACAGCTTAGCAGACCTTCACAGCTCAGTGTCGTGAGTAGAAACCCAGGGTCCAAATGTCTGTGAAGTTTCTTGGTTCTAGTAGGTCCTTTAGAGCCTCAAATGTTGAAAGGAAAAAAGTCGCTAGTAAAGTCTGTCTGCTGGTTAACTCTAGTTACCTACAAGTTATAAAGTAGTTGACCAGACCCAGGAAAGACCAGATTTGGTACAAACTGCCACAGAATTTAGAAGTAGCCAAGAGAGCTCAGGAAGTTCAAGGTATTTCTAGTTACATGAAGTGCGTGGGCTAAGGCATACGATACGATTTAGGATCTGGCCCACTAGTCTCTGCGCAGACTCAAGTCTGGTTGCCTACAAGCTGCTAGTTTAGGCCAGTTGCCTACAAGTTTTGGAGATGCTAACCTTTGTACATTTTAAACAACCTTTAGAAGTTGGTACCAGATCTCAATAAAGATGATTGGTCAACTGATAACTGGATAACTTTAAGTATTAGTGACTTGCAAGCTTGACTCAAAAAGAAGTACTTTTCAAGTAAAATAAGTAAAGTAGTATTAAAAATGACTGAATATAAAAATGAAGCGAAGAGCAGTGAAACTTGAAGCCACTGTGATAGCTGTCGTCAACCTCCCAGTACAATAATTGCTTTGTGAAATCTAGGACTAAATCCACTCCTTTCAGCCTCAGCAATTCCAGATAGTGACATATTTACAGTGTAACCAGGCAGGATAAAGCAATAAGCTGCTGCTCCACCATCTTCATCCAAGTGATAGCAGAATAAAAGCTGTGTCATTGGAGGATAGCATTTTTTTTCTTTTTTCTTTTTCTTTTACTGCAGGATTGACTCTTGAAATTGATTTTGTTACTTGTCAGAAAATGTATTTATGTATAGAATGTAAAACTTTAACAGGATAAAATGTAATTAATTCTCTTTAATGAGCTAAAGGAAAAACTCATCACTTGGCTGTTTGTGTAGATAAAGATGGAGAGTATTTTATTTACTTTGATCTTTATTTTATTTCTAAACCAAGTCTGTGATCAATTTTAGCCTGACAATGTTAGCTCTTTTTCCTATTACTTTCTTATGATTTACTTTACTTAATTTTACTTTAATTATAGTTCTATGTGCTCTAATGTGTAACCTTGAGTTATTTGTGGGGGAATTTTAGATGGTGTGGTGGTTAATTTTTTTTTTCTCTCATTAACTATTTTCTGTGCGAGGCTGTAATAGACCCCATTGACTTAAACCAGGGTTGGTGGGTCTAATTTACATAAGTGACTAAAATCACTCTCCGCACACTGATAAGTCCAAATAACAGATAACGATAACCCATCTGTTCAGACTTACCTCAGACTTTAGCCCCTGCAGAGGTAATGACTACGCTCCATTACAACTGCAGAGGCTATAATAAGGTTAAAAACCCTGCCTCGGAAAATAACCCTACTTGTCATCGTTCCCTGCCGTCCGCTGACAAAGGCTAATTGGCTAATACAGGTCCATTTCCCTCCTGGGCTCGTTTCTCTCTCAGTTCTCTCCAAGTCCCGCTCGTCCCGCTCGTCCCTTCGCCCACCCACTGTCTGGACAGTTTGACCCATGTGGGCTGAATGGGGGCACTGCTCCATAATCGCTTCTCTCCGAAACGTCCGAGACGTCCCATCAAATTGTTTCATTGCTTCCGTCTTTTGTGACGGACCATAAATTACTGAGGCTCATCATCTTCTCCTGGCCTTTTATACAAAGTGAAATCTGCTGTCCACATGTTCTGCCCCTGTTTGTCAGATTTCTGCAAATTTGAGTCATGAGGCTTCTGCACATCAGGGTGACTCACCTGCCGTTCATTTTCAAGGCAGCGAGTGGGAGAGTGAATCCAGGTGTGAACGACTTCTCAGAACTGAGACGAAATCACTCGGCGACCCCTCAGGATTCTGCGATCGTTCAGTCATTTGCTCTTTTCTTTGAAAGTAGACACTCATCGAAGACAAAGAACATTTTTTAACCGCCTTGTCAAACCCAACAGCTCCCTAGCCTTTGTCTTATGATTCTATTCAAACAAGCACAGCAGGGTGTTAGCTTCAGTAAGGGAAGAACACAGGTTCTATTTTCTCCCTATTTTGTCTCAATGCTGTTTCATGAGAACATCACATACCAGAACCGAGGTATTTCTCAAATCTACCCCGGCTGTAAAATATAGGAATCTGATGAATGTTGTCACACACGTGGAGTTTAATTATAACACTGGTGACATTGAGTGAAATTTAAGTTCCATTCATCTGTGTCTGATCAGTGTTTAGATCAAATCACTTTCATTCTATTCCTTTTGTCTCTTTATTTATGTCCATGTAAACAAAGCCAAATATTTCAGTGAGATGACATTTGGTGGGTTTTTTTCTTGCTCCTTAAAGCTTCACCACAGACAAGTGTCCTCGTACATGCATCACCAGCAAGATACAGAAAATAGAAATGTTGGTTAATCTTAATTAATCCTGATTAACAATGATAAATTACAGTCCAAATCTAATCTCAGATTAATCAGATTAGAAATTTCAATCATTTGGCAGCCATTAAAAAAACACATTAACCAACCAAATGTGTGTTTTCTCTTTTTGAGTATTTGTACGTTGAGGTTACTTCAGTGTTCGCTGAAGAGTGAGGCCCACAAACAAAATTCATGGCCACGACAAAATAAAATTATTCTTGCAAATCGACCAAAAAATTAAAGCCACGAAATGTGAAATTACAAAGCTGTTGGGAGCAAAATTGTTGCGTGAAGCCTTGCCAGGTGGCCTTCAGTACGTACGCAGTCACAGAATTTAATCAACTTTCCGAAAATGTGTCATTACTGCGCTTTAAGGTAATCAGCCATCCTCTGGTGGCCTATTTTTACTCGCCGCTCCAGGCACTTCTGTGCTTTTTCCTCCTTTTATTTCAACTCCCACCTTGAACAAGTCCTCATGTAAAGCCATTGTTCTGAAGAAATCAGTGCCATTTAGATACATATTTATGTGTACGAAAGAACACAACCTGCAAACCAGGAATTTTTCTTTCACTTCTCTCTCAGAGCACAGTCAAAATGTGAAGAATGACTTTTCCAAGTGTATTGTTTGGTGGTCTGGGGTCTGAGGCTGCTGCATGTGGTCTGCACCTGGTTAATCACATGTTCATGAACTTTCTGTCTCGGTTTTCTCGCAAACTTTCTTTTTTTTCTTGAGAGTTACCAATATTATACTTAGTTTGTGGTTTCCAATCTTCTTTGACTTGTGATTCCATTTTTTGCATCACAAATTTCTGGCGACCTCAGAGACACTTAGGTAGCTGTCCCTGGTGCAGTCATGTGATCACAGCCGTCAATAAATTTGATTTGATTTGAGTGATTTATATTCATGAAAGTGAAGGAATACAATTGTTTAAGATTGTGTGGTATTTTAATCATAATTTTAAATAGAATCATATTTAGTTGAATTTGTATTTTTTAATTACTAGACATCCCCATTTGAAATCCAGGTAAGCATTAACTAACTAAAATTTTTTGGTCAACATTTTTTGCGATATTCATACTTATGTATTCTAGTAGTTTCGTTACATTCTTATTTAATGATTAATAATAATGTGGCAAAACTGTGGTCACTTAAATCTTAACCTGACCTTTGAACCGACCCTTGACCTGTATGCTGTACATCTGCTGTCATTGTACAACTGTCCATGCATGAACACATTCCCTTCAGAGTTAGCTCTAATCCTGGTCTTAAAACAACTTTCGCACTCACACAAGGCACACGCCCAAGCACATAATCACACATTTTGTTAGCATATTTCTCCAAAGCCGTATCACGACTCCTCAGCAACACCAGACTTGTTAGCAGAATCAGACGGTGAGGAACACTTGTTTAATTTTACTCATGGTGTCTCGCAGCACGTCTGTGGTACTGTAGTAGTTTTATGGCAGGTCGTACAGCTATGCAGTACATGCTCTTCACACACACACACACACACACATGCATCATGGCGGACACGGGGCCTCACTGACACAGCATGTTGAAACTGTAGCGACAGACTCTCTCGGAGGAGCGGACCATACGATCCAGTGAACGACCAGCCGGGCTCCTGACCTCCTTCTGCTGCTGGAGCGTTATCACGGTTCCAGGGTGGATTAGACTGTAATGGAATTTGGTTGGAGTGAGATGTGTGATAGGTCTGCCGCTGATATGTCTCACTCCACGTCTATTTTTGTCTCCCCATGTCTCTGTCCCACCGTTTCCCACCTCCAACCCAGATTTCCCCAGCTTTATCATCACATCATCTGGTAATTACGAGATCAAAAAAAAAGAGCAAAAGTGATAACACACCAGGTCTCCTCCCCCTGTTTGTCTCCCCCTGCCTTCCCCGCCTCCTCGCAAGTTGTTTGCGCATCTTTCCTTGGCAACATTTTTGCGAGAAGCTTCTCTCCAGACACCTCACAGTCAATTACAAAGCTTCAAGTGCTTTAGTTGAAGATTAATGGAAAATAATGAGAGACAGGGCACGTAAATATGCACCGCCTGCCTGTCGGGACAAGAGTAATGGTTTCTCACATTATTTAGATGCAAGCAATGGCAGGAAAAGGCAACGTGATCGCTGAAAGGTTGACATGATTAATTTGTTTTCTTGATCAAGACACAATGATTTGACAAGCGTTTGATGATAAGGATGACTGGCGGTGGGAAAAAAAGCTAAAAAGCAACAAACAGTTTTGGTTTGGAGCCGTGTCAAGATGATGTTATAAATGATAATCTTTGCTTTTCAAGATCAAAACAATAAGAATTTCAGGCGAGTAGGAAGCAGTTAGAGTCATATGAAAGATGAGACTTTGGGATGAAACAAGGTGTTGACATGTTCTCCTTGGTGGAGACCAGATGTTTACGTCCTGGGCTCACACACACACACACACACACACAGTGTGTGAAGACAAACTGTGCATACACACACACACACACAGTGTGAAGACAAACTGTGTTTAACTTTTCAATATAAACCTTGGTCAAAGTCCCACGGCTGTTCAAATGTGGGTTTTTCTTCTGGAATATCATCTACATTGAAGTATTTTGTCAAACATTAGCATTAAAACTTGTCATTTGTAGAGAGCACGTAGGAAATGTGAACTTTATTTGGACCGAAATGTACAAAATTCAGTTATTGGACTTTCATTCGTCCTTGGTTTTCATCGATTCTGCCTTTTTGCGACGCGATCTTTAGTCTTTTGGGTTTGTTTGCGGAGCAGGAAGTTGTTTAGAAACCTGTTCTTAGAAGAGGTATCTGTTTTACTGAAGGAAACAGAATAGAGACATCATCTGTAACTGAACTGCCCTGTGATTGGTTAATTATCCTTGTCTTCAAAAAGACAGGACTGTATGTCCCAAATGTCATAAAAGTAAATAATGAAATGATTGATTCAAATAGATAATTAGAAATTCTTGGTTCAGACAATAAAACTGTTGTATTTGGGGTTTTTTTGTTTTTGTTTTGTTCTTTTGAAAATGTTGTCATTTTTTGCGTACATCCAAGCTAATTTGCCATATTTGTGACATTATCGCTTGTACTTTTCTCAAAATATTAATATTATTTAAATACTTGAAACATGACAGAGTTCTTAGATGTTGACAAATCGACCGTATTGTGTTACTTTGTAAACAGTTACTGTGAACACACAAACCTGAAGTATTCAATAATTACTTGCTAGCATCAAAACCCAGCATTGTGTCACTGTTCCTTTACTAGCAGGTACATCTGGTTTGTTCTGACGGTTTGAGGTTAACTTTGAGGTTTGAAATGTTTCCAGGTCCGTGGCCCTGAAGCCACAGCTTCACGTGGACTCTGCTCCTGTCCAGACTACAGTGACTAATTATCCAAATTGAATTTCAATTGAGCGGATACTTTAGCCTTCCTTTTACCCGGCACTCACTTGTTTCCTCTGCTCCTTCATCTCCCGGTGTGGATCCCAGAAATTCTCCTAATTAGCTTCCGCTGTTACTTTGGCCTTTTGTCGGACTTCGGTGTTGGGCAGCGATCGGTGAAACACAGAGACCGTGAGACGCCAGGAGGAAAGAGGTGGGGGGAGGGGGGAGAAAACATATATCCAGGCCAAGATTGTATACAGTAATAGCTATAGACAAAAACAGCACCGGCATCTGAGACTTACTGCATGGATCCATTTATACTGAGGCTCGTTTCGATTAGCCATCACTTTCTTTTCTTGTTTTACTGTAGTATTATAAACTGTAGTACATAAACAATCCAAAATAATAGAAAATAAAAATGCTAGTGTTACCTTGAGCAGGGTAGGTCCTAAACTTCAAACCATGGGGTCTAGTCTGTACACATTTTTATATACTGTATAAATAAGTAGATGTTATAGTATAGTTATCAACCGCCCATGTAAACACACACCCCGCCCCACAATAGCTCCGCTCCCCCTACTTTGGGAACCACTGGTCCAAAGCATGCTTTAACCAATCAGTACGCTAACTTGTAAATGTCGTCCAATCACTGAACGTCTAATGAATAACACTTGTTTTGTTAGAATACCATAAGAGCTAATGGCTTAAATGCACCTCCAGCTATATATACATGTATATATATATGTATATGTACATATATATACTGTACATACATATATACATATATATGTATGTATATATATATATATATATACATACATA
>NC_024314.1:19934539-19998482 GCF_000523025.1 Cynoglossus semilaevis | reverse complement strand
CTACCAAGGTCATTCATTCTTATATGTCACTCAAACCGACAACCACCCAACACGGTACACCGCCAAACTCTCACAACCAGCTGCTTTATATTCTCTGGATAATCCCTGCAGGTGTGTGGGATGAGGGTTGTTTTTTTTTACACCCGTCCAATTTTCTCCATCACTCACTGTCAGCCGTCGCCACGGAGACTAAAGATCAACGGGAGTGATGTAACACGAGTGATGTGGCTGTGCCTAGTTACTCTCTATTGTCACTGTGGCAGCGGCGGGCTGAGGCTCTGTGATCTGATAAACAACTTTTATTCGTCTGTCAGGACATTCTCCATATAGGGAGCGATAAATCTGGTTTTATTTCCTATATTATAGAGCATTTAATTGAGTGAATTTAATCCATTTCCTGTATGACTCAACACAAAGATCCTCTCAGGATGCCGTAGGCTGATTTATTATTAGTGTCAGCTCAGGAAAAGTTTCAGACGTAGTCATCTTTTTATTGAGCCAAAAAATGTTTTATTTATTTCACTCACTTCTGAATCCTGAAAAAAAAAAACAATGTATATACAGTATCATTTTTTATTTAAAAAAAAAAAAAAGTTTAGAAGAAAGTCAAAATTGTGTCATTAGACTCACAGAGAGACCGAATCTAATGGACTTAAAATCATCTTCTCTTACCTGTGTCCCCGTTATGTCCCCTGTGAACGCACTCACACACGTCCACACACTCACACACGTCCACACACCCTCTGTCTTCCACAGTCAAATCCAGCAGGTCTAATGACTCTTTATCACCATCATCTCTTCCTGCCAGCTTTTCTGTTTCCTTCGTTTCCTGTTCTGTTCAATTCAAAGCAGCTCTGAGCTGGAGATGAACCGCCTTTTCTCTAAGGAATAAGAACGACTCCTCCATCAGTCCCCCTCCTCCCCCCAGGGATCATGGATGATGAAGAAAATGCCTGACTTTTTCCTCTTTATTCCTTGTGCGTGGCAGCATAACTCTCTCATCTTTTACAGAGTTTTCATCTTAGTCTTGCCTAAAGATGGATATTTGAATATTTATTTCTCAGCATCTGTCCCACATTCTACATTCCTGTCTCTCATTTGTCTTAGAACTTGCCTTGTTTTAAACGTTCTCACCACCTTTGGCTTCCTGGAAGCCTCCCTCAAAACTCCACGGTGTCTTTTCAGGTAATATACTGTTACAAGAAAACAGGATTTAACCAGTTTCCTCTGTCGAATAACATCATTTGAAAAACGTTTTGAAACGTTTTTCAACTGAAATCATTAATTGATTGATTTTGATTTTCTGTGTATTTGTCATTAGTTTATTACATTCATAGATCAGTACAAGCTCAGAGTACAGTTACAGCTACTATATTCAATATTTGAAGACCTTTTTACACCTGGTCTACTGTGGACTGTTTGTCTGTACCCGGACTGTTGTAGCTAACATTAGCACTGGTGTCTGTAGCAGGACCGCGTAGCTAACATTAGCAACAGGATTTAACCAGTTTCCTCTGTCGAATAACATCATTTGAAAAACGTTTTGAAACGTTTTTCAACTGAAATCATTAATTAATTGATTTTGATTTTCTGTGTATTTGTCATTAGTTTACTACATTCATAGATCAGTACAAGCTCAGAGTACAGTTACAGCTACTATATTCAATATTTGAAGACCTTTTTACACCTGGTCTACTGTGGACTGTTTGTCTGTACCCGGACTGTTGTAGCTAACATTAGCTCTGTACCAGGACTGTTGTTGCTAACATTAGCCACGGTGTGCTACAACATATTTTACTTTGTGGTGAACTTTAACTACTGCCATGAAATTGTTGCACATTTTAAATCTAGTCAACAAGCCAAGTGACATGTTCAAGTTCTGAGTGAAAGGCAACGGCATGTTTGCAAACTAAACTTGAGCACATTACCGCCACCTAGTGGGCTGGGATGTGTGCATTAAAAGTGTAAATTATTTTAAATGTGTTATTCTGCTGCAATTCATGAATCAAAACCTTTCATGATCTTATCGTGGGAAGTTATGATTAAAATACGTTGTTCACCTCTCCAGGAAAATAAAAAGCTCCATTCTTGGTTTTATTCCTCCCTCACCCTGCTTCAGGCAGTGGGAATTATGGGATTCCAGACTCTGAGGGTGCGTGATAAGAGGATTCCATCAGTTCCATGCAGGGACCAGTTAAACATGTCAATCCTGACCCACACACTGCCTGGTTTTATGACCTCAGGCTCAAACACAGTGTGAAAAAAGCCTTCACTCTGACCTTTAATGTATGATATGACAAAGTCTCAGTTGAACACCTGCTGGTCGGTCAATGATTCTTCACCAACTTATCCGGCTCTAGACTCTACTCAACAGTATTTATGTCATGTTGACTTTAACCCCAAACATTTCCAGAAAAGTTTAATCTGTAAATATGTTGTGGTTAATTTTGGAGATTTGCAGACTAACTTGTTTAGGTCTTTACGCTACTAAAGCTAGTTTCACTGTAGCTAGATTTGTAGTATTTGTATGTAATTAGTTTATTTTTTGTAGTAGTTCTGCAGAATATTAATAACAAATTCTTGCCCTCCGACAAATACAGTTGACTACAGTTGATCTATGACATCAGGCAACATTTAAAGGTTTTGGCTAATTTTGTCTCATATTAGTTATGTTATCCATTTAGTATCACCTGTTGAATTTTGAGGTCCGTCTATAGTATCACGAGCCTAAACCTTAAACCATTTTTTAAACTGAATTCATCTATTTCTGCGGTGATGTTTAGCTTTTGGTAGCTTTTGTTCGCTACGTTTGGGTTTGATTCCATTTTCTAGGGTTTCTGAGGCTGTTTTAAGGTTTGACGTTTGTCTGACTTTCTGTATTTAAAGTCTATTTGTGGTAAAAGTGTCAGATTAGAGAACTTTTTTAGCCCGCACATAAAGTCTAAAAGGTAAACGAAGCCAGACCAAGTTTTTTTTTGGTTGTCTGGGCCAGAAAGGCACTTTTATCAGAGGTGACAAGAAAGTGAGTCACTCTCTTTAACAAGGCTTTAGAAAGATGTGGCACGTCATCAGTCAAGCCTGTATTTCACAACAGCAGCCGCAGAATCCACTTTAAGCGAAGTCCAAAAGACAGGCCACAGGAATAAAAAAAAGATTTTCCAGAGTAAATTGAACCGTTTGGGGTTGAACTCCTATAGCTTTACGTCTGGCAAACATCCCAAAGGTAAAAGCCTGGTCACGACAAGCGGCATCGTTCCACGGTACACCTTATCAGCAAGGACACGGAGACTGATTAGAGTCAGGAAAAGGATATTTGGAGCTAAATATAGAAGTGTTTGGAGAAGACATCCTGCTCCTGAGTGCACACGGCGACAAACTGTGGCATTATATCACCTTTGAGTGTGACATGATGCAAACAGCCAAGACAACGTGGGAGTCATTTCAGGATAAGTGTCTGGCTGTCTCCCCCTCAGTGGCCTGTCTCGTGTCTGGACTTTAACTGTTGTTACATCTCCTGAGAGAGAGAGAGAGCCAGAGAGAGAGAGAGAGAGAGAGAGAGACCTGAAGATCATCTGAACAAAGTGAATTAAGTATATTAAATTAATTATTAAACTTCTCAAGTTCAGGTATTGACTGAACGTAGAGGAGCTGGAGCGGCGACCGCTGCCAAAAGTGGCGTCAGCATTAAAGCAGCATTATGGAAATGTTGCTGTTTCTGGACCAAACACATCAGGGCATAAGAAAGTTCTTTAAAAACCTCTAAATCTTTTAGACTAATCCCACGTTGGCATCGATTCGGAACTTGTTGGTGCTGCAAGAACGGCTCTTAAGATGGTATTTGATGGTATAAACACAGGTATAAAGTGCAGGTTGTTGACAATCTTGTTGTTGGTTGTTCTCCATTAAATACTGTACTCTTGACATGCACCGGGCTTCAGACAGTGTTGAGAAAATGTGTTGTGTCCTCATTTGGCTCACTGAGGTTGATGGAGAGCCCGGCTGTTTCCGTTACCGCCGGCCACAGTTAAGGGCACGGTGATCCGTCTTCCTGACAAACACAGTCAGGAATCGATTTCCTGATGTAAACAAATGCTTCTGTTCTTTGAAAGTCCAGAGGTATGAACTGTCACAAAAGTCACCTACAATTACCGTCTGTCCTTTTCTCAGTCAGATGAGATAACAGTTATTATTCTGTCCCTCTGTGATGTCAGTGCTTTTGTCCATCCCACCTCCACCAGAGACCGAGAGGCAGCAGTGAAGGACAGAATGACGAATAGAAGCTACTTGGAACTGTGTTTTTACAGAATGTTGGATGTATAAGTTTATGGTCTTAAATTGGCTCTATTGAATGTCCCATACTGATACTGCAACTTGGAGTATCTGCAAATACTGATATCAATCTGATACCGTCCCTGTTCTTGGCATGTCACACAAACTTCAGTTAAGCATTTAAGTATTGGATTAGACGTATATTCTAAAGGTAGAGTTGTTCTGTTTTTTTTTTTCGATATTTGATCCTGAAATTTTACCGATCCTGAGTAATGGACAGAGTTTTGATCCTGAAATTTTGACCAGTATCGGATCGATACCGATTCTGAGTAATGGACAGAGCGACCAGGCTCCTGTCTTTTGTCCTCCAAATTAAACTGTCTCAACATCTGATCTTGTCATTTCTGGTCTTGCTCCATTTGTGGAGGACACTACAGTTTGAAAGCCCTAACGAGTCGAGGGTAAAAAGTATTCTAGTTGACCGATGCAGAACAATCAACAGAACAATTCCAGTCTCTCATGGACCAAATCCGTCCATAAATGTCCTTTGGTCCTTTCTCTTTGTACTTCACTACAAGCTGCTTTGTTCCCCCGTCGTCCGTGCATTAGCATGTCTGTGCCACTGCCTCTTCATTACACACTACACAGCAGTCCTTCATTGTACTATTGGTTTGATTGACTCCCTCTAATTTGTCTCACAATTGTCTCAGTGGCGGAAATGTATCTTTCTGGAAACTTCCATCGTTTACTTTCTATCAGGGAGCTTTGGTGGCAGCACGTTAGGAGGCAATGCATTTCCTTATTGTGGGCCAAAAAAAAAAAAAACGAGGTGCAAATGGGAGCCAAAAGAAATAATCAATGAGTCTGAGATATTTAAAGCTACTGTTTGGTTTTTACTGCGTCTCATAAAAACCTGATTGGAAAAGTATACACAGCATGAGATGATTTCTCTGTGGGTCAAATTGGATTAAGTCTAGTGTAAAACCAAGAGTGTGGTCTTCCCATCTTCTCCTCCCCCTTTCTCTCTCTTGACTCGCTCACCCTTCGACCATTAAACTCTGTAGGAAGAGAAACCTAATTACATGGCTGGAAGTGGCCGTAGTGAGCACTATTAAAAGGATCCAATTAAAGTCTGTGCGGCGCTGGCAGCAGCAGCAGCTTTCTGCTGGGGGATTATTTGTGGAGGTGGAATTTGATCTGTCACTCGGAAAGCATCGCGCATTGGCCGAGCGACCGCAAATGGATGGCCAGTGGGAGGGGCTGTGGCGTGGTTCTTGTAATTGGATCCAGAATTTATGGTCACTCGAATCAAAGTGGGAAAAAGAAAAAAGGGGGGAAAGATAAAGAGGAAGTTCAGGTGAAGAGTTACGGAGGAGCTGCTGCAGAGTTTGGTGTTTGGAGAGTGCTTTCAGAAGCCCATACCAAATGTGCTGCCACCAAACTCGGTGCACAGATTGCGGCCAGTCTTTGGTGTCCGTCCAGAGTCTGTTTTCAGCCACTGAATGATTACAGCTCTAGAGGCAGCTGAAGACTCTGAGCCAAAGGCAGTGAAAGGAGAAAAACTAACCAAAGCAGTGTGAAGACTCTGAGCCAAAGGCAGTGAAAAGAGAAAAACTGTTTCCTAACCAAAGCAGTAGAGGTTTATTTTGGTTGTTAAGAGCCTGATGTTATATAAACTCATCACATTTGAAGGTGGAGCCAGGAATAAAAACGGTTCCGCTCTTCATTCAAATTCTCATCACAATGTGATTAATTCTAGTCTGAGTTTTAATGGCAGCGTCGGTGAATGCACCAAATCAGTCAGAACTCATTACTGACTTCATTTAATGCTGTTTTCTTCTACATGCAAAAATGTTACTTCTATTCAATTGTTTTTTTCATACCAACCGGGCTAGCAGTTGCTCATAATGACCTAAAAAAAATACAGTAAATGCATGGCTGGCTGAATAAAACCTAAATCATCATCATTTCCCTAAAATTCACGACTGTAGCTAACATAGGAGGAGGGAATTTCAAATCTATTTACATAACTTAGTTTTAGTATTACTTTCGTGCGCTGAACAAGTAAAAATGGTTTTATTACTATAAAATCTCTGAATTTTCAGATGCATTAACATTATTTCTGGTGGATCTCAATGATGACTCATTAAACATTTAAACCAAACAATAAAGAACTAATGTCTGTGTAGGTTCTCAGTCATCCAGGTCATCTTATCCAAAAGTATTTACATCGAGGGCAACTGGACAGTGTAGGTTTCTTAAAGACGTTTCACCTCATCTTGGATGAGAGGTCCTGAAATTGGTACAAATTTTAGGATTAAACTTCAAAAAAAAAGTTTGTCCGATCCAATACCTTAGCCCAAATGCATAACTTGCGCAATATTTCATTCACAGAAACACTGATCACCAGCAACGGAGGAAAAGAAGGTACCAGTATTTCAAAATTGGTATTTTGCCGACGACAGTATGCTATTTTATGATTATGTACCAGTATTTCAAAATTGGTATTTTGTCGATGACAGTATGCTGTTTTATGATTACTAATCATGGTAACGGCTTGTCCTCTGTGAAATGCAAAAACTCTCAGGGAAATTCATTCGTAGTGTTTTTCTAGGAAACCAGACTGAAAGAGGTGCAACCTGGACATCAGGGGAAAAGATGTTTTTTTGTCATGTTTTTCAACTGGTAATGGAAAGTCCTCTGCTGATCTTACCGTGAAGGCGCAGCACTTTAATACACATCCTTCACAGGGAGCAGCGCCGCAGGTCTAACACCAGGAAAGGTGCAGAGGTGATGGCAATAGTTTAGCCTGTGGAATTACCAGGCCAGGAGGTCTGAGTGGGAGATGATTATCACCACACGTGTGTGATGATTATTCTGGTGCCTTCGACCCACGTGGCTGCAGGTTCAGCTCCTACAGCTGGAGATAAGGGGGTTACTTCAGACACATTTAAAAATATAGCTCTGCAGATGTTTCAAGGCAATGACGCCGTGTGACCGGGAAGGTTGAAGTGGCTGATGGACGGTGGTGGAGAGCAGGGTTGAAGCAGAGGTTGATGGGATACACGCCGCGGCTGCTGTTCCAGGAGGTCGTTCGGTCTGAGCCCTGGGGCTTTGCAGTGGTGACGTAGTGGTTTATGAATGACACTACAGTGAGTGGAGGGGGGGGGGGGTGATGGGGGGGGGGTCCTGACAGACTGATAGTGTCATTGAGCCGTAACGTCCCTGAGCCAGTGTGGTCCTTTACCAAAGGGGGATTAGGCTGACAAAGCATCACGTCCCCGTCCCCGTCCCCTGAACTTCACCACACACCCAGCCTGTGGACGGACACCCGGACGGATGACATCAGCTCTCCGTTAATCTGTCCATGACCCTCCGTGTCCTACGTCTCCGCCTCTGTACTGGTTCTTTTTCTGTTCTTTCTATTTCTGAGAGAACCGGGACATTCTGTGGATTCGGAGGATAATTGGAGAACCTGCAGTGTGATTAAATGACAGTTTGTTTATTTTTGTAAAGTATCTTTTGGGTTGTCTGAAGATTAGTCATGGGTGGCTGGGATGCAATCAAGAGTCCTGAGTTTTTGGGCTCCGTACCGTTGGTCTTTCTTCCTGTCCATTTTTAACTTTTTCTCTCTCCTGTAGACGTGATGGGTTTCAGAGGAAGATAAGAGCAGAACTATTTTACTGTAGAGGCCGGGAGAAATGAAACGACTTCAGAGACATATACTGCACCTTCTCTGCAAATCAACACGTTCCTTGATGAAATAAAGTCTTAGTAACATGTCATGGGGGATGAAACTGATGGATTGAGCAAAACTGGATTATTTACACACCACTTCAACAGTTCTGTTCTGATTGGTTGGTTTCTATGCCTTTATCTTAAACAGTGCTCTGCTCTGTTTGAGCAACAGAAGAAGAAGCTCCAGAAGAAAGTTGAGAGTCTTAGGTTTGTTACGTCAACATTACTTGGATGCTAATATGTGGACCAACCAAAGTTGTTTGGCATCTCTAACTCTGTCCCCACTCCAGTGTTTACATTTATGTAGCTTGTGTTCCTTTAGCGCTGAGCTAAGTGAGCAGCTTTTCTGTTCTACATGGTAGTGATCTGCCAAATATATATAAATATAAACCTGTAGGAAGATGTGCTGTCTTCCTATAGGTAGGGGTGCTGGTATGGGTGGAGCCACCCTGTGCATGCTGTAGGAATATTACATTTAGCCTTTGTGTGAGGTCGCAAAGAGACTTGACCCTGACACAGTCCCTTCTGTTTACTGTCTGGACTGGGATGACAGATGGACTGTCTTTCTCTAGTTCTAGTCTCATGTTGTCATTTTTACACTTTGAATATTTCTCCTGGCTGTGTCGTGTGAAAAGTGTGTGCGGGCCACGCCTTGCATATTGGTGAGTTCCTGAATGTCAGACCCGCTGTGGCGCTGCCAACTTTAAAGGATTCACGGCCGCCACTTGTCCCCAAACGCGCTTGATGCGGCACTTAATCAATACAGCGAGCTCTTGGCACTGACAGGCTGATCTGTCACTGTCACTTTGGCGCACGTTTAGGAGTTTAAGTGCTGCGTAAGGGCTTTGGAGGAACATCTGCACTGAGCTAAAGACCTGATATTTCCTCAGCATCAGCAGATAGAGATGGGAGCAGCCATTACTGCCCATTAACCCACCTGCCTCATCATTAGAAGTTTCAGGCTAATGATGGTCCCAGGTGTGTGTTCCACGACGGTCAGTCACTGACCATCACTAAAACCTAAAGGTTACGCTGTTGCTGCAAAAATCAAATCGTAAACATCAAAATTCCCTTTAAAGGTCACCGACTTCCGTACCTCCTCCTCACCTCGTATACTGTTACACCTAACGTACGTCTTCATGTCATGTTTAATCAGGTTCTTAAATCTTTTTGATCGTTCTTGATCTTTGAACAATGAGGAACATCTTTCAGATCGAGCTCCATTAATTAAACATTTGGTGAACGAACACCCAAGAGGTTAGCTCTGGTACTGGGATAGTACTACGTACTGAGTATTATATATTGAAATAGCAAAACTCACAGAGTCAGTGTTGGAGTCATGTGGAGTTGGCTTCATTTTAATAGGAATTTAATAAAATGTCAAAAGAAGAAAATTCTCGCTGTTTTCCAGGTCCATTAATGAGGACGAGTGGGAAACAGATTCTTCTCCCCTGGTGGCTGGATTGTTAAAACATTTCAGGGATCTCCATGTAGCCAAAAAAGTCAACCATGGAATTAAAAAAAGAAAGAAAAAATAATTAGCTTCAGTTTAACCTTATATAGAAGTGGCCATTTTCATACTGTATGCATGAAACATTTGCTTATTTATTTAATTTCTTTTCATCAAATTTCTACTGTCTCTTTCATTTCCATATTGTACAGCATCCTGTCTTTACTTGTTAATGTTTGGCAGGGTTTTTTTTTTTCCGTTTTTTTTTTTCCGTTTGTTTAAACTCCAGCTCTGTGCGGACCTCAGCAATTGAATATAATTAGAATTCAAGCATCCCGTTCTGGTTCTGTTTTGACTCCGTCTCGAGTCTCTGACTGTGATTCTATTAAAGTGTAAAAGTACTTGTAGCTGAGTGAACTGTATTTGCAACATCTAGAAGATTGTTTAAGCTCACAGTTTCAAGGCAAACGCTCCTAAATATGCGGGCGAAATTAATTCTGTTTGGCAGATTGCCGTTGAGAGTGTGTTTTTGGAACGGCGTGTTGTTGTTGCCGCCGCCGCATTTGTGAGGCTGTAAATGTCTGCGACTGCGAGTTGACGAGCAACAGGGAAATGTCGGCACGGGGAATATGCAAAATGCAAACTGTTTTGCTGAGAACAAAGCTCTCAGGACATTACGCTCAGAGAAGACATTAATAAAAACGATGTTCTCATTCGAGGAAGTGTAATCCCCTCTTAACTACGCTGGTTTATATCTTTAATGTCCTCTAAATGAATAATTAAAGGGAAACTGTGAACACTGGCCTGAATCCATGCTTTATGTCCAGATCCTAGAGCAGAGATTCTTAACCGTAGGACTGTGGCCCAGACTTGGACCACCAGCGCCACCTAGATGTGGATACAACTCAAGATCAATCAAACCTATACAATGTTAATATTTAATGGGCCCTGTGCCACTTGGTACTTTTTTGCAGAATAAGCAGTACTTAAAGCATGTCTCCCTGACATTGTTATATACGTCTGTGCATCAATATTTACTGATATGCAGATGATCATGTGTTGTCTCTAACACGAGCTCAAACATTAACTCGTCTCACCCTTAACATCTCAGCTCAGACTGTCTTGAGACAATAATACAATCACTGTAGTCTTGAGCCTGTATGGATATTCTAGACACTTTATAACATTTCATAATCATCATAATTCATTCTGATTAATCACGATTAGTCAACATTCCTGAAAATGATGAGATACTGTTTTCTCTATATTGCTGGAACAAATAACACCAGGTTTTGATTTGTTTTTCCCACAGCGTGTGTAAATAACACCTGCGTCGACTGTGTATTAGAGCAACAGTCAGTGAATGTGGAATGATTGAGTGTCTGGGACCATTTTTTTTGCATGTTTTAACATTTTCAATGTGATTGATTTCACAAATGATCAAGGTTAAAGCTTTCATTTTAACAGCACTAATTAATACGATGATCGTTTCCTTCTGTATAATTTCCTCTCTCACAGAATGACCGTCTGATCTCGATTAGATTGTGTGCCTGACATTCATTTCTTTGTTTGTCAAAAGAACTAATGTTAGTATTTAGGATATTTGTAGCAACGTGACAACTTTTCTCTAAATGGGTTTTGTAGCTGCCGGCCACGGAAAAGTTTCTTTCTGATAGAAGTTGACTGAACAAAGTGTGAAATGTCAGACACCGACAGAAGTGCCATTGCACTATTAACGAGAGCCGACAGATCCATTTTATCAGCTCGCGAGGCAGTTCGCAGCTCGGTCTAGTTCCAAACTCAGATGCAGACTCATCATTCAACAAAGTAAAAAGAGTACATCACTATTTTCTGCCTGATTTGCTCCCATTCCAAATGAACCTGCTTTTGGGTGTTAGTATTCCACCTGCAGCCGGCGGTGTATTGATGCGTTTTTATCCTTTTAAGGGGGGAAATCAAGGAACCCAGTAGATCAATTACTATTTAAATACCATCCTCCGTGGTAATTGTCTCTACACAACTCCACTTTTACCACCTCTTTATCACTTTATCAGCCCTCCCTGCTGTGCCACCTTTCTCTTCCTCTCTCCTCTTTTGGAGAGAGGATGCAACCATCAATATCTCTGGCTGTGCTGCAGGCGGTCCTCCCTGCAGCTCCTGGAGGGCAGGGCTATTAATGGAATTCGGGGAAGGACCGCAAATGACCAACAGGCAGAGGGAGTATGGTTCAGTGCCTGGCTTTCTCCAATTCGCCCCACATTACCGGCTGTCAATGAGCAGCCGAGCTTCACTGCCGTCCTCTCTGAACTCAGATGAACCTGAAATCTCTTCCACCGCAGTACGGTACTGGGTGGAAAAAAGTGAAAGTTGAAGAGCCGCAGCCAGATTCAGGCTTTTCTATCTGTGGTGCATTGGAAAGCACAACAGTCTTAGTCGATATGATTAAATTGCAAAGTAGTTTTATTAACTTCTCATTACGAGCTGAGTGAAAACAACAATCTCCTTTTACGCTCCGTGCTCAGAGGACTTTATTGCACTTTAAATGATATATAATCACAGCTGATTAAGAACCCGCTTCCCATCATCGCCCAAACCTGTGGATGAGTGCATCGCCACACTCGATACCTGCAGGGGGCGTAGCGCAAGTTTAGGCTGCGACCGTTCGCCGTCCTCCGTCGCTGTGGTTTCCTGCAGGTTTGCCCTGAATGGAAAACTAATCCCTGCCTCTAAAGCGAGGGCTTTACTGCTGCCCATCACTTCCTAATTGGCTAATGCCGAGATTAGGGTGGTGACAATGGGCCGCGCTGACACTGCTTGACCAGTCATAACACCGGGTGTAGGTTGAAAAGGGCAAACTGGCCTTTTACAGCCGGACTATAAAGGCCTTTGTGCACAACAGTGGGGGCGCTGCAGACGACCCCGGGGTGAGAACCTCCTGTGTAACATCAACACCTCCTGCCCTGATTGATTTAATTAAATTCAAAAGGTTTAAGGGAAGCTGCACCGTTCTTATACCTCAAAGTGGAAGAAGAATCCCAGCAGACGTGTTGGAGAGTGATCTTTTAACTTTACTCTGAAGGCGACTGCGGCTCTAAAGCCAGATGAAATTGCTTTAACTGCACAGGTTTTGGAATTTGTCTGAAGCAAAAGATGAAATTCAGGAGTGGGAATGTCAGAGTAAAGGCTTCTCTGGATGGATGAACATAGTGATGGTCTTTTCGGCAGCCGCTCTCCTGACTGTGGCTGTAACCATGACAGCGTACTTCCTTCTTCTCACGTAGCAAAAAATAATTAAGGCTTGCATTTCGTCCAAAAAGACCAGCTGTTAGAGGGAGAAAAGTCACTTTTTGGTGCTTCAAAGGCTGTTTGTGCAGCTAAGTTTATTTTTAAAAATGTACCAGGAGGAATGTGATTATTCCTTTTCATAATATAAACATTATGACCTGTGGAGTGAACAAAGCACCAAAGATATAGGAGGTGAGAGTGTGTGAGTGTGATTAACCAAAGAGAAAGAAAATGCCATTACATTAAAACGGTGCTGCCAACAATCTGCTCAGTCTAATGTCCACCCAGAGCTGTGGCAATAACAGTAAAAAGGATGTGAGGCTACAGTTGTTCTCTTAATCGAAGTTCACCAACTGTCGTCGGCTGTAACTTATCTTAAATTGAAATCTTTAAAATCCTCTCTCCTTACCGCCAACGGTACGGTCTCCTCCAACGGTACGATCATGTCTCCTTTGTTACGTGGGACGGACACGGAGTGCGTTCCATCTGTATTTGTTTACAAGAAGATGAAGGTCAACATCACTGCTGTGACAACGCAGCTAATGAATTAACCGGTCAGTCAAATACCAAGAGCGGTGGTCTGAGCTCTCTCCTCCAACAGTACGATCATGTCTCCTTTGTTACGTGGGACGGACACGGAGTGCGTTCCATCTGTATTTGTTTACAAGAAGATGAAGGTCAACATCACTGCTGTGACAACGCAGCTAATGAATTAACCGGTCAGTCAAATACCAAGAGCGGTGGTCTGAGCTGAGCTTTGGCTCACGGGCCAAGGTTAAAAGTTAAACCGGTGGTCGGTACAGTATTGGCTGGATGTAGAATACTGGTTGATACAATATAAATAAAATGTCCTGTAAGATTGAACCTAAACTTTCAAAGAGAATTTGTTACCTTCATTTGTCATTTGATGTCTGTCGCTTGATCTAGTGACATCAACAAAAATGACATTACGAATTAATGATTCATTGTAATGAAACAGAAGGATTGACTTCAGTCTTTACCATACCTCGTACCAGTGTTTGGTTTGTCCAGATCGGACAAAGAGCAGCACCAGAAACAAGAAAAAAAGTGCTAACAACCAGCACTTTTGAAGCATTAATATAAGTTGTTTGTTTTGGGGTTTTTTTTCACTAACATGAGCCACAGTTTTATTTCTAACACAGTGTAAATCTCAGAATCTGTTTCCCAATAAGAATGTTCCATTTTTTTCCAAGTTAAAGATAATTTTAACTTTTGCTAAAAATACTATAAAAGACAGAGACTGTACATACGTAACAAATCAACCCCCGAACATCAACCCTGAGGCCAAATATAGGGATCAGAGTTTTGTTGGATACATTTCGGTCAAACTTGCTAATTGAAGGAACAGTTGTTGCTGTGCAGCGCCCTCCACTGGATTATGACTAATTTGGATTCTTCAATGTACAAACTAGTTTTTGCCAATAGATTCTAAGCCTCGCTGCCAGGTTTCTGGTCTTGAATTTTGGTTGAATATTGACAGCTTTATTGAGTGACTCCAGCAGAATCTCGTCCTCTTTGGCTCGACTGTTTTACAGAAGCATCTGGTGACATAATTTTCACTGTCAAACAAAGTTTTAACACCCATTTGCTGCCATTTTGAGTCACAGTTGGCGTCTAGGGATCATAATTAATAGCAGTGAAGTAGGACACGGCTAATGAAAAACAAAACAAAGTCAGGTTTGAACTGATTTCACAAAATAACAATAAAGAAAGGCCAGCAGAGGTCAGGCTAACCTGAGAGATTCACCAAGCTCATTCTGTCCTGTTTCTTCCTTCAGCTCCGACCGTCACAGGTTTTATTTATCCTCCAGTCACAGTTTTATTCTGTGCCGAAGTGAGAACGTGCGACAGATCACGCGGGTCACGTCGAGTTAGCTAACAGCTGCTGCGGGTTGATGTGGTCTGTGATAACGTCACGATTAGTGTGAAAAGACAGCTGCTCATTGTTGGAGCGCAGATTGGACTTGTGACTCGGGGTCTGACTCGAGGACGTCTTGGAGAAGATGACGTCGGAAGAGTCCCAGCTCACATTTCATCTCTCATCCTCAGTCAAGAACTACCAGCTCGTGTTGTTTACTCTCTGTCAAATATCTCTTGAAGAGAAATACTGCGTCTCTTTGAAGTATCCGTGGTGTTTCCCGGTGTCGCTGTTCTAAGACCGAGGGGAAACCGAAGCACAGCCTCCGCCGTGGATTTATACTTCTGTTCAATAGTTCCGGACGCTTCCGCAGTTAGTGCCCGGAGTGGAGGAACTGATTCATGGTTCAGTGCTGCTTCTCATGGCTTTATAGGACCACAGATCCCTGTTTATAGCAGCCAGTTTTACATCCATCCTAAAACTCCTCGGTCCAATAGCAACCATTTATCTGAAAGGTGGCTGGGTTTGGTTTTCTCCGTGTTCTATAAAAGATAACAAAGGCAGGGTCTGTAGGATTTAGGTCCCAGGGTTCTCAGTGAAAAGAACTGTTTATTTTAATATAACAGATGAACAGTCAGGGGTCGACTGGGTTTAAAGAATCGAGGAACAAGAATTATTTCTTCTCATTATAGTTGCAAATTTTCAGATGACGGCTACGGGAACAAGAATTATTTCTTCTCATTATATATATATATCATTCTACGGTCTTTCAAAATAAGTCATGAAATATATTTCAGAATATAAGAATATATATTAAGAATGTGAACATAAGGATCAGCAAAGACAAATCTAAATATCAAATCCAGATTGTTAAGATCACGTTTATGAGTTGCTTTACTGAGTTTATTTCTAAACTCAACTTTCATTGAGCGACTTTGCTCAAGCTAGGCTATACCTGTTAACCTAGTGTCATGTAAATAATAATAATTTGTATGTAACGTGTGGCGCTTTGGTCCAGAGGCAAAGAGACAGAGACTGCTGCCCCCGCGACCCAGTAACGGAAAAGCGGTTGAAAATGGATGGATGTAACATAGAAAAGTGTCTAAATCTGTTTTTTGCTAGAATTTGTTCCGGTAGGAATCAGGAATCTGCCAAAAAAAAAAAAAAAAGTCAATTAAAAGTTATTGACCAATTAATGGTTTATGGCCCAATCTGTGACTATGTTTCTACAATGTTTTTATTAAATGATTTCTATCATAACAACAAATCGTTCAGTAAGTCCTGCGCAAGAGTTCCGTTCCTACAGTGAGATGTGAGCCAATCGTAAGCCAAGCTTTAATCGTATGCTCTTTGGTAATTAACTGCTGAAATGATCATCTGTGATTGGTTGGACAACGATAACAGAACCATATCAGGGAGGTTTTCTCTGTTTTTAACGCCGCCTCGTCCCCATGCTTGAAAATAATGAGCGCTCACAAACACAACAGTTTCCATCTTTAACTGCAGATTCTTTCTCTCCCAACTTGGCCTCAATCCAAATCCAGAACACACTTAAGTTGATCGGTGAGAATCCAGGCTCCTGGATAAACCACAAATAGACGGATGCTGTATTTAACCCTGATGAGTTTCCTCAGCTTCTGGTGATTAGCAAATAGCAAATATACCAGATCCCTCTCCTTCAGTTGACCCAAGTGTGGTCGTACGTGTGCGTCATCGTCAGCGTATGCGGAGACGTCTCCAGCGAAAGATGCTGCTAAAAATAGCCTAGCGACATCAAAGGTCCCCTTTGAATTATGCGCGTTGCCACTCTATCAGTAGCTGTGCACGTGAAGGAGGATAATCTGATGAATGCATGAACTCCAGGGAGGCAGGCACACTGGGTAAACTCTCCAGTGACGTTGGGACACACACACACACACACACACACACACACACACACACACACACACACATCCTCTTAGTTATACGTTCAGCAAATAACAGGTTTCCCTGCTGCTCATTTACAGTTGGGTTTCTTTCAAACTACTTCAAACAGCAGGTTGTACTTGAATAATTCAGTGCAAAAGGAGAATAACAGTACATTAATGTCTGTTTGGGTTTTCTTTTGTTTTTTGTGGGGTTTTTTTTCCACTTGATTTTCTGTGACGATGCTTGACGACACACACACACACAGGAGAAAAAAAAACAAAACAAAACAAAAAAACAACGGACTCTCCACAGGGAATAAACAAAGTTCCAGTGTGCCGCTGCTGAGCCGCACATCACTGCAGTCTTTTGTAGGTTTGGGTTTTGTTTTTTTTTCCTCTCTCTAAGACAAATTTATCAGCATAATAACGAGGCGGCGTAGGACAGACTTGGCAAGCAGCTTAATAATATCCTCATTTGTGTTCATTTTGTATGCATCACATTGTCTCCGGGTGTCAGGAGGAGGTTGAAAGTGGAGTTGTGAATGGGGACGTACTGCCGTTAGGAAAAAAAAAAAATAATCAAGCAGTTCCCATAATGACTAGAGGGGCAGGAAACGGTTTTGAATTTTCCGTTTTGTTTGTCACTGATGCCACGGTTGATCTCTGATCCAGAGGGGGACGGATCTCAACTGCAGCCCAGTAAAAACTAAATACTTTGTAGTTTTTGCTCAAAGCTCAGGACCACAGGCCAACGGCTCTGAAGTCACAGGGTGCTGCAGGGTCCGTTTTTTGGATTTTTGAATCGAACTCTAGCAGAGTGTGGACTCTGGAGACGTTGTTGTTTTTCTAACACACTGCAACAAACAATCCACTGACGCAATTCTGGATTTTTCTGCTACTTTTTCTGCACAAAGTGAGTGACGAGAGAGCAGCTCTCTGTTTGTGTTTGATGCTGAATCATTCATTTATCTGAGTTAAATGGTTATTTATCAAAGCCATCTTTGGTTTAACCCTTAAGTGTCCTGATGTAGAAACTACAGTGAGGACTTATCCAAAAATGAGTCCACTGAAGGGTTGGATAAAAAAAGTCCCGGTTCAGTCATTATTAAAATCAGTCAAATGCATCAGGAAAAATGACCTGCTTTCAAACTAAAAACCAATATATCCAATATAACCTGGTCTGATCCCAAACCCAAAATCATTGATCAAAGCTTTTCAATCAGCAAAACATCAATAAAACAAATGAGTTCAAACAGAATAAAATAGTAAAAAGAAACAGACAATAAAATATAATAAAAAGCAACGTTTTACCTAGAACTGTGCTCTTCACTGACGGTCGGCTCCTGTCAGAGGACTTGATTTCCAGGCCTGATTTCTCCTCATGACGTCCAGGTTGCGTCAGTGCTGAAGGCCTGGACGTCTACAAAGAACATTTCTTCATATTTGATCACTCGTGTTGGAGGAGGAAAGAAAGAACGGCAGAAATAAAAATTAATTATTAGAAGCTAAAATACCATTATGACAGTAAATAATGGATGAAACGCAGATGCTGCTGAAGGAGAATCAATGAAAAGAACAGGAATGTCCTCAGACAGGAAGTGGTGACAGGAAGAGGGCGACGTCAGGGTGGACAAAAGCTGGAGACAGTGATTTTCTCAACAGCTCTCCAAAATGGCTGCGCATATTCTGACACATTTACGTCTGTAAACACGTGAAGTTCCTCACAGTTTACCTAGCGTCGGCGTCTGTTAGTCTGACACATTTACGTCTGTAAACACGTAAAGTTCCTCACAGACGTCAAGAGTTTACCTAGCGTCGGCGTCTGTTAACATCCTCGCATCTCAAATCTTTAGTCGTATCTCGAAGCAACAATTTGAGCGAATGCTTGTTCGTAACTCGAAATACTCGTATGTTGAGATGCTCGTACCTCGAGGTTCCACTGTACGTCTGAACTAAGATTTTACCTCGAGGCTCAGAACTTCAAATGTTGGTGATGGGGGATAACAGATTTTTGGTTCAATACCGATACTTCGTGTGTTGTTTTTTTATTTTACATTACCAGGGCGTGCAGCACAAAAGCCTGTATGTAGTAAGATACTAAAAGACGTGAAAATGACACTTGACCTCCATGGCCGTCTGATTGGTAAACTCCAGACCTGTGCCTCCTGATTTACAGCTCCTTCAAGAATTCCCCGTCAACGACTGTATTGATGAGAAGTTCTTTTTCTTTTTCTTTTTTTCCTGCAGGCACCACCAGGCAGCCCAAAGAAGGAGAGGTCCCAGGAGTGGACTACAACTTCGTGACCGTTGACCGGTTTATGGAACTGGAGAAAAGTGGGTCCCTGCTGGAGAGTGGAACGTATGAAGGTGAGGAGTGGGTGAAGGGTGGGGGAGGGGTGGGGGGTGGGTGAGGGGGGGGGGAGGGGTGGGGGAGGAGTGGGGGAGGGGTGTGTGAGGGGTGGGGGAGGAGTGGGGGAGGGGTGTGTGAGGGGTGGGTGAGGGGGGGGGGAGGGGTGGGGGAGGAGTGGGGGAGGGGTGTGTGAGGGGTGGGTGAAGGGTGGGGGAGGGGTGGGGGAGGAGTGGGGGAGGGGTGTGTGAGGGGTGGGGGAGGAGTGGGGGAGGGGTGTGTGAGGGGTGGGGGAGGAGTGGGGGAGGGGTGTGTGAGGGGTGGGGGAGGGGGGGGGGGGGGGGGAGGAGTGGGTGAAGGGTGGGGGAGGGGTGGGGGAGGAGTGGGGGAGGGGTGTGTGAGGGGTGGGTGAGGGGGGGGGGAGGGGTGGGGGAGGAGTGGGGGAGGGGTGTGTGAGGGGTGGGGGAGGAGTGGGGGAGGGGTGTGTGAGGGGTGGGTGAGGGGGGGGTGAGGAGTGGGTGGGGGGTGGGGGAGGGGTGGGGGAGGGGTGGGGGAGGAGTGGGGGAGGGGTGTGTGAGGGGTGGGTGAGGGGGGGGGGAGGGGTGGGGGAGGAGTGGGGGAGGGGTGTGTGAGGGGTGGGTGAGGGATGGGTGAAACGGCGTTCATCACTGACCGGTCACTTCTTCATTTTCATCCTTCAGAAAAAAAATGATGGCGTTTATGCATCGCTGTGACACTGAGTTGCAGTTTTTCATCTTTGACTGACAGCGGTGTGACTGAGCGTGTGTGTGTGTGTGTGTGTGTTTATCACTCTGCACACACACACACGCAGACACTCAGGAGTGTGTTTCCATCCATCAATCATCAGAAAGTGTCATCTGTCATGAAGGGCGCTGAAAGCAATCTCTCAGTGTATATACAAAATGAAAAGATCCCCCACGTGCACACCCACACGTGCACACACACACGTGCACACACACACGTGCACCTGCAGTATGTGTTGAAATATTTTATTTTCTTAGAGATGGCCAGAATTTAACCGTTTTATTCTCAAAATGAATTTCTGCTCGTGCATTTGAATTCCAGTACTGCAGCGCAGCAGAAACACTTGAATTAAATATACTAAATATAAACTAAATATATACTAAATATATACTAAATATATACTAAATATAAACTAAATATATACTAAAAATACTGCAAAAACATGAATATATAAATACAAAGAAACCATATGTTTAGCCATGTCTTGCTTTACAGGAATGGTTCTCAAAGTGGGGAGCGCCCCCCCAGGGGACAGTAAGCTATTGCAGCAGGGCAGTTCATTTCAATTTCAATATAAAACAAAAGTTAGCACAGAAAAGTTAAAGAACGAAGTTAAACAAAAGTTGAAAAACAAATAAAATAAATGTGTACTATATTGATCCCATATTTGTGAATGTGTTGTGTTAGCAGCAGTTATGCGTGTTAACTGCTACACTGTGGAACCGACTTCACGAGTTTCAAAAACCAAAGGAAAGCTTCTTCTTAGACCACGTTTCACAAAGGCCTTAAAGTTCTGTCGTCTCCTAACGAGGTGCCTCATTACACATGAATCACTAATTAATGCTTAATGAAGTAATAATTGCAGAAGTTCTAAGTAGGGAAGAGTTATTGTGTCATAAAGCCGGACATCACAGCTGCTCTGATCTGACGACTCCAGTCCTGGTTTCTTTATTGAGCGGTGGATTTTTATTTTCTTCTGTCATTTCTGCAGAATTTAACCCAGACTTTTCATTTCCCTCTCCCTCTCATTCTCCTCCCTCACTTTTATCTGACTCTCTCTCTCTCTCTCTCTCTCTCTTTGTCTGATGCCACAAAGTTCAATCTTCAAAGTCCGTGTCCAACTTCTCTGCCGCAGGTCATTCTGGTTCACAGCTGTGAAGAATCATCTTTATTTTGCCCAAAGTCAAATCTGCAGGTTTTTTCTTCTCTGTGATTTGTGTCCATGGTGGAGGCGTGGTTAATCCCAAACGTCTCAATCGTCGTCAACATCTTTTCACGTCTCCTCCTCTTCGCTTTATTTACAGCGTATTTCTCCCCAAACCTGATGTTTTCGGTGACTCATGTTTTGATTTTTGATTCGTAAATCTGCTACAAAATTCCTCCCTGAAGTCAAGTACAAGTGTAAATCTGCAGGGGAAAACTTTTCTAGGAGAAAAAATGATACAAAAAAGTAAATACAATGTCTTTTTAAAATTCTGATCAGGAAGTAATTTTTACTACAGTATTTTGTCTGAGATTTGACTTTTTTCGGAATTATAATTTAAAAGTTGACGTTCAGATAGTCAGAATAGTTTTGAGCCAGTTTTCCTGGACGATCAAACTGAAGTTTCAATTTCAACTTTTTTTTAGAAGAATTATTTCTCAGGTATGAAATTATTGAGAACTCATGTTGAATTTCAAATTTAACAAAAATTCGATTAAAGAAATAAGTAAAAAAATATGTATTCTCAGGTCAACTTTTTCACGAACTGACAACGGATTGTAAACACAAATATTATTTTCAGGAGTTCAGAGAATAATTGCAGAAAAGTGTTTTCTATTTCTTCTGTCTTCTAAGAAATACTTGAGAAAATCATAAAACTCAAGGACAAAATTCCATTTTTATTTTCCTCCTCTGCTGCACCGTAGTAACAAACAAACGTCCCTCAGGCGTGTCTCCAGCCCTGACGGCAGTCCAGCTAAATATAAGCATCAAGTTTATAACTCCCCCTCTCTCCCCCCCCTCCTCCCTCTCTCTCCCCCCCCCCCCCCCCTCTCTCTCTCCTTCTCATCCAGATAATTTTTACGGCACTCCCAAACCTCCGGCTGAGCCCAGCTCTGCCCTGCTGCTAAATGTAACAGACCAGCTGCTGCCAGGAGCCAGACCCAGCTCTGAGGGCAAGAGGAAACGCAACAAGTCGGTCAGTAACATGGAGAAAACCGGCATCGAACCCCCCGAGGAGGAGGAGGAGGAGAGGCCCGTGGTCAACGGCAACGACATCGCCGTGACGCCAGGTCAGTGCCTCTGACCTCGCGCTTCTGAAGTGGCCCTTTAATGTAAAAAGAAAAAGTGAATTCTGTGGAATAATTTACCGTCAGCTGATCAGTTTGATCTGGTCAATTATCACTGAGTGCAGTTTAATGGTCACGTCGTAAAAACTGTAAATTAAATTCATCTACTGAGTTAGTGAGTTCCACCGACGTGTTGATGATAAAACCTTCGTCCTGTCGTCTCCGGGAATCGAGTTAAAAATATATAAAGTTTCAACACAATTCCTGTTGTTGTTTCTCTCTAAATTTGAAGAACAAAATTTCCAATATCTGGTTCAGGGACCAGTCATGGCACTTTTTGTGGCCCAAAATTTTTTCTTTTTTTTCTATTTTTGTTTTTTGTAACTTTTCTTGCAAACATTTATTTTTTTTTAACAATTTTTGGCTATTTAATTATGTTTTATTGACATGTTTTTTCACATTTGGTAATTATTTAAATTATTTTCTAATTAAATTGAAATGAAATTATTAAATTATTTATACTGAATTCATGGCGCCCCCTAACGGATGGAACGCTTCAAATAAATAACTAATTTAATTTTTTATTAAAAGTTGTATTAGTTCTTTTCACTGTATGTTTTTATATATTTATTGATTTATAAATTTAACATTTCATTCTTTTGAATGTCTTGTCTTAGACTTGACTGACTGTAAACAGTCAGTCAAACAGAAGTCCATAGACAAATCAGCAATTTAACATGGGTTCCTATGTGCCTAAAAAAGGGTATTTTTCCTGTGGCCTTTGGCACGTTGATGATGGATGATGGCGATTATTGATAAAATATGAAAACATTGTAAAAATAAGTTTGTAATTTTCCAGATATTGATGTTTAAATGTTGTTTACTGTCGGTTTTAGAGCACTTTATATAAAACACAGAACTGTCCCTTTAATGGCAGCACAGCTCAAGGCCAAACCTCCTGAGGCGGTTTTTGTTTATATAATTTCACTTTTTTTTACATGTATTTAAGTATCATAAGAACCTTTGAATTTATGAACAAAACCACGTTTTCACACACACACACACACACACAGAGAGATCAACCTTCCACAGACTTCATGCTTTAATCACATGACGCTCCATGAGAACAGCTTCATTATGAGGTTGATTTCTGTGATTCTGAGGGCGGGCCGTGCTGCGTCCTGTGACCATCTGTGCTGCTTTTATTCTCATGGCTGCAGGACACGGGAGTCTGAACCCCTCTGACACTCAGACTCAGAACTTTACTTCCTCATTGTTTCTGTCGAGTCGTTGAGTGAAAGCCTTTTTTAAATGATGTTTAAAGGAAATACTGAGCAGAGTTTCTAGCTTGAACGATGGAATCTTGGTTTTACAACCTGCAGTACCTCAAAAAAGGTAGGTTGTATTTATTCAGCGACAGGAAAAATACTCTCTCCAAAATCTCAAATCCTATTAAAAAAAATTAATAATGAAGAAATATTGATTTGTTTTTCATAAATTATTTTTTGTATGAAAAATAAGATTTTATAGCTAAAAAAATCTTAATAAAACTTTCTTGTTTCAAAGCAAAATTCAAGACATTAAAGACTGTAGGAAACAATGTAAGTTGATGCAAATTACAAAAAATGATTTAACATGTATTATTGAGGGTAAATGTAATTACAGTCATTTGGATTCAAAAGCGCACGTGAAAATATGGCGTTCGTTAAAATGATTTTTCCTTCTGTGAATGTCTGTACAGACTCTTCATTCTGCGGCACTTTTATGCACAGCCGTGTGCCGCGGTACACCAGTGTCAAACAGAGTCGTCCTGTACGTTTTTAAATGTATAGAAATGTCCAGTGGAGCCTGAAGAGAACTTCTTAGACCTTAATATACGAGCAGAAGACCCAGCAGCTCGTCACAGTCACATGAATTCAGCATCAGTAGTTTAATTAATAATCAGTTGAACAGTGTATTTAATTAAATGTCCAGTTTCTCTTCCTTTCACTTTCTTCTTCTTCTTCTTCTTCTACTTTATTTCTCCACCTTCCTCCTCCTCTTCCTCCGAAACTTTTTGACCCACGGGCCACAATTGGTCCTAAAAATCAGGGTGGCGGGTCAGGAGCAGATAGATGAAGCGTTCGTATGAACTAAGACAATGGCATGTAAAAGTCATGCATAAATGCTAAAATGCTTTTAGCCTTTTCTACGCCATCTATTGGTGAAATGCAGGCATTGCAGGGAAAAGGCAGAAGTAAAATGATAGAAATCAATAACAAGTTTGCCTGTTGCCTGGTCTAACTCATGGTCACCTCTACTCTCCTCAGAGTCCAGCGAACATGAAGACAAGAGCACAGACGCGGCCCAGGAGGGAAACCAGACGGACGCCTCAACGGACGGGGCCAAAGATGAGGGGCAGTCCCTGAAGATGACCGTACCCAAACCAGAGGAGAACGAGGAGCTGGGCCTGCTGCCAGACAACTGGGAGATGGCCTACACCGAGAAAGGAGAAGTTTACTTCATCGAGTAAGTGAAATAGATGTTTTGACCGAAACCGCTTTTTGGTCAAGCTGTTTAGCCCTCGGCTAAGTCGAGGCAAGATGTTAGCTTTAAGCTAATTTTTAGCTAACTTTCTTCTCTCTGTTACCTGTTCAATATTGTAATTTTTTTATTTATCCATAAAAGAATCTTGTTCTTCATTTACTTCGTCATCACCATCATCATTATAATAATTCTCACCTTTTCCTTTCATTATTTCTTCTTCTTCTTTTTCTTAATGGTTGTCGTCATCCACTTTCTCTTCTTCTTTTTTTTTTCGTACTACATTTATACTACTTCCACCTCCGGTTCTTCAGGTTTACCTTGAGATGTGGCAAAGTACCCTTCATGTCAACAGTATTTTCCACCCTGCGTGGACATCGTACAGTATATCAGAGCGGGATCTAAGAAGTCCTCCTGTACCTCTGCTGCCTTTACATCCCCATCATTTCACTGCTTCGTATTTACTTCAAGCGCGAAACTGTTCAAACTTTGGAGGAAGTTTTAACTCTTCGCTCTCATTATTCTGTCTCTGATGTATTTACTGACCGAGGGAGCGTCTGAATTAGTGCTGTGTAACATTTAAATGCACTCCTGTGATGTAAGGGACCGCACACAGATACGCACAAACACACACACGAGGCCTGTAATTGATGCTGGGTGGTTTAATGAGATTTAAAGGTCCCTAGAAATACCCTGTTACACAAACACTACTCTCTCTCTCTCGTACAGTACAACAGCTACAGCACAGCTGTAAAAACCACAGAGGTGAGTCTTCATTACAGCACCGTAATACAGTGGCTGTGTGTGTGTGTGTGAGAGAGAGAGCTTTATTATCATCACATAATGCAGCCATGAGTAGAAATGCTCCTCTTATTGCATTAAGGTTTTTTTTATTTTTTTTTTATTGCACCATTAAACACTTTCCGTCATTAGAGCTACATTTTCTGCGTCCTATGGATTGGACATTAACGCACTTGAACGCGCCATAAACCTCACACAGACAGAGAAATTAGTGGCCATTGTCATCAGTACGAGCACATGTTGCTTCGTCGCGTCCAGACAGACTTTAAATTCCGGCTGCCGTATGTTTCCCGCTGCTGTTTATGCGGCTCTGAATTAGTTTCTTTCTCTCGCCTTTCTTTCCCTGCTCTGACAAAGTGGCAGCTCCTGCCAAGACGACGCTCCTCTTTGATTGTCCTCCTCAGGAGCTGAATTTATTTACCTGAACTGATGCAGTCAGAGGAGAGGAACACGTAGGAGGGAGTGAGAGGAACAGAAAATCAAGGGAGGATGAATAGAAATACAAAAATAAAATGTAAACTTTCCCTGCTCTGACAAAGTGGCAGCTCCTGCCAAGACGACGCTCCTCTTTGATTGTCCTCCTCAGGAGCTGAATTTATTTACCTGAACTGATGCAGTCAGAGGAGAGGAACACGTAGGAGGGAGTGAGAGGAACAGAAAATCAAGGGAGGATGAATAGAAATACAAAAATAAAATGTAAACACCACACAGAAGTTTGTTTTTTTTTTTAGATATTTTCTTACACAGTTAAAACAAACCTGTTTTTACTGTGTGCTACAGTGAATGCTAGTCCTTTTAGCATTGTTTCATTCTGGGCTGTCAGTGAGTATTTGACCATTGTTTTTCACTCATTGCTGTGTTTTCTTTGCTAATTTAGCCTCTTTAGCTCAGGGTTAGCCATGTTAGCTGTGTTAACATTAAGCTAGTAAATGGTCTTAAAGCTGTGTTTTAACTTACATTGTAGTTATTTCTTGGCGTAGCAGATGTTGCTAACCATGTCTCTGTGAGCTAGCCGTGTTAGCTTCAGCTCTTTCTTATTCAACTTGTAGTTGTTTAATAATTTGTTCAGTCTAATAGCTCCGGTCTAATAGTTTGGTCTCTCTACTAGCTGTCTCTTGACTAATTTTACTGCAACTTTAGCTACTTTTATCTATATCCTGACTGACATTGTTTTTAGGCTAACTGTACGAATGTTCAGTTTTTATTTGTGAGCATACTTTTATGGGCTTTTCAGGCTAATTTAAGGTTGTGACTTGGAATTATCTATATCCTGACTGACATTGTTTTCAGGCTAACTTCTTCGTCTTCTTAAACCTATACTTTTGTCACTTTTTAGTCAGTAGAATCCCCTGGGCCTTGAAGTCTCCCATGTCTCTGACCCTTCTAATAGCCTAAATAGAAAGGACTCGACGGGACATTTAATTTGGAAATACAGCAGCAGTGGAAATAAAAGGAAGTTAAAAACATAAAGAAAGTTTATGGTAAAGAATCAAACACTGATCCACGGACAATTTACCTTCCTTTGAACTGAACTTTATTTTGCCTGGAGCCTTAATCTGTCATTTTTATCTGCATGTACTTTCATTATCTTTTGTTCAGTGCCCTGTTTTATGGCTGGAGAGAGGACAGCTTCAGATCCAGCACCGATTACATCCAGACAGAAATATTATTCCTGTGTGGTCCCAGTAGAATAAATTATCATGGGCTTTAGTCTTTTTATTTATTCCTGTTGTTGCCTCCAATAATTGCACTAAATGAACCATGTAATAGAAGCTTATAACTTTGGTAACTTTTTCAGGGGAAAAGTAACTTCAGAAATAAACAAATTATTTGAATAATTACTTTAATTAATTGTCTTGGGGTGGGATGTTGAACAGTTATATTTTCATAAAAGGCTCAGGGTTTTACTGTTGTATTTGTTAATTTACATGCCAGTGTGTCCTTGGACTGGACTTTAACCCCAGTGAACCTCATCCACGTTGTAACAGCGTGATCTCCTGCCACCTAGTGGTCACGAAGTGATACATTTTTAGATTTCCATGTCCATGAGCTGTTTTTAAGTAAATATTACTAACCCCAAAAATTTTACAAAATGTTAAAATATTCATTTACTTCTGGGCAAAGTTTTAGTTACACATTAGTGTCTTCACAACCTCTTTTTTTCTTTACCTTACACTTCTCACCAGCGTTGTCGACCCCTTTGAAAACGTCTGCTCTTTTTAATTATTTTCTTAAAGTTATCGCTTATCTTGTCTTTAATGCTTCAAAAACACTTGTGATTCATATTTTAAAGCTTCCCTTCTTCTCTGCTCTGCCGACTTCAAAGCAGATTTGAATTTGCAGGCCAGATTTTCTCTTTGCACATCGGGAAAAAAGAAATTGAAAGATAAAGCAAAAGCTCCACTTTCTCCTTGAGCAGACTTTGTTTTCTTAGTTTGCTGCAGCCTTCTGTCAGACTCCCATCTTTCCTTATGTTCTCTTCTGTCACCTGAGCTTCTCACAGGACGGATGTGAGGGTGTAATGAAGTTTCTCTGTTACATTTTACCGTCTGATGTTCATCCAGCTTTCTGTCAGAGGATCTGGAAGAATCTGTCAAGCCCACAGCTGTTCTCCTCCTTAACTCCCTCCCCCTCCCATCACTTCCCTCCACCTGCTAATGAGAAAGACAGTAAGCAAATTAAAAGTATCGATTGCCGTTTTGTTAACTCATACCAACATTTTCCGAGAGGCAGAGAGAGTCTCGTCTTCCCTCTCTTGAAATGGTTCCACAGCTGAATTAAGAATCCACCAACCTCCTCCTCCACCACCTCCTCCTCCTCCTCCTCCTCCTTCTCCTTCCTCTTCTCTTCCTGCCAGCTCTTTATCTCCTTCCATCTATCACACTCACTCTCACTCCTCTCTCACTCACCGCTCTGTCGTCTCTCCACAGCCACAACACCAAGACAACATCGTGGCTGGACCCAAGGCTGGCCAAAAAGGCGAAGCCGCCCGAGGAATGCAAAGAAGATGGTGAGTCCTGCAGCTCCGTCTTCTTCTTCTTCTTCTTCTTTGGTCTTTCCACTTCCATTGTTTTTCGCTCCCTGTCGTTTATTTCATCTCTTGAGAGTTGTCGTTACAAATGTTGAGGGTGTGAATTTTATTTTCGCTCCACATATTCTGCTCAAAGCCGAGGTGTAGAGGATCTGCAGGTCACAAAGACCTCTTTATCCCTGAGTCTCTTTCTGCCGTCCACTCTTCCACCACACACACACACACAAACACACACACACACACACACAGAGTAGACATAGAGATGCAGAGTGTGTTTGGTCGGTTACCGTGCATATACACCAGTGTGTCATCCATCTTTTATGGCCTCAGCCTCCCATCTAACTATTATATTTGTCTTTTCTTTAAACGCCAAGCCCACAGTGTGGATTGATGGTGTGGTTTATAGACGGGAGGCAGCAGTGAAGCTGAGGAGGAGAAGGTGGAGGTAGAGATGGACACTGATGAAACGGATGAAAAATGACTGGACGTCTGCGAGTTAGTTTGTCTGTTGGCACGCGGCCGACGGGTGAGGCTGTGTGTGGATGTTGTTAGAAACGGAAAGGATAAAGTTACTCTAAAAATATTCCCAGACGTTTACAGACAGAGACGGGCGGACGTCTCGGAGTCAAAGTGTGTGTTTTCAGAGCTGTCGTGTCAAAGGTGGAGGACATCAGGACACTTTGGTGAGATTTAATCTCTGAAGGGATGGAAATACTAAGATTTCAGAAAGTTTTGTGATTTCATATTTTTTTGGGATACTATTGGACTTCTGTTTTTAACTTTGTTAACAGTCCTATAACTTAATTTAACTTGTTGCAACTAATTTGTTTTTACATCCAGACATAACTGTATTAATGTTGTGAATTATTAAAAAGTCGGTTCCATAGTGTAGCAGTTAGCGCGCCTGCCTCAGAAGCAGACAGCAGAGAGTCCTGGGTTTGATTCCCAGAGGAACCACATGCTTGGTGCTTGCTAGTGTCAGCCTGTTAACAACATATCTGCTGCTAACACAACAATTTCCCTAATATGGGATCAATATAGTACATTGTGTCTGTTTTGTTTTCTATTTTTTATGTAATGTTTTGGCCAAGGTTTTGAGTTCCACAACATTTCTGTCATGTTTTTGGTATATAGTAAGTATATAGTTTTCTTTTTAAGGGCAGTAATCTTGAGTAATCTTAAAGAAATTGCTTGCTTAAGTTTCAAAAGTCTGTGAAAAAAATGTGACCAATGTAAAAAAAAAAAAAGTATATAGTTTTCAGTGCAATTTTTACCCATTCTTTCTGAATAAAAGGCCGAGGCTGCACATCAGTGAGTTATCTTCAACTGGAACTGGAGTCGTGCTGCTGTACTGTATGCAGATGACACCACACTTTTTGTAATTTGCTGTAGAATGAATGGGAGACATTCTTCTTTTATGTCTGGTTCAACTTCCTGGCTGCTACCTGCGCTGTTTCTGTGGTAGCATGATATGATTCCACTGCGTTTTAGGGTTCAGTGTTCTCGTCTCGCAGCAGGAGTTGTTACTTCAAAGACTCTGCAAGACTTAGTTTAAGAGACTTCAGCTGCCGGTGCAGAGAAAACAAGGAAAATAATTTATATTAGTGTGGAACATGACGACAGATGACTCAATGTCAAGACAAAGATGAAAACATGAGCTTTTCACAAAAGTTGAGGGATTTGTACCGTACACACACAAATCCCGTTGTGGAATTTGAATCATCAAACTCCATTTTAGTTCTGTCTTCATGTAGAGATGTAGAAAACTCTCCGTGGTGACGACGTGACGCCGAAGCAAAGACATCCTGTGAGAGATCGTTGTAAAAGTGATTGCACTTTATCTGAAGCATTTCCAGTCCCATTCATTTATCTACTGAGGACACAGAGTCAGCAGGGAGGGGGGGTCGGGTGCTGGAGTTTGTTATTGATCTTGAAGGACGTCTCATCCTCTTAGTCCCGGCCAAGTCCACTGGGGGACTAATGGGGCGACTGCAGGTCTGGGAGGAGACATTCTAATTGTCTAATTGCCAAATTTTTCGGCATCAAACACTGAATCAAGTTCAATGTCGGTCAATGATAATTGAATTTCCACCGTGTGAGGTGCTTTAGAATTTAAATCTAAGAATTCTCTGGTTTAAACCTGGAGGAAAAACAATTTCTGGTTTGATTTGATTTATTTGGACTATGCTGTTGACTGGTACACGCTTGTCTACGCTTTTATTGTGGTTTGAGGTCAGCTTTGTTTATGTTTTTCTCTTGTGTCAGGTTACGTCGACTGGACTTTGTTGACCATATTGGTTTCCAAAACTTCAGAAGTTTGTTTCCAGCTGAGGAGGTTTTTGGTGTAATGAGAGCAGTATTTGTGTCGTTCACCTCAAAGGTCTACGGTCTGGAGGCAGCAGCCTCCTCCGAGAGCTCAGATCAGTTAGAGGGAGAAAAGCTGTCTCTGTAAATTCACTATTGATCTGTGGAAAAGGTGTTTTCGGTGTGTGTTTGTGTTTGTGCGTGTCTGTCTGCAGTCAGACCTGAACCATGCTCTGATAAGCACTAACAGGGTCGCAGGCTGGAGTCTGCAAACCGAGAACAGTACATGGCTCTTGGAGAAGGGCAGCACCCAGAGAAAAACAAACTCAGAAAAATCACATCAAACAAAGAATGAAAGTAAACGTCTGCAGGATATTGACTTGTAGTGTCCAGATTTGAAATTGAACATCTGCCATATTCCATCATAAACTCTGACCATCTACTATTGTTTTTTGTTTTCGGTGTTTCTTATATGACCCAAGTCAATAGTCATTATTCATAAACTCCTGGGAAACATGAGGCAAGACGACCCCAAAAAAAAACTCTTGTGACCCACCTGAGGGTCGTGACCCAGTCTTTGGAAAACAATGATCTATAACGAGAGAACCATTTGTCCTAAATACAAAGAAATATGTTGTAATGGTATTTATTTTGTTATATGCCCATCAGTAAATTAATTTGCACTAAAGCTTCTTTAATGAAAGTAGGTTTGAAAGAAAAGCCCTTTTATTTTTATTCATGTTTAAAATAGCCAAACAAAATTAGATTCATCATGTTAGCTTAGCTCAAAGTTAAAAAATTAAAAAAACAAATTCTGCCAAAAAATAAATTAAAAATCTATTTACAAAACAACTAAATGTTAGCAAATGATGGCTAAAAGAATTAGCCGTTAGCCAGATAGCGTTAAGGTTTTGAAGCAAACAAGCAGCTTACATTGTAGCTGTGCAGTCATGATAACTGAGGTAGCCTGATGCTTGTTCTTTATTTTCTCTTTTTACAAAGAAACCAGTTGGTGTGGTGTCCTAAGGCAGTTTGTTTGACTTGTGTTTTACTCACATTTGAACACTTACTTCGAAGTAAATAATTTATTTTTTTATTATTTATGAATTACAGTGTAAACACATTTTAGGACTTCATTAATCTTAGTTACTGAATGTAATTAACCTTACATTAGTCAGACTGAAACACCGACAAGCATGAAGATTAAGACTTTATTTAAATTAGGGTAAATGCTCTGCGCTCTGCTGAAAATGTCTTGTTTCTTTTTAACTTTGGAGACATTAACACTTGATGTTGAGATTGTTTCTGTATTCGGCTCAGTGTGTTTATGCTATATGTTCAAAGACACCCCCCCCCCTTACCTTCCTCACCCCGGTATGTGTCTCTCAGTTACATAAATCATGTTTGTTTCCATCTTTTCCACGTCCTCTCTCTATATCCACATCCTCCGTCGTCTCATTGTCTCCACGTTTTGCTTTGTAGGCGAAAAAAGTAGGACGGACTCTGAGCTGTTTTTTTTTTTCCCCCTCAGCCGTTCCTGTGCGTGTTTGTTGACTGTGTAAACAGAAACTGAGTGGGTTTCTGCTGTTTCTTCTTGGATTTTTACCGTGATTTAACCCAGGTGTGTCAAAACTGGGAGTGAAAACATCAGTGATGTGGGGAATGAAAACAGACAGGAACAGAAGAAGCAGGAGCGCTAACGTCATGTGTGACCGTTTCACCGGGTTTCATCAGAACAGGTTCCACATATTGTACCACCCACATGGGCTGACAAGACAGCTGCCCCAGATACTGTAATGATAATGTCTTAAGACATTGACATGTGAGTTAGAAGGACTTTTTGACCATGGATTATCTCCCTGACATGTAGTACCTCCGCTGGCCACTATATACAGTACTGTGCAGTTACATCTCATCAAATACTCAGTACTTTTAGTGCCATTCAGCACATTAACTCCTTCATCACCGGTGCTGCCTATGGATGAATTGGTAACACAGTTGGATTGAAACTCTAGGTCTGGGGGTTCAGTTCTATATCGCCCCCTGGTTTTGTTGACAGGTAGTTGTTAATAGGGATACCATTTTTAGTTATAGTTATGAGTATTTTCATCTGTGTACTCATTGACCCTGAGTATTGTCACTGTGGTGCAGCTCAGATTAAACCGTTTGTGTTGCTCACACAGACTGATGGACAGAAAGTGAGCAGAGCTTTCACACCAAATCACACATTTCAATTCAAACGTCCCTTAAACTCTGCGGAACTATTTTAATATTTCAGTAAACAAACTAACACACACACACAAGTGACTCGGTGAGGTGTCAACTCCTCATCCATCCATCATGTTTTTAAACCAGTGGTTCCTAACCTTCTTTGGCTTCTGACACCATGTTGACATCACAGATTTCTGGCGACCCCAGAGATATTTTTAGTCGCTGTCACTTGTGCAGTCAGGTGATGGCAGCCATCAATCAAGATTCTCCAGCTCAGAAATTTTTATATGCTGCATTTTTTTAAACTCTATTTATATTCATGCAAGTAAATGAATCCTGTTGTTTAAGATTGTGTTTGATGCTTTCAGTAATAATTTTAAATATCCTGAAAAAATATTCTCATTAGGGGATTTTTTTAAATCAATTATAGACATTTCAGGCATCTCCATTTGAATTCTAGACGACCGTGTGTGGGGCCGCGACCCCAAGGTTGAAACACACTGTGTTAAGAAGAAAGTCTTACAGTCAAACCTCTCTGTCTTCGTCTGTATCTCAGTGACAATCAAACGCTGAACTGTGCCAGACAAACAATTAGCATTGGCTTTGTGATGAGAACTGAATCCTGTCACTGGAAGTGCACCTTTTAGAGTATGAGAACAAGCATTTCAAAGAAGTTTCCAGCCCTTCAGTATCAGTGTTTTCTCGGTTTATGCTAATTAAATTATGCAGAGAAAATGACTTTGAGTGGTCATTAGGACCCAATATTACTTTTCTTTTCATGCCAGAATTGTAATATGTTTTATTATCACTAAGGAGCACTCTTAGTGGGTGCACACAGTCTTTGTAGTATATTCCTGCTCACGTAGTCCTGCAGGGGAGTTATTACACTCACTCTCCTTCACCTCTAAACTCCTGCAGTTTTCAGGAGCCCGAGGAGCAGAGAGGAGCAGAGAGGAGCAGTGGGTTCTGTCTGCCCCGTGATTGATGGGTGTATATTGAGAACATCCTCACCCAGTCTAGCCTGAGGCCTGGAGATTGGACAGTGCATTGAAAAGACGTTGCGTCTCTATGGAATTAACTGTCTGGAAGCGTGTGTATCGTTCTCTATCTTTCAGCAGCAGCTGTAGGTTTACAGTAAGGTACAGTAGGTGGGAATGCAGTAATTTAACTTAATAAATACTCCTATTGTGTAGCAGAGTACAGGTATAGACTACTTTCAGAAAGAAATATGGTAATAATACTCTAAATATGGTGATTCATGTCATGTGTACCACTGTGGGAGGTGAACGGCACCAGACAACAGTAGAGCTCTTCTCTATATTTAGCGCCCAGCTGTAAAATAACTATAGTGACTTGATTCTTTTAACACAAAGAATAAAAGAAGAATTGTTATTGATCTTTAAATGTCTTTGTATTAGGAATGTCTCAGGATCAGTATTGGACTGTCAGGATCAGTATCGGTCCGATATTGGTAAAAAGTTCAGGATTGAACATCGAAAAAGACAACAATAGCCGTCCGATCCAATACATAAACCCAAATGCTCATTTAAATTTTTTGGAGGTGCTGTAACGACATGCTGGAGGAGAAAAGAAGGTATTGGATTAATACCAGTATCGGCAGATACTTCAAGTGGCAGTATCGGTATTGGACAAATAGTTGTATCGAGCCTTTCCTTTTGTATCATCATGCTCATATTCAAGGTTTAGACTTTGGTGACACTTGCAGAACATTGACGGGTCTTTGAAGCAGGTGGTTCCTTCAAAAGAGTTCTCTGTCCTTCAGTGTTCCTGAAGGACAGACACTAGTACCGTAGTTCCTATTGTTTGACGTTCTCTGTCCACAGTACTCTCTACATAAAGAGAAGATTCATTTCAAGGGAAATTATTTCGCTAATGACTGATATATGAGCGTATCCATCTGAAACTAATGTATTGCACTTTAGGGTGTTAACATATTGTCCTTAAATAGATGAATGCACCTCAGGTTCATTCTGTGGAAACTGTGACTTCTGTAATTGTCTTCTTCCCTCTCTGCTGAGGTGAAACATCACAGTCGACTGTTGTTAATGTGTTGTCGCTGTACAACACATTAGAGGTGCTGTATATTTGAATGTCTATATAGTGGTGCAGACATGTATAAAAGACACGATCAAGAGAACAGACATGTATAAAAGACACGATCAAGAGAGCACAAGGTGGCATTTACAACACGTCCATCAATGTACAACCTCCATACGCAAAACTCATTTGTTTTACTTTTCTGGTGTATTTGGTATATGGTATATTGGAAACCAAAATATATTTCATACAATCATATATATATATACTGTATATACAATAATATATGTATATAATATATATGGTATATATACTACATAAAGTATATATATGCGTATATATATATACACATATAATATATTTATATATAAGTAGTATTGTAGTAAGTATATTTAGGTATGATATAAATATATATATATATATATATATTTATCTGTAATATATTTGTGTTTATCTGCATAGGTCAGTGATATAAAAGTCTTCTACAGCAGGTCTCAGATCTGCTGGAATGGGAACTCCTCCAGGCTGAGGTCCGTGATTTTTAACCTTTCAGCAGAATTGGCTTTCGCTTTTTATAGCTGGTTTGCCGGTGCTCTTGAGCCAATGTGAAAGTTAAATGTTTTGTTTAACAATGTGTTCCAGTACACTAAGCATGCTGCAGATGTCTGAAGGTAAAGCAGATGAATCATCATTTTTGTTAAAGGATTTTTTTTCCAAACAATATTAAACATCAATGTTAACTGAACTGTGTAGTGAACAAATATTCTGCAGTCGTGGGTTTAAAGTCATTACGCAGCTGGCGGGGTTCTAGACCATTATGGAATGCTGCAGACCACCAGACTTACTGTAACGACAGATCATCAGTTTCTTGTACAAGGTCGTTCTGTGATCAATGTACAGTAACATGAGAAAATCGTCCGGTGCTGCGTAGCGTCACGCGTGCTGCTAACCTCCAGGTTGTCTACAATATCGGCATATATTTTCACAGTCGCTAATGGAGTTTTTAAAAAGTGATTTAGAATGTAATTAACACTAATTACCAAGTCTAGGTAATTAGCAGCACCGAAAAGCTCATTAAAAAACAAATTATTAAACACAGATGTCCTTTTTATAACAAAAGACACACTCGGAGAATATCACAATTTAGCTGACCTCACGGTGAATAATGCCTCAGACACACTCTGTGTGTGTGTGTGTGTGTGTGTGGTTCACAGTGAGCCCCGACACAGCAGACGTTTGTTCACAACACAGGGTTTTGCGGCCAGTCTCGGTACAGCGCCTCCTTTTTTTATTTATTTTTTAATGTATTTATTCATTTCTGTTCCTGTGATTTACTCTCGTCTACACACCCTGAGAGTCTCCTCCACCAGCCTCTGTGCAGGAGAGGGAATCTGAGGACACGGGTTCCTCCACGCAACTCAGGCATGCTTCGAACACAAAAACAAAGCCGCGGGGAAACGCTAGAGCTCTGAAACACCAGAAGACTAGACCCATGCCAGCAGGTGACACAATTAAGTGATTTGTTATTTGAGCCGGAGGTGTTGCATTGACTTTCCCCCGCCGCGGCTGAAGATGTATCGGTTTGTTAATCATCTTCTAAAAGACCTAAAACGCGGCTTTTCTTCCCAGTGGAAGGAAAGCGTATCAGTGATGAATGCGCTGGTCGGTCAGTGATGCAAACACAGGACTGTAAATCTCACTGGATCTACCGTGGCTCTCACTCTGCTGACGTTTCATCATATTCAAAACACATTCAGTCGCAACATTCACCGGCAGCCGTTAATGCGGCTCAACCTCTGCGCCTGTCCTCAGGGATCCTGGGTTTTTATTTTCAATTCAGCTAAGATGTTTGGGAAAGTGAGTGACGTTATTATTGTACTATATTTACATTTAATAAATGTATTCCTGTTTTTATAGGCTTTTCTTAAGTCACCTGGGGGAAATCCAAGTTCAGAGTCTCTCAAGTTATTGTCTGATAGTATTAATATAGAGAGTAAAGAGAGAAAGAATGAGAAAAGACAATAGAAACAATGAAATGAAGAGAGACAGAATTGGCAAACAAAAGTTAGAAATGACAGAAAGAGAGGAATAAGAGTAGAGTTGATAGAAATCTGACAGGAAACAGGTCATTTATTAAAGAAGGTAAGGAAGGAAAAAAGTGTCCATCCATCTGTCTGTCCATCAGTCCATCCTCTGTCTGTCCATCAGTCCATCCATCTGTCTGTCCATCAGTCCATCATCCACCTGTTCATCTTTCTATCATTCTTCTATCTTTGATTCATTCATTTCTTCATCCTCAGTCCATCCATCTGTCTGTCCATCAGTCCATCCTCTGTCTGTCCATCAGTCCATCATCCACCTGTTCATCTTTCTATCATTCTTCTATCTTTGATTCATCCATTTCTTCATCCGACCGTCCATCCATCCATCCATCCATCTATCTGTCCATCCATCCATTATCTGTCTGTCCAACCATCCCTCCTTTAAACACAAATGTTTCTTTCGATTTATCTGTCTGTCCAACCATCCCTCCTTCAAACACAAATGTTTCCTTTGATGCTTCACTAAGGTTCTCCGTATCTCTGTTCTCTTTTTTGCGTGGAACTAGAACTGGAACTTACTCCAGTCTAACACTTGTCACATTGACTCCAGTTTTTTCACTGGATGCTTTGGTGGAGACAAGTTCACATCCACGGATTTTGTCTCTCTTTTTTGCACCACTGTTTTATTCAGGCTCACACTTGTGTTGACAGAGGAGGAACAACATTTGTCAGAAACCCAGTGACGTTCACACCAGATAAGATAAGACTGTTCCTGTAAAGGCCATCGGTCGACACCTTTGTCACCAAAACAGACAGACAGAGACAGGATGTTCTCTTCCATTTCATATTTATTCATCGGAAATCTCTGCCAGGCTGGAGAATACTGTATCTGACAAGGACACTGGTCCAACAGCTCCTTTGATTGTGACAGAATGGAAACTGATTTTCACTGAGGTCTGTGATTTATAGCCACATCCGTCAGAGAGGTCATTTTTTTTACTTGTTTTATGTTAAAAAATGAATCTAACAAAGGAAGAATGGAGAACAAATTAAAGCGTAAAACAATGTGTAGCTCCTTGTCTGGATTAAACCAACAGTCACTTTCACTTCTCCACTGTTAACCTTTCTCTCGATCTTCTCTCTGAACCTGAACGTACAGGTTGTTTTCTAGTGAATAGCTTCATGTTTCTGCAAACATGGTGGAATTGAGTTTACAGGTGGTTCATTAAATATTCAGTTGGTTTTCTGTCTGTGCTGGGGAAACATCTTTTTTTACTGAGGTATGATCGGTTTTCTAAGGCAGTACAAACAAAACAATAGAGGAAGAGCAACAGATTTGATTTTCCCTCTGTTTTTTAATTAGAGGGTTTTTTTAACCATGAGATTTTCTGCAATTAATCGCGATTACTCATAATGTTATGCACCATAACAAATAATATGGTGTTTTGTTCACTTTGATTAAAAAAAGAACTGCAATAGGATGAACTAAAGTACCATTAGCCTTGAGTTGGAGACGTAACAAATGTTCCTTTCATGGTGAGGTACAGTAGGTACTACATTATTACATTAAGGTAAGGTAATACTTCTAACTTAAAGTATTCTGGTAGTAAGAAAATTGGTGGCTTCCTTTGCTTCAATAACTTCTGGGAGAGATTCATAACAGTTTAGTATCTTTCTGTCCAGTTCTTTCTTTGCTCTGGTTCATGTGAGCGCTGCAGCAGTTCAGCTCCGCCCCAAATCAAGTGATTCATCGAGTGATAAATTTAAGACCAGTGAGTCACAGACTTCCAAAAGTGAGTTTACATAAATATAAATCAGGAACATTTCCTTCCTTTTACTTAACAGACGATTCCAGAGGTGATTTTTATTGAACTTCCTCTGTTTGGTCAATGACATTTAGAAAAGAAAAAAAAAAAAAAACTCCCCGCAGTTAAAGTTAGTTTTATAACCTTGTCACCGTTTCTCTCCCGGTGGTGGCATTTCAAAGACTTTGTGCTTTGACTTTGAGGTTGAAATCCTGCAAGTGAGTCAGAACCTCTGCTTCGTTCGACTCTGTTCACAATAATTATTTCACAATTCTCTGCAGTATTTCTCCAGCTAAGCTTTTTTTTGTTCCTAGTCTGCAGTACTAAACCTCAAACCTTGGTCAGTTGAGTTTGAGCCGGGTGATGATCAGTGAAATAGCTGTCAGTCACGGGGTGTAAAGTGCAGTATGGAGTTTTCTAACGTCGAGAGGTTTTAATATTTGGATAGCTCAGGGTACTCAGAAAGATTCCCTCCAGCTTTTTAAAGAAAGGAAGCAAAGAAAGACTGGAAACGGGACATGTGGGAACCCCTGAGGTGTCTCAGGGTCAGGTGGTTGGCCATCCAGATTAAATTATGAGCAGAATAAATGAAACATCCAGATTAAATTATGAGCAGAATAATAAATGAACAGGTTTGGGAGCATGAAAAATCACTCAAGGCCTTCTGTAAAGTTTGAAAAAATATTCTTTTAAAAAATAAAACCAGGACAGCTGGTTACATTCACAAATAACCTTAGTGAGTAATAGGCAGCCAGGCTGTCACTAGTGCGCCTCCTGCTGGTCATCAGTGATCATTTTTACCTGCAGGAATGGAAATTGCATTCATCCAGGCTCCAGCATAAATGCTGTTTGCCAAACATCTGACCAGCGTGACATTTTGTTTCTGGATTCATGCAGCATGATAGTGATAAGCAGAGCTGGCTTTATAGACATAGTTTGGCTAACACACAGACACACACGCGCACGCACACGGACACACACTTTGTTGTCCCGTGGAGTTAGCACTCCAATGCAAGCTGCTGACAGAGAGGTTATAAACAGCACTCAGTGGAGCCAAACAAAAAGCAAAAAACAAACCTCCTAAGTTCAGCATTTATCAGCAAAATACTCAGTAAAAATAAGAGTTTTTGGTGGGTGTGTGTGTGGAGTGTGTGTGTGTCTGTGTGTGCAATTGAACAGCTGCCTCCATGGCTGTAGCTAACGATCCATGAAGTCAAACATCAATAAAATCCAATACACACAAATTAAGTGTCTTTTTAACACAAGGTAACAGTGGCTATTATTTAGCTAATGAGAGACACGCTCCGTCCAACGTATATGAATAATGGACCTCGTCTTTGTGTCTGAGAAGTTACCTGGACATCAGTGTGTGTCCGGTATTTGCAAAACAAAGTCATTCGTATCAATTCTTTTTTTAAATCTGAGAACATTTTCTGTGATCTAAGGAGATACTTTCTGGTCCTTTTTTGTGTACTTTTTATACTGTTGTGAGATTTACTGGAGAAAATATGGACACTACACATATCAGTTTGTGTGAATCAGTTTTTTAAAGTTGTTGTCAAATATTTGTCCAACTGTCATGTCTGTCTGTTTCCTTTTCCTCTTGTCTTTGTGGGGTTATCTGTGGGACCACACTCACCTGTTGGTAATTAGCTTCCCTTGTGTCACCTGGTGCTCCCTGTGTGTATATACAGTATATACCCGTCTCCCTCACTCTGTCGTGGTTGGATCATTGTATCTGTTCCTGTGCTCAGCGTAGTGTGTCCTTAGAGTTCTTAGTTTGTACTTAGTAGTTTATTCCTGGTCTGGTTTATGCCTTGTTCCTGGTCTTGTGAAGAAGTGAGTTTTTTGTTGTTTTGGCCTTGCACTTTGAAAATAAAACTACCTGCACCAGAAAGAGTCTCACAGGTACTGCATTTGGGTCCTGCCTGCTTCCTGCGATGTTTGATTTGCTTCCTGCGATGCCCTCACGTGACACCATCAGTTTGATGTGAGTGATGATTGATGATGAGTCAAAGAACCTCTGCACTCCCCAGGACTAAGGTTGTCATTTCCAACTCTCCTCTTTTCTATGTTTTCCAACTTTAAAGTCAAATGTTTTTAAAGTCGTTTCTAACACGGCCAATCAGCCAACACTGCCCTTTCTGTTCCATTGTAAATAGCAAAGGTTGTTAGAAAAACAGTGTTGTATCTTTGAGTGTATCACAACACCCGACGCTCCTATTGGTTTTTCCGCGGACATTTTGAACGCGTCCACCTCTGGCGTACATTACACAGTGAGTGTGTTTGGTGACTGTGTGAAACAGTTACTTTTATATTTAATGAATGAAGATAAGGCGAGGAAATGTTGTAGTCTTCACATCCCCCTGGGGTCTGAGTGCACTTCCTTCTGTCTGTTATTTCACTCGCTCGCTTGTGTTTGTGTGTGATTAGAGGCTTTAGTGTGTGTGTGTGTGTGTGCAGGCAGAAAAAAGCGCGTCCTGAAAAGTTTAATCATTTGTTTAGAGGGGTTTGGGAGCGGGGTTTTGAGAAGCATATGGCACCGTCTACAAGGAGTGTTTTGATATTGGTGCTGTGTCAAAATGGGCCAAGACTGATTATGAATGCATGCAGCAGGGTCAGAAATTAGCAGAAGGTTGGAGGGAAGACACCCTTGAAATATCTGAATTTGCCCTTTAAATTAACAACTGGATTTTTATCCAAAGCTTTAAAAAAAGATGAGTTTTGGCTTTTGCACCACACACACTTATTTAGTGTTTGATAAATGCATGCTAAATTATGAGCTAAAATATCAACACAATAATTATGACCTTATGACCAAAACACAATACTTGAGTGCAGTGCATGTTGAGGATTGACTATAACTATAAACATAATTAAATATTAAATTTCAATTTTCTAAAAAAAAAAAAAATCAAGATTGATCAGATTGTAGCAACCTGTAGAATTAGTTAACCGAAAACAATCATTTAAATACATAGTTAAAGGTACATTGGTAGTTTAAAAATAACTAAATCTCTACATAATTAGGCAAGTATTGAAATAAACTCTAACAAATTGAAATAAAGCTAACCAAAAGTTAGCCGAAGGTAGCTCCATGTTACAAAATATAGATAAAAAACATGTCAAAATAAAGAAGTTCATTCCCTGACCAACATTCACACCTTCTGACAGACCTGGGGTCTTTTGGAGCAGTTATCGTGCCGTAGTTCTCCCTCTGGTGGCTTCCTTTTTCTGATTACGAGGCGTTTCCTCTGTTATTATCTCTGCTCTCGGCCTGATTAACTTTGCATTGTCACTAATCAAAGCTATGCTGAGCTGCTGTGAAAAACAACTGTCCCCGAGCTCAGGGCCAGATTTAGCTTTGTTGCTAATTTCAAACAGTTCCTGCCAACTTGGTCTTGGAAAGATAAACACTATTTATGGAACTCCAATAATTCAACCCAAACTCTTCTTGGACTTTTTGTTTTGTCACCAACAAATTTATCGTGTCCCTTCAATTCTATGTGATACTCAGTTCCTACCTTTTTCTGATGCTAGTTAGCATGCTAACATGCTGGCTATTCATGAAAACATCCTTAGGAAGTGCATGGTTGTTTCCTGTTTGTTTTTATCTACAAGTGAATCTTGAATTTAAAATTCATAACTTTCAGTTGCCCAAACTGTTTACAACACCTTTTTTACTGTTCTTTAAAAAAATATATTCCTGTTGTGATTTCGGTTGCTCATTGCTAGTTAATGCTAAGAGGATTTGTCAGCTCAAGCACAAAAACTTTGAAGTAACAAAAAAAGAACTGCTTCAGTTTCACATTCTGTGCAGTCCTGAGATTAACCCATCACAATTTGTGGGAAAAAAAAAAAAAAACTCAGAGTGGCCATACCCATCACAATTTGTGGGAAAAAAAAATAAATAAAAACTCAGTGGCCACATTATTAGGTACACCTTGCCTATACTGAAATAAGCTGCTCTTTTGTCTAAGAACCACCTTTTATTTTTAATCAGAAATGCCTCATACATATTATGACCTTCTGTCTTTATTTTCTCTTCAGCAACATGTTTTCCAACACCCAAATATCACAGTTTTGAATGTTGACATTCATACCTCCACTGGCGTCACCCTAATTCTTCCCACCTTCCTGTCAGCTGTGGTGTGTGATCCACGCACTGTCATCTGTCACAAACCAATTGCCATGCGTTAGTCACTGCTTATTCGTTTAGGCTTTTTTTACAGCCAAACTCTTTGACGTCCTTGGTGTAAAAAAAAAAAAATCTACTGATTTGAAACCCTTAGGTTTTGTGCTCGTCAGCGTTCAAGCTGTGAATTCATGCAAAGTTCCCACATCAAAACACAATATTTACAGCGTGAAGGAGATGAAACCGCATGAATATTTGAAGAGATTTACACCATGAGATCTGTCAATTTTTCTGTGTAGCTGTGCAACTTTGACATTCACTCAGAGCTTAAAAGAGCAAGTAGCCCCTTTAAAAATCAGTCAGCCTGACAAGCAGGTTAGAAAAAAACGTATCATGTCGCCATCAAAAATTCATAAAAGATCCATTTTTTTCCCAGTAACTTTAGATAAAAAACGCTGGTAAATTACAGACGTGGTAGATAAAAAACGCTGGTAAATTACAGACACAGAAGTGATCGTGCAGACGGATGCTGCCACGTTGTTGATTTTATTGTTGAGATTGATGCCGTGCTGCTGCAGGTGACATGAATAAACCAATCTGTTTTTACTGTCGTCTCACTGTCGTCTTCTGTTTTGTTGGTTTTTTCTTCCACAGAACTTCCGTATGGCTGGGAGAAAATCGATGACCCCATTTACGGCAGCTACTACGTGGAGTAAGTCTGGTGCATTTTTAATATGTTATGACCTGTTTTTCGATTTCTCAGCGTAACGCCACCCGCTACACCCCACTCCCACCCACCCTCCGGTGCTGTATTAATCATATTTATGAGGAACAGACTGGCACCGCAGACAGGAAGCATTGGCTCGACTTGTCTGGCTGCCGACACCTCACTGTTTGTTCACAGCAACAGTGATAAGGAATGTTCCTCTGCATATGGAACTTTGTTACCATTCCACAGTGTAACTGTTTTCTTTACACGTAAAAGTGAGAAAAAGCTTTTTAACGACTGCCATTTGGAGTATTGTCACAAAAGTTTGAAAGAAAAAAACAACAAAAAACATCACAAAAAAAAAAAAAACACATTAGACATTTGTCACATTTCCCAAATCAGGTTAATTTCTTAACTACTGCTTAAATTCCAGTTGGATTTTTAGCAAAACTAACTTTTCTACCAACTCCTGACTACCATATTTCCCAGACTGTAAGTCAATATTTCATCTTTTGGCTGAGTTTGTGACTTATATATTAAAATGTATAATTTAACGTTTGTTATTTTAGCTGTTTGTTATACTCGCTAGATGGCACTGGTGCGACTTATACTCCGGAGCGGCTTATATATGTTTTTTTTTTTCATTCTTCATTTTGCATAAATACTTATACTTGTGTATTTTTTTATTAATTTGTTAATAATTCTGCTACCCAGGTGACAGCAGTATCTCTCGAATCAAGTTAATTTTATTTGTATAGTCCAAATTCACAGAACACATTGTGTGTGTTCAGACCTTACAGTTTTTACCTTTAATTAAAGTTAAGATAAAGTTCTATCACATTGGGGGAACATGGAGGAATGTATACACACAGTCAATATTATATTGTGTTTATCTAAACAATACAAAGAGTTAAATTTAAAACCAAATCTAATCACATACTTAGCAAGTGTTTTGGCAGCGGTGGGGAGACAGAACTCCTCTAAACTTCCTTTAAACAGGAAGTTCCTGTGTATCCTTCCTTTAATCAGGGCGTTTCACCAGATGCCCTAATTATTAGCAAATGAAAAGACGGTTCTCTAGCTGGTTGAGTCAACGCTCTTTATGTTGGTGAAGACCTCGATGTTATGTTCCAAACTCCCAGTTTCATAATAAAATATGTCTACAGCTCATCCCTTTTATTCCTTTCTTTAATCACCGTCTCTTTTGTGCTAAAAGAGAAAATTCACAAAGACCTTGTTTGTACCTCAATCACTGCAGAAACTGTACAGTAATGTGTAGTACTGTAGTACTGTAGTTTTTGGAGTTTCTTTCCACCGTGGACTGCGTTTGTTCCAGACAATTCCCAAAGATCAGTGATGATAAAACATTATATATATTTTTAATTTATTACATATTCAGTATGATAGAAATATATGATATTATGCACTTTCATTTGTGTTCTTGGTCATTTTTCAAGGTTTTTCAATGTTTCAATGGGTTTTTTTTGATTGATGGTTTTCCAAAATAAAACACTTTTTGGTCATTTTCATTTTTAAAAAGTAAAAATAAAACTTTTTTTTCTGTGTCCTGGTGCCAAAACATCTTTGGCCAAGTAGTGGTCCCCAGCCCGCAGGTTGGGGAGCCCTGGTCTTACATAATTATTTCATACTATTTGTATATTATTTGTAACAATATATGTGAGTGAGCCAGTGATTCTGATTTGTTTTGTGGTCACATAAAATTTCCCAGATTTTAAAGGTGCAACTGTACAGAAATATCACCGAGCTGTTTTATAATTAAGAGTGTGAGACAGTGTGAGGGTGTCTGTGAAGGGTAAGGAGAGAAGTGAGAGGAGGAGATGGTGGTGCTGGGTGTGTGTGTGTGTGTGTGTGTGTGTGTGTGCAGGTGTGTATTTTTGTTCTTGTGTGTGCGTAGCAACACACCACGCTCCCTCCGAGAGCCAGGGGAAGTTTGTACTGACGACTAATTATTTCAAGCAGACAAATTACAGTATTTGTAGTGGTCGACTCTCTTCCCTCTCACAAACTAAATTAAGAGTGACGTGGGACGTTAGGGGAAGTCGGTGCTTCGTGTGTTTGGTTTTCCTTCCAATCAAGTCCCACATAATTTGGTCTAGAAGTTTTGAGGGGGAAAAAACATTTACTTTTCTTCTGAGCTAAACTCAGGACCGTCCACACCATTGGTTGTTTCTGTATCTGTCTACATGGTGGATGAAGACGGCTTGAATCTCAAACTGTTTTCTGCACATCTCCACAGCCATATAAACAGAAGAACGCAGTTTGAGAACCCAGTCCTTGAGGCCAAGAGGAGACTTGAGCAGCAGCAGCAGATGCAAAGCCAGGGTCTGTCCTCACTGCCCCTTCCCACCATCTACAGAGGTAAGAAGACCACTCCGTTCTTTAACCAGAAAAACTGAGTTTCTTGAATTACCAGTTTGAGATTCGTGTTAGTTGTAGATACTTCTCACTGCTACTGTGTCAATAATTAATGATTTTCTTTTCATCTTTTGTTCCTGTTTAAGTCTTATTAGATCAATTAAAGTTATTATTGAACAAAAGTAAAAAAAAAACATGTATTATTGAACAAAAGTAAAAAAAAAAACATTGTGAATGGATTATAATAACTATAATTTATCATAATTAATGGACAAAAATACAAATTTCGTCCTAAGTTTATTTGCAGTCTAAAGCTGCTTATTCCAGTGCTTTAGATGTTGCTTGATATGACACAGAGCCCTGATTTCATTTGGAACATGAACCTGAAATAATTTTGATATTTTTCTTTCTAAGTAAACCCTTAAAATGCCACAGTAACAGACCAATTCATTGAGTCCTGAACAGCTTCAGATTCAGCTGTCCTTTTGAAACTTTTCATTTGTGTTTACAGCCAGTCTTAGTCCATGTGTCCTCACACTTATTCACACTAACAGTCATTTAAAGTCTCTGCACTCATCCTCTGCCTGACACTGACCAGTATTCTCAGAGTTAGCCTCCTGCTGCTTCAGAACTCTGTGGTGTTTGCTGGAGAAACTTTGTTGTGTTGCAGACACACACACACACACACACACACGGTCCTCCTACATAAAGGCAGGGCTCTGGTAATAATACACTACATGTTGGTTCCATAAATACAGAGTGAACACGTAGGTTGGATGTGATTCAGTGTTTTGTGTAATGGCTGTGTTTGTTCCAGTGTTTGCTCTGCCACGGCTTCACCAGGAGGATGTATGGACGGAAACCCAAATAACACTCTGTGGACGGGAGCTTTGTTTCCGCAGTAACGTCCTGTAGTTGTCCATCGCTCAGGGCCTGTCTCCCTGGTTACACTCTCTCTCTCTCTTTCTCTCTCCTGTCCCTTTCTCCTTTTCCTCGTCTTCCCTCTCCTTCCAAACATTAATACCAGTGGAGGATGCCAACCCCTGTGCCACCCACCCCAGACCCCCCCTAATGCAGGTCAACTCAGGCCTCGTCGAAGTCCCTCACTCACCAGTCCTGGATCGCACAGTCGCTGGGTTTGCTACTCCCTCTTCCGCCAGCGTCTCCCCTCTTCGGCACGTTTTGGCTCAGCGGCCACTTAAACCCAGCGCCTGCACTGGGGTTCTAGAGCCGCTTGTCTGTAGCCCCCTATCCTTATGGCACTGTGTCAGTAAGTAGGCCAAAAGAGGACGCAAAAGTTAAACTTCCTGTCTCTGCCGTGGCTGCTTGCACTCATTCCTCCTACAGTGAGCATGCTAGCTTGTACCCCCGGATATCGTCAAGGCAGTCGAAGGATTTTGTTGCTTACGACATATCTAAAGGACCGGCAAAGCAGGCGTGGAGTATAATCGCTCAGTCTGTCTGAACTAGTGATGGCAGCTCATCCACAAGGCCTTTACCAAGGTCTAGAGCAGGGGTCACCGACATAGTGCCCTTGGGCAGCAGGTAGCTATTTTACTTTGTACCCTTGAAGTATCTCCCCATTTCAAAGAGGTTGGCGACCCCTGGTCTAGAGGCTTTGTTGGAGCAGATCTTACGTCTTCCTTCTTCGCAAGCTTCCAAGGTCGTCCTCCTGCAGAAATCTCTCTCCAATTCTTCTCAAGTAAATTCAGTTGGAACTATTTCCTCACTGACAGTGAGGCTCAGACGGTACCTGGACCACTGATACTCTTTCAAACCCGTCCAGATCCCTGCAAAGGAGGACAGTTCTTTTTTTTCATACAACCCCAACAATGTCTAAGATTTTAGGTGACACAGTAAAATCCTGCAAGTTCTCCTGAAGCTTCAGCCTGAGAGTTCCCCAGAAACCTGCAGACATCTGGAGGCTTTGCTCCCAACCCTGTTGAGTTCATTATTTCTATATGATCAGTGACGTTTATCCAGTTTTTGTTTGTTTGTTTTAATTACAGAGAAGGCGTTGTTCACGCGGGACCCCACTCAGCTGAAAGGCAGTTTCTTGTCCACATCACTCCAAAAGAGCAACATGGGCTTTGGCTTCACTATTATCGGAGGCGACGAACCTGATGAGTTCCTCCAGGTCAAGAGTGTGATTCCCGATGGGCCGGCTGCAGCTGATGGGAAGATGGCTACAGGTGAGAGACGTCATGTTAATGTTGCATCCACTCCCAGAAACGAGACAGCCTTCCATGGGTATTGATTTTCAACCTCAAGGTCTCTTGAGATTCAAGGCAGGTACTTTATATAACGTTGTTGAGAACAGAGTGAATAAAGAGACATTTCCACAGCGACCCTCACTCCCCTCTGAGCAGCCACAACTTAAAGAACAGTGTTTTGCAGAAGAATTAATGATTTCATGTATTGCAAATAATTGTGTCGTGACTCATTAACGCAGTAAAAACAAGTATAGAAATAAACCATGCATGTCAACAGCCTTTTTTTTTTTTTCCCCAGTTAAAATTCACCATAAAAGTATAATTAATACATAGAACAGTGTGCTGTGGCTAAAAGGGTTTTGACAATCATCATAATTACCCAATTTCCAGCAGACAAAATTACAGGTATGGAAGACATAATGCAGACAGACAAGACATGCATTTATTAAAAACATAATGTATATATAAATATATAATTGTGTCAGACATTTAATTTATGGATATATCTTCTGCAGCTTAATCCTTTTCACGGTGCTAAGGGAGCTGGAGCAATCCCATCAGACATCACTGCGAGGGATGGGTCACATAGAAAAGAAAAGAAACCCATTAAAATACACACTCACATATGATCAGTTCTTAGTGAAAAATTAGGCCTAACACCCAGTCTTTCTGAACTATGAGAAGAAAACCTGGGTTATGAGACGGGGCTCAACCAATGTCAACGTTTAGAATTTAATTTAAAAACATAAAGAGACTCATGTTCAAGCAGACGCAAGTGCATTGGATTCTTGGGGTTTTCAATTATTTTATTAATCTCCAAAAGTGTGTCCAAAAGTCCCAAGAGATTAATAGATATAATTAATAAAAAAATGTATTAATTAAAATATTTTAATTATTAAAATATTTTAATTAAAATTTTTAAAAAATTAAAAAAAAGAAAACAAGCAGGTGACCGCTGTCTTAGTGGATACATCACAGGTTACTAACATTGATGAATTGCAAAAAAAAAAGGCTGCAAAGAATCTTACAAAACAACAACCACATGGTTCATTCAAGCTTATATGTGTCAGCCTTTGCCGAGGGATAAATGTAAATGTGCCTTTAAACCATTCATATATATATATACATATATATACATGCCTACATACATGCATACATTACAGATCTTACACCTGCTACAGGCAGGTGTATCTTGCTACACTTGTGTCCTAATGCATGTACGGCCGCTGCAGAGCTTGGTTCTCTCATTAATCATCAAAGGTGAATCTTTTGGTTCTGGCCTCCGGGGGTTCGACTGCAGTGAAGAATATACATGAGCCGCTCCAGTAAGAGTCAGGGGAATAGAAGGAGCAGCAGGTTTGGTCACAGCGATCAACATGCAGTGTCGTTTGAACGTGCGAGCGCCGCAGTGGAAAAACAGAGGTTATATATGGTCATTCATCAGACATCAGAGGAGCTGGAATCCTTCCCTAAAAATAGGCCGTCGTCCGTTCCATGACCTTGTACTTGTGTCAACAGGCTCTCCTTCAGAACATTGGGTCATAAATGATTTTATGTTTTCATGTAAAAAATTAAAAGGGAGAGGATTGTAATCACCCGGGGTCGTCCATCTGTCCGATCTTTCAAATTGGTGAATGGAACATTCCTGGAACACGGAGTCAAATGTGTCTCTGTGGCATTGATCATTTAAGGAATTAAGCTGTTCACAAGGGATGCAGTGATTGATATTTTTCCTATACGTTACCACTACCGAGCTTTGCATAATGGGTAATGGCCAATGATATTTTTCCTATACGTTACCACTACTTGAGCTTTGCATATTGGCCATTACCTGATACTTAATACCGATCTGATACCATTGACTCAACCTGTACCTCTGGCAGTGACTGAAGGCATCAGGCTTGACCTAAACATTAAATGAATGTGGACCATTGGAAAATGTGGAACAGCATTTAAAATAAACAGGACTCTTCTTTATCAACATTTAGTGCAAATGAGAAAATCAAAAATTGCCACAGGGTTCCAGGGGAGCTGCTCATATCCGAAGGAAGTACAGGTTTTCCATTGTAGTTTTAAAGTACTTCTAAGGACAGACAAGGACGTTCTTTTTCACTTTATACTAAGTTAACAAGGCTAACAAAGGCGGCTGCATAAATTTCCAAGTAAATCCTTAGAAAAGTGAGCCTACAGCTAATTTCCTTTTAGGTTTAACAGCAAAGTATAACATTTACAATTTCACCACTTTGTAAAAATCACTGCAGTGCTTGAAGTACTTTAAAGTGTACATTTTTTGGTCAATTTTATCCAAGCAGCATACCTAAATCAAACACTCTAACTCTACTAGCATCGTCCCAGCTGTTCTTCGTGGTAGACGGTCGGACTGCAGCTAACCTTGGCTAACACTGACATAAAATGTTTCACTTATACAGTTTACTAACAAACAAATCTGACTGACATCATTCTGTAAGGCTTTAATGAGGTTTTCAGGACAGAAAAAGGGAACTTTCTTTACTTTAGCTTGCGCTAATAAGCTAGGACATAATGCTACTGGAATTACCAAGTTAAAGCCTGATTCAGATAGCCTGGGGCTAATTTCCACTAATGTTTATTGGCCATAACATTAGCTTGTTTTAAGCTTGTGCTCTTGTCCATGTGAGCCAGTTTGAATCTGCTGTTATCTGGAGACAAATAATGAATTAGTTTGTCCCTGGGGGAGGGCTGAGGAAGAGTTGATTATTGAAGCTGGAAATGTAGTGAGTGAAGTGTTAAGGTCAGAGTGATTTAGAATCTACGCTACACCTGCTGAAGCTGGTTGTTGTCTGTGTATTTCATTTAAATTCTTACCTAAGACCATGGCTGTGTTTGTATTAAGGAGTGTTTTTACATAAAGTACAAATAAAAATACTCCATGTATTAAAGCAAAGGTATTTTAGCAGTGTTTTGTGAAACTGACAGCGATGAGAAATGGTGGTTTGAGCAGGAAATCATCAGGAAAAACAGTTCTGTGAGTTATAGTTCCCTATATTAAGAGAAATGTTATGGACTTTGCTGGAAAAACAGTTCTGTGAGTTATAGTTCTCTGTATTAAGAGGAATGTTATAGACTTTGCTTAAGGTTTTATTTTATAAAAAAAAAACTGTCTTCCAGTTCGGTGGTAACAGTCGGTTCTGTCTCATTAAATGGTGTTTACTCAAAGTTCTGACATTTTACAGGAATGATTTTTAGATGCAGACAAGTGTTTGCCTATGCACTGTTTGTTTCATGTCCTCACAGTTCGCACAATCGAACAACTTACTGTGATGAGTCATGAGTGGAAAACAATGGAAACAGCTTGAGATCCAATTATCCAAAATACCAGGAGCCATCTGTTTGAAGATATTGCTGTTGAGCTCCTAACAAATAATTTCCGTAAATGCTGGCAACCGGACAAACAAAACGCCTTTTCATCTCCATGTTTTCACTGCTCAAAGAATCAGAACCTGGTTAGTACCAGGAACGAGACAATGTGGCTCTCAATCTGTTTAATATCTACAAATATTATTTTAATTTAATTTATTTCACTTTTATTCTCAGGTATTTGCCAGGAGACTTACTTTTGTTTTGCTCTAGCGCCCCCGGCCAACGCTGATTGCGAGACATGGTATATGTGATTGATAGAAGGTTCTCTTTAAAGCCTGACTTTAGAATTGCTTTGCCAAGTTGTTGTTGTTTGTGGGTTTTGTTTTTGTTTGTTTTTTCAAAATTCAGGCTGATTTAATGACATTTTTTGTGCAACTTATTTTTCCCCTGTATTTTTTCCTGAACAGCTCCATCTAAGTTATTTCCAGCTAAAGTTTCTATAATTTTGCTTCCTTGTGACTCAACTTTAGCTTCTGTTGGGCATATTTTACCAAATGTGTTTTTCTGTTGACAACTTCGGCAATTCTTTGTTGCTGCAGGAATAACATATCGTTTCCTATCATCTTTTTATTACCCTCTGATTAATGGTACCAGTTGTAGTGTAAAAAAATGATTTTGTTGAGGTTTTTTTTTTTTAAAGATTTTCTTTAGCCAACTTTTAGTCGTTTTCTTGGCTAACTTTTAGTCATCTATTATTCACCGATGGATATTTGCACAAAGGAATGATGTTGTTGGAGATCCACAAATTTCTGGGGTCCATCATCGTTTTGAAAACGTAGCTTTACCTAATATACGAGGCCAATCAGTTTGCACTGTTTATTTAAAACATCAAGGGCAGGAAGTGATTGTTCAGCTGTGGGCAGGCCTGGTAGATGTTACATTGTTCTGTCACTGTATAAAAAAATGTGGGAAAAAAAACCTTAATAGTGTCTGTCACTCTCTCTGTCTCTTTTTCTATTTCCTGTCTGGTCATAAAGCTTAGGATATATGGTCCTGGCACGGTTGCTCTGAGGTCAGGGCCCCATCATTTGTTTTCTGCCAGCGTGCTGCTCAACTATTGATTTCGACACCGATGCTCAAGGCAAATGTCGGCTGCATTTACCCAGATTAATTAAAAGTTCTTTCACGTCACGGTGCCTTGAGATGTGAGCTCAAACTCTGTCAACATCAGCAGAGCGTAAAGAACGTAGAAGGAACCGTCTACAGTCGAAGAAACTGTTAGGAAACGGGAGAAGAGGAAGAATTCTAGCAGTTTTTACGTCAGCTGCTGTAATTTGGCCTCATTGACTGTTAACCAGGAAATCAATTTAAATAGCCAATCAGTCAGTACACCAACATGAGCATGTTAGTCACTCTATTTGATTCTTTCTACCACACTTCATCACTTTCTATTATTGCATGTTGGATATTTTAGCTATTTTTAACATGAGATGCTAGCTTCATTTTGTGCGTGTGATGTCATTTCATGTTAAACAGACTTACGTTGGCGTTCCGTTACTATGGTGCGACGTAACTCAGTTTTCACCTATGTCACAACTCTAACGCTAACACCGTGGTAACATAATAATTTAGGACATAAAAAACATCAAAAGAGTCTGACTAAGCCATAGTGACGGATAAATGGTTCCCAAAAAAACAACACAAATGAAAGAAAATGAAGGTAGCACAATCCAATGTACAACCAGCGAATGTAAACAAAGCCGTCGTCTGCATATTGTATGACGTATTTTTCCACACTGCTCTCCAGCTAGTTCCCATGCAAAATTTGTTTTAATCCCAAATCGGAATGAGGGAATGTTGGTATGTTAGTTGATTCAATACAATATGATACAAGATACAGACATTTTTAATGTAATTTAAATAACAGGACAGGCAAGGGTGCGCTCCACATTACACTATGCTAACAATGCTAGCACATGTTTTTGCTTCAACTTTAAGGCAAAGGCCTAAAAGGCAGTTAGCCTGTGGCTAATGTTGATGGGAAACTTCACCACCTTGTAAGTTGCATGTTGTACATTATGTTTTGCGTAGAGAGTTTTTGTGCGTATTGTGTCGTTTCAAGGGCAGATGATAACACTGTGTGATTACAGCTATAGCTATCAAAGCAAGCTTCCTGGTCAAAGCCCTGGTTGGCAATCATGGAGTATTAGCAGTGCATGGAACGATTCAACTGTGAGCTTAAATAGTCTCCTGTACACAATTTAAGCACAGAGAACAGGTTGGAGCTTTGTCACATCAAAGGCCAATCACAGAAGCACACGCTTTGCCTAATAATCATCAAGGATCTTTGTTACTCACACACACACACACTCACTCCGTCCCCCTCCAGCCACCTCTCTCCAAAGAGCACAGCAATTATGCCTGCAATTACAAAATAATTGTTTTTCATTATCAACCCAGGTAATGCCGTTTGTCAGACTTTCATGCGGCTTGTGACTTGTTGTTCCCATTTGCTCAGTGCATTTAAAGCTGCACGGTGTGTGCACAGCAGACCGCCACACTCTATATTTAGTCATCTGGCAAAGACAAAGCCGAGTCGTAATTTGGAGCCTTTTTTGTGCAGGAAACATTTAAATGTCAAATGAGTTTTATCTACAGGGCCACATATTGGGGTGTTGGCAGATAGAAGCATTTGGTACACTGAAAGGCAAACTGTTTTATATTTGAACGGCCGATAAGGAATTATCTGTGGTAATATTTATCTGCAGAAATAGTTTATAGCTGTGAGGGGGAAACCAAAGAGAGGCACAGCAGATGTACAGCCCCGTCGACTGAGATCTGTCCTGATATAAACTGCAGTACTGCAGCCGCTCCACCAACTTAATATCTGCCGTTACTCTACTGCAAGGGTCAAGCATTTTCCTCAGGTTTATTATCCGTATTCTCGTAAACATGACTCATTACTACAGTACTTCCTGTTACAAATACTCCTTACGGTGTTTTTGTCAGCATTTGTGGATGCATATTTTCAACTTGTGAAAACCAGTCATAATCTTTACTCACACAAAAGTAAAACCAGCCCAACGAACCGTCCAATCCAGCCCACGACTGGATTTAACAACCACAACTCTGACTTAAATCACTATCAGTAATACACACCATATATGACTACAGTACATTTAAAAAGAGAAAAGATTTTTACTTCATTTTATTTGAGTGCCCAGCCCCAAAGGTGTCTGTCCTGAGAAATTCTGGCCGTCCCACAAATATAGTTGCTGCTCAAAATAGATGGTTCTAGATGTAAATCAACCAAGGTGTCCGCTCCGTTACTGCCGTCCCAATCCTGGCATAACTTTCAAGCGTTGAGCTTGTTGGCTTGCTGTTCAAGTATCAACCTTGTGATAAAAGCGTTGCTGGTTCAATGCCCAGCCTGTTCATATTTGTGTAGTGATGAGCAGACACCCAAAGACACACCAGTGCTCCTGCTTCATGGATGGGTTAAATCACTGGTTCCCAACCTTTTTTTGGCTCGTGACCCTGTGACATCACAAATTCCTAGTGACCCTGGAGACTTTTTCTTTTCTAGAATCTAGAATTTTGATTTTATTTGTTATACTTTGTTGCCAATAAAGAGCAGCCAGTTTAGTACACAATGTACTCAAAGGAACTCAAGTAGCTGTCACTTCTTCCGTCACTTGATGGCAGCCGTCAATCAAGATATGCCAGCTCGGATATTTTTATAGGCTGTATTTGTATTTGAACTTCATTTGTATTCATGGAAGTGAAAGAATCCAGTTGTTTAGGATGTTGTGTTTTTAAATTTTGGGAAAGTGAGACGACTATTTTATATCCCCAGGACTTTGTGGAACTGTTTTCCTCATAATAGCAAATGTCCTATCCTAGCATTGATTGTTATCTTTGTGTGCTAGGGTTTACTGAAACCAGAGGACATGGTTTATAATGTTGTACTGTAAACTGTAATCTAGGGTTTACTGAAACCAGAGGACATGCTTTTATAATGTTGTAAACTGTAAAGTAGGACGATTGTCCATAAAACTTACTTTAAATTGAGGGTTTTTGCAGTTGAGCTCCCAGTAGTTTTTGTAGTGTTGCCCCCTGGTGGTTCACTGATATCCCAACGTACATTTCCTTCCACTTTTTGCAGGATGTCCACACACTGTACTGAAATCTCTGTGAGCAGTAAAGACATAATCTGATACTTGGAAGTTTTACACCTAACCCCCGTGTTTCCCTCTGTGTTTGCAGGAGACGTCATCGTCTACATCAATGATGTGTGCGTCCTCGGCACCACCCACGCTGACGTAGTTAAGCTCTTTCAGTCAGTTCCCATTGGCCAAAGTGTCACCCTGGTCTTGTGTCGTGGTTACCCATTGCCTTATGAGCCTGAGGACGCTGCTAACACCAACAACACCACAACCACCACCACCACCATCATCTCACCACTGGGCATCATGGAGCAGCGCCCCATCATGGTCAACGGCAGGACCGGCTACGAAAACTACCTTGAGTATCTCTCACGCACGGCGCGCTTTGTCACAGACCCCGGTCAGGATCAGGTCAACGCACAGCAGCAGCTTCTCACGCCTCATCCTGGGGACACTCACCTGGACGGCTCGCTTCCCGCCACCACCGGGACCACGCCTCCGGACAGCGTGTCCATGGCGTCCTCGGGACCCACCCAGGGGGAGCTGTTGACGTTGACTATGGTGAAGGGAGTGGACGGCTTCGGCTTCACAATAGCGGACAGTGCCACAGGTCAGCGCGTCAAGCAGGTGCTGGAGCCGCTGGGCTGCCCCGGCCTGGGCGAGGGCGACCTGATTGTGGAGATTAACAAACAGCCGGTTCAGGGATTCACACACACGCAGGTGGTGGAGCTGCTGAAGGAGTGTGCCGTAGGAGCGGAGACCAGTCTGGTGGTTCAAAGAGGAGGCACAGGTAAGATGGCTGGGCCTGTTCTTGGCCAAAGCCATAGATAATACACTACCATCACAGTGTTCTGTGATGGTGATGGTTTCCAAAACGTTTGTCTTCTCTGACAAGAAGCTCGGTTCTTTCGTTGGCAAATAGAAGGTCACTGGTATGTGTGGGAGGTCAGCTGGTACCACTTGTTTCAACATGTGGACCTGTGACCCACTGGTGGACATCATTTGGGGTTGGCTCCACGCGACAGTGGGCTGTTGTAAAGACAACTTTAGTAAAAATGCAGATTTTTTGTCTGAGCATCTCAGACCGTCTATAATGGAAAGCTATAAGTGACGTCTGATGATGAGATTGCAGTGGACAACAAGCAGAGGACTTATCTGTGACATCACTGTTGTCATTATTTTAATGTGTGAACACGAAAACACAGAGTAATAAGTTGATAAACTGCTGTTTGGTCCATTTGGTTGGAGGAATAAAGCGGCAAAAAGAGAGAGATCTCCTTAAAGCAAGGTCTCGGTCTTACATTCTAAAAAAATGAATAAAGCGGCAAAAAGAGAGAGATCTTCTTAAAGCAATGTCTCGGCCTTACGTTCTAAAAAAATAAGTTTAGTTGAAAAAAAAGTTTACTTTCTAATCATGTTTAGTTGAAAAAAAAGTTTACTTTTAAGTAGCGGTGAAGAATAGTAGATTTATCTTTTGTCCCTAAACTCTTGAAATGTTGTAAAACATTGATTCCTCGGATCCAGGATGTGGTTATGGTTGAATTGATCTGAGACGTTTTGGCAGTCGCTGCTCGTAGTTCTTGGTTCTTGCTCTTGGTACAGGCTGTCCACCAGAGCCAGCCCGGTGGACAGTCTCTGATGGACAACCGTCGGCTCAGCAGACGTGCTCGAATCTTTTTAATCTCTTTCTTTTCTGGTCTTTCTTCCTGTGCATCAGCTCTCAGCTTTTTCACCTTTGTCATCCTTTTTTTGTGCTACGGGAGCATGAATGTGTGACCCAGTTCCGAGACCACAGAAACCTATTATTCAGTTCTGCAGAACCCAGCAGTGCTCTGGCTAATGCACCGTTCAAGAATCTTCTCTCTCTCTTGGACGGATGGGACTTCACTCCGTTCACTGAGCCTAACTCTGTGCTTGTACTTCATAATCATTCATTTCCTTTGCTGAGTTACTCACTTCTTTTTTTCTGTAGTTTTTTTTCTAGTTATAGGGTCATATTTTATGTTATTTTTTAGCAACTATGTTTGATTTCCAGCTGGAGATGGAAGGCCTGGGATTAAAGGCTGTATGTTTCAGGCCACAGATGGCACCAAAGTGCCTTCTGCTCGCTGTTTTTCAAAATGTCACCATCGTAATCCTGACGTCGTGAGTCCCACGCACAGTTGTTCTTTGCAAAGTTGACAGTTAGACTTTTTTGTCCCCCGAGCTTCGTGTGTCTGCAGTACAGTGTGTCAGTGGTAAGTTGTGCAGACGGGCTGAATACTTCACACTTCTTCTAGAAGGTTTTAAGCCAAATGGTTTCTGTTCAGCATCTGTGTCTTTGACACTGGTAGAAAGACTCAGTGTTGCGTGTGCAGCTCATATGTCTGAACATAAGTTGAGTTGAAGTCTGCCTGGAAAATAAGGATGATGTCAAGATTGTGTTAGGCATCAAAGTCGGCGAAAAAGATGCCGAAAAAAAGGTTTTGATAAGATCTAGAGACAGTGTGGAGAGTTCTGGAAGGCCACACGATCTCTGTCTTTGTGACTTAACTCTTTTAAATGTTTTGGTTCACAATTAGATAAAAAGTCCTTAGTTGCCTGTTTTGAGATCAGATCTGATCCTGGCTTTTTTATGACTCTACTGATCTTTTTACAGCTTCCAAGTTACCACCGTATGACCAACATCGAGAAATACAGACCTACACTGTACAAAAGTTTAAAAAATATATATTTACCTAATTAATCAAATGAATGAACTCATTAATCAGACACACAATGAACAATGATGTTGCACTATAACTCGAAATGCAATTATTTTTATTAAGCCAACGCACATAGATACTGTAGAGAAAGTAAGAATAAGAATATGATTGTCCTGCATAGCACAGTTTGAGAACCACTGATCTGGATTATTCTCCATTATAACCAAGAGGCAGAACACTGAAACACCCGTCAAACCTGGAAACTGAGGATTTGGTTAGTTTTACTGAACAACTTTGGGTGAATTATGAACAACATTTGTGTTGGATTGTCAGGTCTCTTAAGCATCATGGTAGCAGTACGGCAAATTTGGAAGAGTTTCAACTCATGATATCAAACATAATCATGTACTGTTGTAATGATGTTTGAAGCAACAAAGAAAAGAGCCTTGAGAGGAAAGAAAATGAAAGTCCTTAAGGATGGAAAAAGCCCAAAAAGATAGAAGATGATGATGGTTAAATGCATCTCTGTGAACAAACAGCTCATCTACATACTAGAAAAACAAAATTTTTTGTTATCTTTTCAAATTCACATTTTCCTTTTTTTGTCTCAACAATACTTGTCAGATACTCGTCTTGGAGCTCCGTGGCGCAAAGCTAGTTACAGATTTGAGGTTCTTCGTGCTCGAGAGCCTAATGTCAAATCAAAACCTGAGGGAGTTCTAATTTTAGAAGAGTGCCACAGGGTGGCAGGCTTAATTTAACTCTTATATTCATGAAATGATCTGAGAAACATGTCCACCTTTACTGCACTTCATGCTACTGATTTATCCTGCGTACTGCACTCCGTGTTGAATACTGTTACATACCAATCATCCACCAACCGCCTGGTGCCACAGACACCGCTGAGACTCGCACTCACAAAGGTCAACAGCATCTACAGAATACATTTACCGTGATTTATTTCTTTTATTTGTTATCCGGATGCCTGTGTGTCTTTTTAAACAGCCGAGAGCCAACAAATATGAAAGGAAATCTCTTCAAACTGCCGCCGCCGCCGCCGTAGCATCGCCCGCCAAATAAACACACAGATTCGAGAGGTCAGATGTTCTCGTGTCACCATCCAGATCCACAGCAATCTGTCAACACACTCCTCACACACTGCCTTTGGAAGAACGTGGTGTCACTACGAAGCACTCCAACCTTCTGCTCGGGTTATTTAATCACAACAGAGCGGCAGAAAACGAACACCGAAATTATTGAATAAACCTGAGCTGGGCAACATTGAAAGTTTTCATCTGTGATAACTGTGTTTCATGGAAGTAACGCCACGCCGTGTTACCGTATTTTCCGGACTATAAGTCGCACTTTTTTTCATCCTTTGTAACTTATACTCAGATGCGACTTATAAATTAAAATATATATTTCACATGTTTGTTATTTTCACACTGATGGCCGCTAGAGGGCACTGGTGCGACTTATACTCCAGAGCAACCTAAATGTTTTTTTCTTCTTCATTACGCATTTGTCGGCTGGTGCGACTTATATAACAATTTATATAATTTCGACAATTTATATAATTTTTGAGAACAATGGCTTCACCTTATTTTCGTTTCTACAACATCAGCCTAAATTTTGACTTATACTTTCATACATTTTTCTCAACATTTTTCTGTGAAAACACAATCTTCCTGCTGTTATAGGGCAAACTTAACCATTTCTGTCATAAGTCCTAACCGTTGTACATACAGTAAGTACCTGTGTGATTCACCTACATGAACGCATTGGTAACATCATAATGTAGGACATAAAAATACATGGGGCAGCTCAAGCTGAGCGCCCGGTGAGCAGTGTGTGGGGACGGTGCTGAGCTCAGTGGAAGATATAACACATATAATAAAAGAAAAAGAGCATCAGAGTGTGAGAATCCCATCAGGAAAGTTATCACATTAGTCACTTCAGTGCATATAGCAGATCCATAGTCTGTATTACTTTGGGAGACATAATTGACTTTGTATAATTGAATAATCAATAATGAATAGTGTTGTTTGAAGTGCCGTACCAGCTCCTACCTGAGGGGACCGTGCGTGTCTGGCCTCGATGTAACAGAAAGCACAAATGAGCTTAATGTATTTTGCGCTTTTCCTTAATGAGTTTTTTTTTCTCATTACAGTTCTGGCTGCGTGAAGCTGTTTTGCAAAGAATCGTCAATTTAAGTAGATGTGACGATCAATGGCATCGACCGCCACAGCGTTACTCTGTGTATCTGCACATTTTAAATGGAGGCTCACTCACTTCCAAAACAACTGATTAAGTTTTTATCAATAATCGTGACAAGAACGATATTTCTCCAAATCTATAATCATATCTTGAAGCATTATTTTCCTTAATGAGCTAAAAAAAAAAAAATTTAAATCTTGATAGAGTAATGCTCCTGGTGTGTGTTGATCTGCAGGGATGCTGCCCTCTGTTGGTGGAAACATTAATCAGTGAATACTAGTCCCAGTAGAGGGCAGTAATGCAACTCTTCTACAGTGCATATCTGCTGTAAAAACCTAGAGGTGAAGAAAGGTATGACGGTTTAGCAGTAGGAACTTAACGTAACTTTCGAACTAATAAATCTCGTATATAATTTTTGTATATCTTATTTTACATTTTTACCTTATTTACATAAGGTATTATTTTACATTTTTACCTTATTTACATTGATGGAGGTGAACAGCGCCACGCAGCATCAGTGCTTTAGCTCCACAGACATCACGATTTAGCTTGTGTGTTTATTTCTCCCTAAACAAACTCCAGAAGCTAGGAAGCCATCACAGCGTCGTCAAGACAAATAGTTGTCGCGGCTAACAGCTGGAGGAAGTGTAATTTTATTTAAGCACCGATTAAATATTAATCCCTTTGTCAAGTGATCATTGTGCTGCACGGCGTGATCATGTGATGTCTGCTTCAGGGTCATTAGCAAGAGACAAAAAGTAACAGCAAAAAATGGAGAAGATACTGTTTGTGTTATAGACGTGACATCAGTTAAACCTCCGCCCTACACTGTGTGTGTTGGTTCAATTCCAGGCTTTTGTGGTCCTTAAAATATCTGAGGTAATATAATTAACACTAAATGAGCTCTAATGGCAGGGCAGGTTGGGTGATTAAAAAAAACCCTGCTGTACATGGACCATTTAAATGTCCCCTTTAACTGACGGATGACAAAACACAATGTAAAGCAGCTCAGTGGCAGCCATTACTGCCTTGATTACAGGATATTGTCAAGTGGATTCTGCCTGTCCCCCACCCCCCGTCCCCCAACATAAGGTGTTTAGAACATTGTCGCAATAATGATGTTTTTAAAAGAAAAAGAATAAACATTAAAACCCACATTTGATTTTTATGTTGTCCCCGAATCCTCTGTCACAATTCCCAAGGAGTTTACGTCACAAAGGAAGTCGTTAGAGATGACCGTCCATAAATGAAGCATTTTAATGATCAAACTTTACGGTCGATTAAGCAGCGTCACCTTGAAAAGATCTCTTCCATAATGGAATTAAAATATTGAAGCCGCTCTGTTTTGACTTTGACTCCACAGCCATTTTGGTCCAACAAATGGCCACTTTGTCCGTGGTCATTATGTGTATGGTTGTGTTGTATCCATTAGCATCTGTGTCATGGCTGTCACATCAGTGGAGACCCTGGGCTGTAATTAGCTGCACAGCCTCCTCCTTCATTTGGTTTCCACTGACACATTTCTATCCTCGCTCTCTCTCCTCTCCTCGCCCACTCCCTCATCCGAACCCTTGAGTGTGTTCAGGTTGAACACACACCGACACAACACACACACTCCCCTCTTCTCTCTCGTTCTGGCACATTTCCCACGGTTACAATTGCACCTCAACTCCACCTTTTCTTCGCCTTCATCGTAGGTTGTGAATCAGGCGTGCAGGTTAGCTCCTCACCTGATGGCTGCTCACATGCATGGAGGTGACCAGAGGCTGTGCACACCTCATGTGGGTGCCCCCCCCAGTGGAGCTCTGTGGAGAATAAATCAACAGAGGCTCCTGTGTGCCCTCTGAGGGAATCTAAGCAGACAGTGATACATTGTTTGTCAGTGTCTGCAGCACAGGCTCGTAAAGTTGGAAACAAGAAGCAACAAAGAAAAAGAAAAAAAAAGTAGAAGAGCAATGACCTGGGCTCACTGCTCCAGTCTCACAGGACTGTATATGATGTTATCCTGCTTCACACTATAGGCTGGGGAACCTTAGTGGGATGAATAAAAAAAGGATCAACTTAATCTGCTGGATTTAAAGAACCACAGAAATGTTTTTACATTTGGTCTTGTTACAGACGGACGGATGGATGGATGGATGGATGATAGACGGACGGACGGATGGATGGATGATGAGAGATTGATGGATGATGGATGATGGATGATGGATGATGGATGATGGATGATGGATGATGGATGATGGATGGATGGATAGATAGATAGATAGATAGATAGATAGATGGATGGATGGATGATAGATGGATGAATGGATGGTTGCATGAGAGATAGATGGATGGATTGACAGATGGATGGATGATGGATGATGGATGGATGGATGGATGATGAGAATAGATGGATGGATAGGTGGATGGATGGTTGGATGAGAGATAGATGATGGATAGGTGATAGATGATGGATAGATGGATGGATAGATGTATGGATGGATAGTTGGATGGATGGATGATGAATGGATGGATGGATGATGGATGATGGATGGATGGATAGTTGGATGGATGATGATAGATGGATGAATGGATGGTTGCATGAGAGATAGATGGGTGGATTGACAGATGGATGGATGATAGATAGATAGATTGATAGATAGATAGATAGATGGATGGATAGATGGATGAGAGATAGATGATCGATAGGTAGATGGATGGATGGATGAGAGATGGATGAGAGATGGATGGATGGATGGATGGATTTGTTTGTTAACAGTATGATGTCACAGGCACTGATAGACTTTGTTTTTGTCCTGTCCCAGCGTGTTGGCGTCCATTTTCCTCGTCGACTCCTCCTGCTGGTGTTACTCACCGTGTGATTGCAGGAGTTTGGTCAAACAAATGGTGCTGCTGTTGTTGTTGTTTCACCATTAACATCATGCATATTAAACTCTGGCCTGCACAGACAACATCTGGTGAATCAGTTCACTGCCATCTGAAGCTGCCTGCCTCTCTGATGAGGTGAACGATGAATATTCAAGGGGTGAAATGTTCATCGAATTCCAGTGTTTTCTCAGCCGCATTTAAATAATTCAGGGGCCGGAGTCAGCTTTCCTTTGTGAAACTGAAGAGGTTTGTGTGCAGCTCTCGCCGTCTCACTACTGACGTTCACCTTACCTTACCAGAAATTGTCAAGTACAATCAGCGTTCCATCCCTTTGGCTGGCTCATTTTTAGACCCACCACGTCACAGAGCTGAGTCACAGCTTACACATCAAACCTTTTTTTTTCTCCTATTTGTCATGTTGCTAAAACCTTGTTTAGAGGAGCATGCATCACAGCAGTCAGTGTCAAAAATAACAGAAAAATCTCTGCAGCCTTTAAGCAGAAAGTCTTTCTGGGAAAAAACATTTCTTTCTACCTTGAACTTAATC